>NC_033800.1:147026088-147037984 GCF_001876935.1 Asparagus officinalis | reverse complement strand
GTTGGACCCCTTCCCATCTCTCTTCGACCCGAAGGGAGAGAGCAGCACAAACTCCCAGACCGTCAAACGCCCGTCCCACAGTTGCACACACGCGAAGGACTGCGACACGGCGTTCGAGCTCACACCTGAGCATTCATAAATGCGACTCACCCGGGGGGGACTGTCTGAGCCGGAGAGCTGAGTTCGCGGCACTCGGCAAGGCTGGCTAGCACCACTCGAGTACTGTACACCTACTCAACCGCCTCTCCTGACCGGGAAAGCGAGAAAGCGTCGCCTGCTCATAAGCCACGCGGGGCTGTCACGCACAGTACAAGTGATCAGTACATCACATTCATCGATTCTGCGAACTCATAAATGCGCCCGTTCATTGAATGCTAGGTTCAAATCCACCTCGCGATAGCATGTCTTGTGTGCCTACACATACAAGAATGGGCCTTCCCATACGTACGCGTGACAGCACATAGACGCCAACCAATCCCCTGGAATGACCGTTCCATAGGATCGAGAACGGCCGAGACGTCCTCTGAAGAGGATGGTGGTCACATCCCACAATTCAAGGAGAAGTCAAGCTGTCCTTCTTCATTTTTAAAACACCCCTTCCAGCTACGATGGAAAGAGCGTCCGCCAAAACTTGGAGAAAAAAAGAGTTGCAGACCCAAGCTGTTAGAAATTCCTTGCATTACAGCACTTAGCTGCCTAGTTCGCGCGCTCCGATAAGCCCGCGAAACTAAGCAGCACCCGAACTCCATTAGCCCGATGCTTCTACTGCGAACTAAGCTCTACCAGCCAACCTCATTCAAACGTCAGGGAAGCCAGACTCGACCCGAGCATCACGAGCGAAGCGCTCCTATCAGCCACCTAAATTCCCCACACAAAACAAAGAGGGCCTTCCACTCTGCTTCGTTGGTAAACATTTGATTTGTTTAGTTTCTAATAAGCTTTCTTATAATATACAAACGAAACTCCTTTCTTCGGAAGAAATCAAATTTTCCACCCTACAGAAGATTGGCGACCACAGTGGCAGCAGCTGTTTCATCGAATGAAATGGTACGGTGGCCTCAGTTTGATGAGGTTACTAATCGGCGACGACAGTTAGAGTTCCCTCGAAATCCGAGTTCGGACCAGCCGCCAAGTACGAAGAATACTTGTCCTCCTCTCCTCTGGGTGGCGATGCGTCCCGCAAGCGCCACAGAGTTGTGCGCCGAGGCCAGACCTCAGCACGGGTCAAAGCCTCGGCACCTGAGAGGGTTCCACCCGAGTTTCAGCGGAGCAACCCAACTTCCTCGCAATACGATCGAGGGCCAACCCACTGAGATCGAGCCGCAAGCAAGGCAAGAGTCTGCCAGATGGATCGCCCAAGCGCGTCCCGCACAGACATACCTGCCCGAGATAGCGCCGGTTTGACTCCGCGCCACAAACCGCAATGGTCTCAACCCACCGGTGACGTTCTCCCGGCTGGGAGAACTAAACCAACAAGCCGACGCGCAAACAACCCGCTCAGACCAGGGCGCGTCCAAACCTCCCTTTCTCATAATGGCCTGAACCATCACACAGGCCTGAGAACGCCCTAGACAGGAAGACGGCAAGCTGCCAAGACCCTTCGAAGGCCCCTCCAAATCGAGGGGAGCGTCAACGAGGGACGAGCAGAGCCATTTAACCACATACCGACCCGCTCGGCGAGGACTCGCTCTCCCCAGGTCATATCCCTGATGCGAACAAACCACACCGCCAGATACGAGCCTACCCAAAAAGTAGGCGAATCTACAAGGCCTTGGCGAGCCTCGCCATGATCATTGGGATAAACGGTACAAGAAAAGAAATAGCGCGGGTTCTCCCGAACCCGCCTCTTCTAAACATGCGCGCGCTCGAAACTCGCCCACGCTACTTGGAGTTCGCTCAAAACGCGAAGACTCGCCAGTCAAAGGCGAGATCGCCCGCACTCCAACACCAAGGCGCTTCACCCAACGAGCGCCAGAGAGATCCGCCCAAAAATCTTCTCGCTTAGCCCTCACCAAGCGATTCTTCTGAGGCCGCCGGGGTTGCTCACCAACCACCCGTAGAGACCTCAGAGAATTCTTGACTCGCAAACGCCACTTATTTCACGAGGCCGAATCCTCGAGTGTCATTGTGAAGAGACTCATCCCACACGCGTCCTCGCCGAACTGCCAATGCGTTAGAACGCCAGCGAAACCTTCGCCGTATTGAGAGCTTTCTCAACAGGCCCTCGTCGACCCGCAGGCCCTCCCGTCGGAAGGCCGCCAGTCACCAGAAAAGACGCGCTCGCTGACGACCTGGAACTCTCATTCCGGCACATGTCAACATGACGATATTAAAGGAAAGGCTGTACTCTTCCGACTCGCCAAGACTCGGGACTCCGTCTTAAGACCCTAACACCGGTTCGCTCGACGCCGCACAGCGAAGCAATATTCAGCGAACCCGTAGTCGCCAGCGGCGAGTTAAAGTATGGGTTTGACTATTCCACCCTGTACCTCCCTCCTGCCGGCGAAGACAAGCGTCATTCGCAGCCGGCCACAACCTCAAACTCGGGCTCAAGTCAAAGAGCGCAGCGACGGCGCGCACATGACCCGATACCAACCACGACAGACCAATGGCTCAAAAAGCCTGGTAGGAACAGCCAGGCGGACTATCGACTCTCTAAGAGAGATATGGAACAACTGCTGAACAAGAAGAAGAAGAATGGAGCGACCAACGTCCCTTGCCCCGGCAAACTAGCCGGATAAGGAATGGGTACCACCTCACGCTCCAGCGGTTGCAGACGGAGGC
This sequence comes from Asparagus officinalis, assembly GCF_001876935.1. Lineage (NCBI taxonomy): Eukaryota > Viridiplantae > Streptophyta > Magnoliopsida > Asparagales > Asparagaceae > Asparagus > Asparagus officinalis. Next base: position 147,035,200 of record NC_033800.1, on the reverse strand, counting down.
GTGATCGACAGTCCGATTAACTCCCAAAACCTCGATAGGCAACGTCGCACACCTGCGGATTAGCACCCGTGACAAAAGAATTCGACGAGTTCCCAGGGACCAATTGAAACGCCGCTAAGCTTCAACAAAACATGAAACAAGCTGGGGGTGGTACGTTCCCTACCCTATCGAATGGGACACTTTCCATATCCCGGCGAATCAAACCAATCCAAGTTGATAATCACCCGCAACATATCTATTAACTGCATGTGCATACGCATTCCGTCATCATGCGAACGACGCCATTCTCACTCACATCAAGTACCCTCAAAGGGGGTGCGTCTTTGAGTGGCGTTCCGCAAACTTGGAACCCGGCTCTATCAAGGCTATGGGCCGAACGCCCCCCTCGAAAAAAGCTTCTTTCCTCGGCCCCGCTTTCTTCGACGATGGCACACAGAAGAGTTGGTCAAATGGCTTAACCCTCCTGCCTGAGAAAGCAGCGGAAGCTTCCGGGATCGACTGTTCATGTCCGTTCCATATGACCGTGCGTCATGAATCTGATTGTTGGGGTGAAGTTTTCGCGTGGAACTAGACAAAGGCCGGATTCGTGAGTGAGTGCACGTGATCGCGTGAGCGTTTGAAAACCGATACTGTGAGGTGTGTAAACGTGATTCGTGTGAACATAGAAAACCCCGGTTGTGATAGTAGGGATTCTCCCCGGTCAGCACGTGGGGTAGTGGATACCCAGCTGTACTGACGGTTTTTGGGGCTTGCTGGCGGATTCGACTCCAAACTCGGGCAGGCAGTTGAGCGAAGAGCGAATTTCCGCCATCCTGATCGATCCTAACTCGTGCTGGCGAGTCGACCGTTAGGCGAACCTGGACTTGAGTACAGTCGACGTCTACGCGGTTTAGGTCCGTGCCAGAGAACTGGGCGTGCGAGCTCTTCTCGTAGGCAAGTTTCCTGTAGACCCATAGAGGTATTTTTTACCGTCTACAATAGGTTCCTGTGAACCATTGATGAGCGAAAATTTTACATCTAAAAATTTGTAATTTGTTCTTGTAGACCATCGATGACCTCATACTGATTAATGGGTTCCTAGCGGCCATCGATGGTACGATGGCTAAAATCAGCATTTGTGCTGATTTTCGTGTCGTTTTACCTCATACACATCTCATACTTATATTCACATGTATTATATCATCACAAATAAATATTAGTATCAAATTAGAGTTTGTTATCACTCAAACAAGAGCTATTGTAGGGACGACATCATAATAATCTCCCCTTTTAATAAGAAAAAAAACTTTAAATTCAATTTACCTTAGTATATGCATATGTGAGATATATAAACAGCAACAATAAGCCCAAATACAATCTCATGCAAAAATAAAAAGATATGTAATGTTCTCCTACATTCACGAAAAGCGTGGTCAAGTACATGTATTGTAAAACTCTCACAAAAATAATGCATCGAGCATTTTCAAAAAAATTCGAATAATAAAAGACATGAACCCAGTTAATCAAAACTTCACTCGTGCGAAAATCATCAAAATTTTCAAATTTCACACCAAAAGTATCCCCCTTTTGTTATTAGAAAAAGATGAAAACATACACATGGTTACACTTCATACTCAAGAAATTTAGATAAAAATCATCCAAATGTGTAAGGAAGAGAATTACACATTGGTTCGCACAAAAAATTATATAAAAATAGAACTAAAAATTAAAATCTAATCACAAAATGCTTGAATACGAGAGAAATCACAAATATATCACACACAAAATGCTTAAATATCATTATAAAAATATATAAAATAAATAATAAAAACAATTATACTAGTTCATTGAACAAATCCAGATATATCAAATAGCATAATGAGCAATAATAAGACTTAAACTATCATAACCTTAGAAATTAAGGAAGAACAATAGTGTTTGACAGGCAATTCACACTATCTTTAAATATAAAAAATTTCAGTACAATATGGCTACCCTTTGAGATTTGCACAAATATAATCCATGGGTCTTAAATCATCTTTTAACAAATATACTCAATTCCCCATGGAATTTATAAGAGTGTGGATATTTGATCATCATTTAATGAATACACATTTTTTTATATATATTTTTAGCATAAATGCACATTTGTACATATGAAGAATGAATGCGTTGCAATATTCAAGTCAAAAACAAGCTCAAAAACTCTTGATATATTCTATAAATATATTATAAATAAAACATAAAAACTCTTTACCACCATTTCATATTAGTAAACATGATAAATATAAAACTAGGTGTGTGACAATGTAACAAGAAAAATCTCGAGAAACAATATATCAAGTCATTATATTTTTATCATTGTGCGAAAACTAGGTGTGTAACAATGTAACATGAAAAATCTCGATAAACAATATATCAAGCCTTTCTCTGTTTTAAATATTTTTTTGCGTTATTTAGATAGTAGTCCCTCAAATCATTGAAACTGCCCACACAACAACAAAAATGAAGCCTTTATAATTATCCCAAACATTAGAAGTCGTGTACATGAATCCTATTTTTTCATTCTATCATATTTTGGGTCATCCTCTCTGTTAAGTGTTGATGTTAAGTGATCACATAGTCAATTATGTCCGTGGTAGGATGAGGTTAATGATTGATGAGGGGCCGCTTCATTCTCCGAATATCCAGTTCTGAGTTAGGTGGCTGAAGCATGCACATATAGAAACTCGTGAGAGGATGGGGACTGATTCCCCCGTGGTTCATCCGATGATCAAGTCAGCTGATGAACTTGAGTAGCCAAAGATGAAGAACCGCATGAGTTCTTGTGTGTGGTATAATTTGCAGAAGAAGCAAAAGTTAAAAAGTCCAAAGTTTAGAAGAAGCCTCGTTCTGTTAGAATAGTATCTCTTATTTATACTGATAGTATAAGGGTAGAACCATTATTGTGGCCGAGCACAGTATAACAGTGTAGAAGCATGGGCTGGCGGCTGATTCAGCTCCTACTTTACAGGTGTCGGCTGGCTACTGGAGGAGAGATCACCTCAGCATTATATGTGAAGCGATCTGGGGCATGACGATACCGACGTTGTCCGATGAGTCGTGAAATCTATCGAGGTTATAGGTATGATGATGTCCACCAATCATTAAATATGACGTCGACGTTGTGTCAGCAGGAGAGGCTCGAGGCTGAAGTCGTCTTCTAGCTTCGCCGAGAAGTAACGTCATTCGAGTTGTCCTTGTGAGACGTCGAATAATTGGCCGAGTGGGATCGCCGCGAGTCGTCTTCGGCAAGGGGACCGACAAGTTTCGCCATTTGAGTCGACATAAGGAATGTCGACTCGACGAGTCGGCTAAGTTGAAATCCTTGTTGGTCTTGGCCGCCAATTTGATTAGGGCATTTACATGCAGAAGTACACATATCCGTAATGGTTGCACTTTGTGATTGAAACACCATAACATTAAGGTAATCATTATTATATTATTCTTAATTATTTCCAACTAAGTTTTTTTTAGGTGCAACTCTAGATCCATCTGGCCTTAAACAATAATATTATTATTTTTCCTAACCAGTGCATTACGAGATCTCCATTGTACATAACCAAATAACCTTAGTCGATTCTCTTATTTTATCCTCGGTAGGAACAACATTTAATTTACTATAAATGTATTCATTTCTTATCCTATTTTTTAGTGTATATCCACAAGATCATCGTAAGATTCTCATTCCTGATACACTCTTTTTTGCGAGTGTTGTTTTTTAATTGTCCAACATTCTGATCCATAAATCATTGCTGGTATTATACCCATTCTATACAACTTTCTGTAGGCTGTCTAAAAATTAAAATAAATAGTTGATCCCCCATCAAACACCGATAATGGAAGTTACAATCTGACGACTTCCAGAAGGCTATAATTTGAAGACTTTCACATAGATCGATGAAGGTTACAATCTGACGACCTTCACAACAACTGATAAAAGCTCTAATCAACAGCCTTCACAATCAACATTAGGAGTTACAATCTGACGACTCTCATATTTTTAAGGAGCCAAGATGAAGATTACAAGATAATAGTCTTTGCAACGCTCTGCAGAAGAAGCTATAAGTCATTGGCTCCTTCTAAAAACACGAAATTCATCTCCGCGTTTCAATTCCTGAAACGCAGGTGACCCCCGCGTTTCCAAGCTTCAATAAGCAAAACACGAGTGACCCTCGCGTTTCCAAGCTTCAACAAGCAAAACACGAGCGACCCTCGCGTTTCCAAGCTTCAACAAGCAAAACACGAGCGACCCTCGCGTTTCCAACCTTCATTAGATGAAACGCAGGCGACCCCCGCGTTTCCAGCCTTCAAACTCCAAAATACGGGTGGCCCTCGCATTTTTCAACAACCAGCGGGTGCCCAACTCCGCGTCTCCAGTCTAAAACGCGGAGTTAGGGCCCTGAACGCTAATTTTTTTTAGCGTTTGACTCGTTCAAAGCACGAGCTGAACGGTTCCAAAACCGGTTCCCATGATTTGTCGGCGGTTACACCCCCTTAATCCCCTATAAAAACGAGTAAACTCAACTGAGTTCGGGGTTGGCTTCTTTGGTCCGGAGTTCAAGGCTTTTTCGGCTGGCTTTTTGGATCTGAGACTGGGCAGCGAGGTTGGAGCTTCTTGGCTCGGATTGATCCTCTTTTCAGCAGCGAAGAGGAGATCTTTTGGCTTGGCAGCAAGGGGGAGATCGACGTTCATCCTCAGCAACGATCGACCACCGGAGCTTTCTTCTAGCCTTGGCTTATTAACCGATCTTCGGTTCAAATCAACTCTTTCACAGAGTTATTCTAAACTCGTTCAGAGTTCTCAAACTTGCCACGCAAGTTCTCCACAGCGTCGAATCGTAAGGAGAAGACATCGTTCCAGTGAAGCAAAACGTCGGATCGTCAATGAAGAGCAAACTCAACGCGAGCATTCGAAGGAGGCACTCCATCGCCACCGTGAAGAACCCAGTTTTAAACAAAGGGAAGAATCAAATTCATTCTCCTCTCTTTTGTAATCAGGAAATCCATTTAAACAAAGGGAAGAATCAAATTCATTCTCCTCTCTTTTGTAATCAGGAAATCCAAATTGTAATCGATTTTGAGAGAATACTCCTCTCTTTTGTAATCAGGAAATCCAAATTGTAATCGATTTTGAGAGAATACAAATTAATTTTCTTTCATTTCTTTTACTACAAATTTTTCTACAAACACTTTCCATTTAGTCTCATAGGCATACTATGATCACATAAGACTTAAGACTACTCATAAGTCCCTAGAATCCTAAAGGGCATTGCAATTTGATCCCTCGACGACCAAAATACCGATTTATATTTCCTCGAAAACCCTCTTTGACCACAAAAAATAATAGTTGAGGGGTATTTTTGGTCACTAAGGGACAAAATTGCAAGGGCAAATAGGAATTTGAGGGACATGAGAACAATGTCAAAGATTTTGAGCGACTAAAATACGAAATAACCCATATTTTTCCCTTCCAAAATTTCCGTTTCAATCAAGAGTGAAGTCATCGGCGCACATGCTCACTCGTAGATCTCGGTCATCTTTTTCAAACTCACCGTCGGATCCCATCACCGCCGGTGAGCTTACCCACCGACTCTCACGTGGGTGACAGTATCTGCAGGAGGCTGACGAGGTGGCGACAAAGACAAAATAGGCGCTGTCTGAATTCACGCTACGCTCCCTCTCTATCTAAAGTAATAATAACTAAATCAACATTTGCAAGTTTCCACCTAAATTAGTATTAAATTACAGAACTTGTCAGGATTCTCGAAGAGCAGAAGCTGACATGCCAGCAGCCTAACTAGCTGCAATAATCAATAATTTAAAAAATCATTTGTAATATATATATATATATATAGAAAATATTCAGCCACTCCAACGTAACGCTCTATTTCCGAGCCAGGAAATGAAGGAATTACCAGAGCACAGAAAATGAGAAAAACATCCCCGAGAATGTTTCTCAGTGAATGTCCTATTCAGTAATATTAGTAAAATCGAAGGGGTTTTCCGAAAAATTCCGCACCGCCGCCCACCGTCAGTGCACAATAGCAAGCGCTCCCCTTTACTCTCCGCCAAAGAAATCAAAAAAATTCAGAAAAATCGGCAAAAAAAAAAAAAATACAGAAAAATTCAGACGTTCAATCCATCGACCCCGCATTGCTTGTAGGTGAGCGACTGCCTCCTCGGGCTTATCACAATCGCGCAATCCACCGCCACCTGTGGGGGGAGGGGGAAAATCAAAAATTCAAAATTTTGAGTTGGCACGTTAGCAAGAAGGAGTGGGGGGGGACTATAACCTGGACCGAGGCGACAGTGTAGCCGAGCACGGAATACTGGACCCCACGTCGCCGGCGATCCTGAGCTGACCCGGTCGTTGACGCCGCGTCGCCTTGACGAGGGCCATCGCGTCGGCCCTGCTCACGTCGAACCGGCTGTAAGCTGACCCTCGTCTGGACCAGCGTCCTGCTGCTGTGCGCCGGCTGCGCGAACCACCGGCAGGTGGCGACGCCGAGCGGCACGCCCGTGGTACATGACGTAGAAGACGCACTGGTCGTACCCGGTATGCTTGCGACCTGTTGGGGTTCTGGGCGGTGAAGAGGAGGGTCAGGTTCAGGGTGAGGTAGGCGAGTTCTGGCGGGGGTCGGGGAGACGGGAGGTAGGTGACGGCGACCTGGTTGAGGTCGAACTGGGGCTTCTTGGGCGGGAACGAACGAGGAGCGACGACGAGGACGGCGGCGAACGGCGAGAGGGCGAGGAAGATGAGGAGGAGGAAGAGGCAGCAGCAGAGCCCTTGAAGGAGGCGGAGGAGGGGGCGGCGCGGGGATGTAGTGGCCGTGGCTGGCGGGAGGGTAGGAGGGCGGGCGGGGCGGGGGGGGGGGTCGGGTCAGGGTTCGGGGTGGTGGCGGTGGGTGGCGGTCACCGCCGTTGGGGGAGGTGAGAGTGGTGGTTGGAGGTCTGCTTGCATCTGCTGCTCCGCCACGCGCTCTCCGTCTCTCTCTCTCTCTCTCCTCGCTCGCACTCTCTCTCTCTCTCTCTTTGTTTTTTTCGCTTTGGCGTCCTTTGTTTAAGTATGCTTACTTATTGGGGAAATTGCTTTCAGCCCCAATTTCCTTGCAAGTATTCCGCCCACCCCGAAGATTTTTTCAACGTTTCTAAAACCCCCAAAAGTAAACTCGTAATTTCCCGCGCCTCCCAAAACACAAAACCCCAAATTTTTAAACATGTGAAGATCATAATATCATTTCTCTCTTCCTCTCTCTTTTTTTATCTGTGATGATTTGAAAGGGTTTCATCTGTCCCTTTCCCCGATGGCGGTCGCCAACGATTCAAAGAAGACGATCGCCCTTCGGAGCTCCAACGGCGAGGAGTTCGAGATCGAGGAGGCCGTGGCCATAGAGTCGCAGATGATCGGTGAGCGCCAGAGGAGATCGCCGGGGCTTTGAAGAGAGTGATGAGGGGAGGGGAGGAGTACGAGGAAATGAGGATCAAGGCGAAAGAGCTCAGAGCGGTGGCACATAGGGCGGTGGAGGAGGTTACGGGTTGATATTGTCTCATTTTTTATGTGGGTTTCTCTTTATAAGTCCTCTAGTGATCTTTTTCCATCTGGGTTTCTCAAACTTTGAAGAAAGATAGGTTCTTTGTTGTAATCAGTTAATGGAGTTATTGAAGAGATCATGAACCTCTATAGGTCTCTTCCACCAAGGCCAAATATTGTTGAGGTTGAAGCAGCTATGACAATAGTTAAAAGCATAGAGAAGGAGGATCTAGCAACAATGGAGTCAATTTCAAAGCAGATGAAAGGTATTGAGATCCCTGGGGAACTCTTATTTGTTCTCTAGGAGATGTAGAAGAATTTGGTTTACTTTCAGAGTAAAGACCAAAAGAGAGAAGCTCTTAAGCTACTTGATCTTGAGAACATTCATTCATTATTAGACGAATTGATTTAGAAAGCATCTAGTTGTGTTCCTTCGAGCTCGAATTGGTCCTCTCCTTCAATCCCTGCGAGTTCTAGGAGTGGATTTGGTTCTTCAGCTATTGTTTATTACTCAAAGAATGAGACTGAGAGGAGTACCAAGAAAGATAGTAGAGATGATAGTTATGTGAAAGAAAGCAAAGTCCACAAGTATATTGATGGAGAATGTTACGGGTTGATTGTTAATGTTACGTTTTGGTTGTGTATGTTATGCGTTGGTTGTTAAGGTTACGGGTTGGTTGTTAAAGTTACGCGTTGATTATGAATGTTAACTTCACAACCAACGTGTAACCTCCACAACTAACGCTTATCCCATTCACAACCAACGTGTAACCTCCACAACTAACGCTTATCCTCAACCAACTCGTAAGATTAACAACCAACCCGTATCCTTCACAACCAACGTGTAACATTTACAACCAATGTGTAACCTTAACAATCAACCCATAACCTTCACAACCAACCCGTAATATTCACAACCAACGCGTAACCTTAATAAGATCAACCTGTAACCTTCACAACTAACCCGTAACCTTCACAACCAATGCGTAACCTTCACAACCAACCTGTAAAATCTTCACAACCAACCTCGGTAAGGAGTTGGTTGTGAAGGCTAACTTCACAACCAACGCGTAACCTTCACAACCAACGCTTATCCTTAACAACCAACCCGTAACATTCACAACCAACGCTTATCCTTAACAACCAACCCGTAAACTCAACAACCAACCTGTATCATTCACAACCAACAAATAACCTTCACAACCAACGCTTAGTCTTAACAACCAACCCGTAACATTCACAATCCATCCGTAATCTTTACAACCAATCAGTAACTTTCACAACTAGTACTTATCCTTCACAACCAACCCGTAACACCTTCACAACCAACGCGTATCTCTCACAACCAACCCGTAACCTTTAAAACCAACACGTAACATTCCTTCCCCATCAACTCATAGGATTAACAATAAACTTATTACAGTGAAATAATAAGAATATATAAATTTACATAATTTAATTTAATCTCAAGTCATCGATTTTTAAAACATTATAACAATATGTAAACTTAAGGGGGTTGGCGACGCAACTCGTCATGACCGTCTTTATGATCGGAGTTTT
>NC_033800.1:146966885-147026080 GCF_001876935.1 Asparagus officinalis | reverse complement strand
CATCACATTAACGTCATGAAAAAGAGTGAGAGAGAGAGAAAGGGTATTATGGGCTTCACATGTTTTAAACTCTTGGGTTTTGTGTTTTGAGGGCTCAGGTAATTATGAGTTTACTTTTTGGGGTTTTGAGAGCATTGAAAAAGTCTTGGGAGGAGGTGAAATACGTCTAAGAAAATTGGGGGCTAGAAACAATTTCCCCTTATTTATTTCAAGGTTTTTTTTTCTTTAAAACCTATATACCCCGGCGAAATTAGACACATTTGGGAGTTTTTCCGGTGAACTTTAGATATTTGCTAATTTAGTCTCGAATTCTACCATGATCAGCTTAAATACCCCGAGCTTTTAAGTTTTAGATTGGGCTAATTGCAAATAGACTCCTTGTAATAGCCCAAGTTGCAGATGAAAGGCTTGTTGTATTTGTACTAGGAGACGCAATAGAACTTCAATGGGTCTATTTTACTCCTCAGAGCCTTTTTTTTTAATGAGACTTCATTACGAGTCAGAGAAATTTATCAAACAGGTCTATTTGCACGAATAAAACTATATAGAATCTGTCTGCAATTTCGTGATACTATAAGAGGTATGTTTGCACTGAGGGGTGTTTTGAAGTTCAACAGCGATTTGAAAATTTATAGGTTATTATGGTTAATTATTATTTATTATTATTATTTTGCAAATGACTTGTCCATCCACGTTGGCATGCAAGTGAAGTATAGTGTGTTTTTTTTTCTTGAATGAAGCTATTGTTGAAAGTGAAAAGTGAAGATGATGCGACAAAATAAGATTATTTGTAAATACAATTAAATTTTATTTAATTTGGTTATTATTTTTGTTGCTTTCATATGACTTCACCCCTTATTTAGGGAAAGTCAAAATTACATTAAATTATACTGATAATTTTGTATTTTATAACTTTTATAATCACTTGCATGCAAACAAATACCTCAAATCTTAAAAGAACTTTAATTTCCCGCCTTCATCTTTCACTTGCATGCAAACAGACGCTCTCTAAAATCTTTTAGATTTTAAATAACGGAAGGTAGAAATTTTAGCCAAACATCTATGAGAAAATCTATGAATATATTGATAATATTTCTTAACGTAACCTATGGGAATACTTTATTCCGATGTGGAAGAAGTTGGGGTAAATGGGTAAAATTTTAGATATAGAGGGTGCATTCGCAAAATTTTGAATAGCCTGGGGATATATGTGTAAAGACAATCCTTATTGAACATGGGGTTTTGGATTTATTTGGAGAGTGGGGGGAGTGGAAGGAGGAGGAAGTGGGCGAGTGGTGGGAAGTAACCGGGCTTTTTTTTTTTTACTTTTCTTTTTTGAATTTTCTTTTTCATCATCATCTTTTTAGCTTTAAGATGTGCTTTTTTAAAGCTTTATGGTGGTTAATTAATTGTTTTACATTAGCTTTTTGAAGGGATATGTGTATTACCTTTTTAGGTTGCCAATAGGGAAGCTAGTCTACGGTGTTATGATGGCATTCAAGATACGATAGTATCAACAAAAATTTTGCGGAATGTTATCCGAAATAGATATTTTTTGTATTTTTTAAATTAAAAAAATGCTAGAGGCACACCACGAACCACACTCGCAGCCATACCCCTACACTCTTTATAGTGTTAGTGGACCATACATGATATTTTTTAAAAAATTTCATGCATGGCCCACTAGCACTATAAAGAGTGTAGGGGTATGGTTGAGAGTGTGGTTCATGATGTGCCTCTAGTGAGACTTTTTTTAAATGGCGGAAAAAGGTGAAATAGGTTAGAAAATCGGAAGGCTGCTACTGTCATTTCTATTTAATTTAACTTATTTATTCCTCTTCCCAAACAATTCTTGTGCTCTCTCCTCCACCCACTGGGATGAACCGGGAGGATTGGGAGGTTTCAATATGACGTCTTAGTTTTAATTTCCGGACTAAGCTATCCAAAAAAAAAAAAAAAAACAACTCTTCGTTCTCCTTCTCCTCCTTCGATCTTCCCCTCTTGTATCAGTTTAGAGTTAAAACCTTGTGGTTCTTAAGTTTTTAATTATCAAATCTTTTGCTATTTAAACCATGAATCCAAGCATAAAAGAAGTATGGTTCGATAGTAAACACTTTAAATCCCTTTTTCAAGAAAAGAATATTTTTTAAAAAATAGAAGAAATTACATCATATTTTCAAGTTTAGAAGAAATTACATCTACTTGAATATAAAGAGGAATTAAAACGAATTGAATAGAATACGAAGGTGTTTATATTTTAGTTTTTTTAATTTTTCTGAATCTGAATTCGAAATCCATTTATAGGGTTTTTCGAACATATATTCAAATACTTGATAGTTGATAAATATTCATGAATATTTATCGACTATTAAAATAAAGTATTTGATTTTCAAGTAGGATTTAATTTTATAATTGAAAACTATTTATTTATAATAATGATGATGTATATATATTTAATTTAAATATTTCATAAAAACCTGATTGAAGACTCATTTAAGCCCCTCAATATTAGTATATGGAACCTAATTTAAAAACTTAAGTGGGTTGGAAGTATACCATATCGCGTGTAATATTAATAATAATCTATAGGCAATCAATGTTTAAATAAATATCTGATCAGCAAATAAATCGAATAAATATCCAGTTAAATTCTTTCATTTATGAATTAGAACACTAAAAATTATTTGTTGTATTAAATAAACTACCGAATCGAATATAACTACATAGCATCTCAAACACTTAACAAACAATTTGTTAATTGTTTGAATATTCATTTCCACCCCCTACGTATAACTTCTGGAAAACTAAATCATATGGTTTTGACATGATCTATTTATGCATGAAATATCCATAAAATGTAAGGTTTAAGAATATTCATAAAAATAAACGGCTTATGATTTTTGGGCGGCTAAATACCCATATTGGTATTTTAATTCCACCTCATTTACCAAGAAGGTATTTTAATAAGACAAACCTGCTTTAAGGCATTTTAATTGATTCAACTTACCAACAAGGTCTTATTTCTCGTCGGCGACCAATTTTCCAGCGAGAGCTCGTCACGTGCGTGGCACGTGATGACTTAAACTGTTTTTTAGCTGCTGAGGTGGCACGGATTTTCTGACGTGGCAGTGTTTAAAGACGGGAATTAACCCTCTAAAAATTTCAATTCACCCAAAATAGGACAGATCCGTGCCACATCAGCAGCTAAAAAACAGTTTAAGTCATCACGTGCCACGCACGTGACGAGCTCTCGCTGGAAAACTGGTCGCCGACGAGAAAAATAGCTTTGTTGCGAGAGCTCGTCACGTGCGTGGCAGGTTGATGACTTAAACTGTTTTTTAGCTGCTGAGGTGGCACGGATTTTCTGACGTGGCAGTGTTTAAAGACGGGAATTAACCCTCTAAAAATTTCAATTCACCCAAAATAGGACAGATCCGTGCCACATCAGCAGCTAAAAAACAGTTTAAGTCATCACGTGCCACGCACGTGACGAGCTCTCGCTGGAAAACTGGTCGCCGACGAGAAAAATAGCTTTGTTGGTAAGTTGAATTAATTAAAATACTTTAAAGCATGTTTGTCTAATTAAAATACCTTCTTGGTAAATGGGGTGGAATGAAAATACCAATATGGGTATTTAGTCATTTTTGGGCATATATATATTCATAAATAAATAGTTTATGTTTATTTTTCAAGATAATTTATCTCTAATAAATTATATTTATGGAGATGCATGTTGGTTCGCGGGATTTTATGTTGCATGGAAGATGATCATCTATGCCCGTCACTTTTCGCTTTTAGTTTTAGAATTATAACTTCACATCAAATGGCTAAGAAATGAACAGTCTGTAATGGTCGTGAGTCCATTTACTTGCTTGTCTTGTAGAATATAAAATGTTGGTATATTCTTATTAAATTTTTGATAAGCTCGATAGTGACTTTAATTACAAGAAATCTAATTTCAAAAACATTCATTCTATATAAAAGGCTAAACGAGTGTGATTAATATAGAAAATACATACACTTTGGACCTTTACAATTATACTTGTGTCGGCCACACTCCTGAAGTTGGGAGTGATGGTCTGTAAATTGTCCAACGGGGTTTTAGAGCATCTCCAACAGGTTCTCCATTTCTCACTTTTGGAGAATATAGTTAGGTTTTTGGTCCAACAGATTCCCCATCTCATTCCCTAAAATAGGGATGAAGGAGAAAAAATAAGGAAACTTTCCCAAATCTACAGCATTCTCCAAATTTTTGAAGGAAAAAATGGATTCTTCAAAATGGGGAAGCTGTTGGAGTTTATGTAAAAATAATTTGGAGAATATAACTTTTGCTTCACCATTTTAAAAAAAAATTTAGAGAAGCTGTTGGAGATGCTCTTATCTTTTATGTTATATGGCCGAGGATGCCAATCCTCGTCCTTTTTTTATAGGGGTCGAAAAAAAAAAATAGAAAATTTGCTAATTGAAGGACACAAAATTCTCCAACGCAATATAATTTTTCCAAATTGATCGAAGTTTCCTTTTTATAATAGATGATTTAATTAAATAGGATTCATACTAATCTTAAGGTTGAAAGAAATAATTAAATTAGATGCAACTTTAACCTAACTATTTCCATGCAATTCACTCTCAAACATATTTCTCATTTTTCTTATTTGATATTCATCATTCTTTATGGTTTGTTAACAATACGATCTATCAGGTGAAGAATCTGAATCCAAAGTTTTCTATTTTCCAGGTTTGAATTATGAAAAGATGGATTTTTTCGAAGTCCCCCAAATTCCTTCTCAATTTCTTCTGAAACCCATTTCGTCGTGATTTTAAAGGCAGTTTCATTTGTTTTCGAGTTTTTGATCAAAGCCTAAATCCAGTTTTCAACGAAATGCATTGTTTTCGTGAAGATATGAAGGACAAAAAGATTACTATCACAATATGAAAAGGGTCCACGCAATTATACGCCACAAATCTGTAAAATTACCACTCCAATCTTGCATGTTGGATCTTTCCGCCCCTCCAACTTAAAAATGTCAGTTTTTGAACTAGACAAAATGCAAAAATTTCTAATAATTTACAATAGATTTGTAACAATTTTTTGTTTAACAACTAATATTCTTGTGAGAGGGGTAGGAAAAATCGACCCGAGAGAATTTAGGAGCAATTTTACAAATAACAAGATTTAGAGGGCAATTTTACAAATATCTAAGATACGAGGGGTATATGTGCCAAAACCCCATTATAAACAGGCAAGCACGCTGAGCAGAACTCGACATACATTACATCAAAATGATAGAAGCATACTCAAAATTTCCCCCCTCAAACAATAAAAATTACCAAGCTAAACTAAGCAAATTGCATCATGAGCATGAACCCTAAACCTCAAGACTGTACAACAGTAGGTTACCCAGACAAGGAGGAAAAGGAAGCAATAACCTAATACATCAATGTTTATGGGCGAGAACTGAAGCTTCGGAACATCTTATGCGTCATCAGCTTCAGCAGCCTCAGCAGCAGCAATCTCAGAATCAAGTACCGACATGAACTGTTGGCTTATGGATTTTGCCACGGATATCATATCGAGGATGACACTGGGGTCTAAACCTGCACCGCCTCGTTTGGTCATGCCACAGATTTGTCCACGCCTGTTCACAGAGACCGAGACAGCTGAACTCATCTGAGACTCCTCTTCTGAAGTTGCATCCACTATGTAATGCCTACCAATCTGATAATATTATCATAAGTACGGATCAATCATGGTCTCGAATCATATATGCTCATTGAACATAGACTAAAATGTTGTTAATGGATTGTGAGTTCCATTATTATGATAGAAGGCAATAGAAGAGGTTGATTAAGCTGAAACTTTCCCCGATAGCCAGATGAGCAACTTTCTCAGGTTCTGGACACAAATATTATAGGTAAGTGATTATGGAATCCAGTGGGTTTACATAGACTCATTTAAAAAAAAAAGGAAAAAGGAAAAGGATCGATCTGACAAGTAAAAATCACTGCTCTCGGAGATGGATGGAAAATTCTTGAACTTTTATAGTTTCACCTTTCAATGGACATACAAATGAGGATTTCCATCAACAGCACACATATTGATTTGAACATATTGTATAATTGCTACTTTTTTCACACCATAAATGGTTTTATATTATATTTTAATTTTTCGTGGATTTAAATGTCCACAGAGAGATAATGAAGCTATGCTCTTTCTTTAAGCAAAGAGCGCAACACACACATGAGCATGCACAAACACAAGGCGACAACAATACTCATGTATTTGATGATGATCATTATAATAACAGCCTAATCTATTGCTTTTTTCATCAAGCTACTCACCTTAGTTAATGTTATGACAACAGGAATCCCAGACGTATCAAACTGAAGAAATTCTTCATCGCTTAGATCGACCTCTGGCTGGTCATCTTTTGCAGCTGCAAGATCAACACTAACTTTTGGAAGGCCTGTATTGCTCAATGCTGCCTAGCAGAGTAAAGAAATAATTATTAAGCGGCACAAGTCTTAGGACAATTAAGAAACAATGAATAGAGCTTTTAACAATTCCTACAAATAGCGCTTGTATTGAGCTCACTTTCTTTAGGTAGAAATATCACGCCTTCCCAAACCTAGTGAACTTTACATTTTGTAGCAAGTCAATAAGAAAGCGAAAAGGCACATAAATGTTACACTATTGGCTCTTCAGTTAGACAATCACTAGTTACCACATTTGACTAATCCTCCAATTAAAAAAAAGTAATGTAAATGCTCATCTAAACAAAATAACAAATGGAGTCACAATCATGATAAAAAAGTTTGTGACAGCTAAATAAGAACCTATCGCCAATTTCATGCTATGAAGATCATTATAACAGCACCTAAAAGAGGGGAAATTCGAGAAGAACCTGTTTGGAGTAAAAACCTCTACCTAAAAATCTAATTTACCAAACAAATGAGTTTTGCTTCTCAATCACTGTATATTTTAACAGTTATAAGCAAATTTATTTGACAAGAAAGACTATACAATTGCCACTTGAAAAGAGTTTATTCAGTTCAGGCATATAGTATTTTTGAATTATTCATCTACTAATTGTGTACCTTGATAGCAGCGGCAAGTGCATCCAGCAGATTACCATCTGAACTGACAACAAGCCCATCAATGTAGAGGTCCCAACAAACCTTACCCTCGACAATTACCAGAGATGAAAGATCAATTCCAGCCCCTGGCTTACATTGAAGAATCAGGATGAAATTAAGTACAAACCCACGAAAGGATAAAATCAATTATAAGCTCACAAAACAAAGGGTAAATAACACTAAATCCCCTTGAGGTTTGCAACTTTGACAAAAACTCCCCCTGAGGTTTAGAAAGTAACACTTTCTCCCCTTCCTTATTAGTTCTCAATCTAATAGGGTCACATGATATTTATGTGACCCCTTAATTATGTGACCCCTTAATGACCAAAATACCCTCTAGAGTTTTTTCAAAAAAATTTATCTCCATCATATTTCATCTTCTGGTTTTTTATAATCCATTTCGTAGTTGTCATAAAAAAACTATTGAGCACCTTTTGCTGATTCTACCCTTAAAATTTTCATCCAAGAAAACAAGACAAAATCTTTTATTTTTATACTTTATAGAGTTTAGAAGTTATAGGGTTCGAATTCCCTCAAATTATAAAAGAAAAAAAGGAAAAAACCTAACTCTGCAGTAAAAAAAAAATGGAGAAGGAAAATCATGGTAAAGGGTATTTTGGTCCTTAAGTAGTCACATGAGTATCATGTGATGTATTACATTAAGAATAAATAGAGAGGGGGACAAAGTGTCACTTTCTAAACCTTAGGGAGATTTGTTGTCAAAGTTGCAAACCTCAGGGGATTTAGTGTTATTTACCGCAAAACAAAAGGAAAATTATCAACAAATTTTGAAGAATATAGTTTATAGTCAATTTATGGAAAGGCTACATCAAGAAGACGTATGGAAGCCCATGAAAGTTTTAACAAATAGAGAAGGAACAAAAGTTAAAGTTAGTACAAGCTAAAGCACAGGGGAATAAGACCAAGTACAATAGAACTGAGCCGAGAAAAATTGAATATCTATGCATTGATCGTTAATGTACATCTTGTATGTTATTTTACCAATCAATCCCTGTTATCTGGGAAAGAGATTATGACTTCATAACCCAAAAGGAGGATCAGGTTCTCCCCTTAATGAGGTTCACCAATCTAACTCAAAAGGAGGGATCAGATTCTCTTGTCAAATATCTATATAAACCAAAGTTAAAAACTTAGTGGCTGCTGCACCACAATCAGATTGATAAACATCCGCAGCATGGTCTAGCAAGAATCTGTACCTGCTCCACTCTTACCACCTAACAAGCATCTCTGAAGTGCAAGTGAAAGCTCCGTAGACAACTCTTCACCGCCTCTGCCCTAATCAAAGAAGTGTGTTTAGAAAGAATTATGATGCGTTAATATCGTAAGTATTAGTTTCTATACAAATTAGAATATTGAACATGTAATATTTATATTAGTGAAAGATAAATTGTCTTTTTTGGAAAAAATTAGTCATTAGAAGCAACAGCTCTGACCATGACACCTGAAAAGAGAACTGAGAGAAGGAAAAAAAAAGCCCAGAATGAAGCAAGTTGATCTACACTTCCAAAAAGCCCAGAATGAAGCAAGTTGATCTACACTTCCATACAGTTCAATTTGTGAGGATTGGTAAAGAAAGACTTCCAATTTCTTGAAACCCCATTCACGCAATAGCAAGAAAGGTTTCATCATCCAAAAGAACCAAAAAAAAAAAGTGAAAATGAAGTAGTTACAATGATTAATCAAAAATTAATGTTTGGCTGTATCCTTTGTCTTTGGATCGTTGGGGGGACACTTTGCATCTAGTAGTGGTTACTTTGGGGGGAGGTTTGCCACTGTGTATGATGGATCCTTTTGAGATCTCCTGTGTCTCAGGGAAACATTGTATTCCTTCATTTTAGTTTATTTTACCCCCATATTTTCAATAATATTTATTTATTTATTATGTCTTTGCATCAGTAGTTTTCTGCTCTAGTATCTAAAAGAAAATGATACTCAAAAGAAAATCAGACATGTCCGTGTTTATGTATGTTTAAATGCCCAAGCCTAATGAGAGATGGAAGCAAAATATAACTTTTACGTTCCAACATTTTTGCCTCGTCCCTTTCCTTCACAAATTTGCTCGAAATTATTACGCATCCAGTCAACCACTACAACAACTTTCCTTAACTTTACAACTTTGCCATTTAAATAACTGGAGCATAACTTAGAACATTGAGATTTAAATAACTGGAGCACTACTTTGAGCAAGCTATAACCTATTCCTTGTCTCCTGCTTTATCCTAGTCCCCATGCACTCCCCCCCTTATTTTAGAAAGCACCGTCTTGATGGCTGGTGACCTACATTTGGCCAAGCGAACCCCTCTATTGCACTCATCCGCAATCACCGAATTCTTTCAAGTACGATTGTCATCAGCATCCAACAAATCTAACCATTCCATGGACATGGTTATTCATGAAAAGTATGCAAAAGTCAAAACTCTGTTACATGATAGCTTTTAACATTGTTTATTTCAGTTCTACACATCTAACGCGAAGTTTAAAAATGGCCATTCATCTCAACTAACAATCCACTATAAGTAACACGTTCATCTTTCAACAATGAGCTAAATGACAACCATTCTCCACATTAAATAATAGAGTCGTAAAATGATACGAAACAGACTAATGACTAATTCATCGCAACACCTCCAAAACTTTCCTAATTTCGATGGAATAACAAAGTAGATATCATCCAATTAACACTCGCGCACCTCAAAAATAGGAGCCGCTGTAGGACTGCAATCGACAAAAATAGCTGCTTTCCCTTTGTCGGGTTGAAGAGAGCTCGGCCTACCAAGTTCAGCCTGTAAGAAAGGGAGCATTAATGGGCTCAATTCCCATGCGTTATCCAGAAATATGAACATACGAGGGTATAATATAAAATTAAGAATGAATCTAGGGCCTAATACGAGGGAAAACTCTATTTTTAAGGGGTGTAATTAATTAAAGGAAAAAAAAACTTTTGAATGTATAAATTAGAAATAGGGTTAGAGTAAGTACCTTGACACTAGCGATAACATCAGTTGCTCCCAATTTGACTCGAGCCGAGCCATTTGCCTATTAAGAATTCATCAATACAATCAAATAAAGAAAGTAAAAAACTATCGATTTCGGTGAAGAAAAGGACCAAAGAATGATCCCCAACCTGAGGGATCACTCCAATTTCGACCGAAATCGGTCGAAAGTCCCGCCTTTGCCGGCCATCTGCTCGTAGATCCTGAGAAATCCCGCCCTGTATAAATTTCTTCTCTCCAATCGATAGTCCCACCATTTCCCCAAGCTAGGGTTTCGGCGGCGGGCCGGCGTAAAACCCGACAGCGCGGCGGGGGAAGAGAGAGAGAGAGAGAGAGGGAGCAGTGAGGGTCCAGATAAAAGTAGGGTTTTTATAGTAGTCTTATCGGGTTGGGCTACGATGAATGGATCCGG
Organism: Asparagus officinalis; assembly: GCF_001876935.1. Classification (NCBI taxonomy): domain Eukaryota; kingdom Viridiplantae; phylum Streptophyta; class Magnoliopsida; order Asparagales; family Asparagaceae; genus Asparagus; species Asparagus officinalis. The sequence goes on along the minus strand of NC_033800.1, from coordinate 147,015,517 downwards.
TTAGGCCCAAAAGCGTAATTAACGGGCCCTCATGGGGTTCGGGTTTTCTACTTCGCTCTGCGCGCGCGCGCAAATCAGTAAAGGAGGGAAAAATCAACACCCAACAACAAACGCAATACCTGACAGCTGCCCGCGGGGTCCACACAGTAATAAAAAACGTGGGTGGGGCCCTTTTAATGAAACCAGCCCGAAGCCATTACGAAAGATAGACTCGGTCCCAAATCAAACTTCATCAAAAAAAAAAAAAAAGTTTTTTAGTCATCTACCCCTAATCCACCATATTCGAAACACACCCGCCAAATCTACATATTTGCTGAAGGGCAATTTCGCAAAATCTCCAAAACTTTTCATCAGTTTGCCATTATGAAACTTTGTTTTTTTTTCCGGGCAAAACGCCATAGTTTTTCCTGCAAAATCCATCGGCTTTTCCCACCATGCCTCTCAGCTTTTTTCCCCCTTTCACACGGAAATACCAAAATAAGACCATTTGATTCTTGTTTTTCTTCTTCTTGTTTAGTGATTTCAAATCTCATGTATTCTCTATTAATCATGCTTCAGAAATTAGAAAGTTGTGAGAATTTAGGTTAGTTTTCAGAATGGTTTACTCGTTCAAACCGTTCAATTATAGAGATGTTTTTGTGGTTTCGACGTCATTACGCCAATCTCTACAGTTACAACTAATTATAGATAGGAGATTATGGTTCAAAATTTATAGACTTTGGTTGAATGTTTGATGAGAAAACTTAGAAAGTTTAGTTGGAAAAACAAAGTTCAAAGAGTTTTCTTTGTAGAAAACAATACAAAGTTTTTAGGGATTTTAAAAATTTACAAAAAACCCCTAATCTTTGGGGGTGTTGCGCAAAACTCTCCTAAACTTAGTAAAGTTACGTAACCCTCTGAACTATAGGTTGTCTCACAAAACCCCCCATGAACTCTAACTTATATCATATAATCCTGTCTGTAATTTGTAAATAACTAAAATATATTTGAGTAAAAAGTTCCAAACTTTATCACTTGACATTTAAAGACAACATACTCCTACCCTGAAAGTTTAGTTCTTTTCTTTCAAAAAAATTTTAGTTATTTGCAAATTACAGACGGAGGGTTAGGTGAGATGAGCTAAAGTTCAGTGGGGTTTTGTAAGACACACATTAGTTCAGGAGGTTTATGTGAAGTAAATAAAGTTTAGGAGGTTACGTGAAACAACCCTAAAGTTAAGGGGGAGTAAATTTACAAATATGATTGATATGGGGGTAAACAGCTAAAAAAATCCTAGAAAAACTAATCTTTTTTCTCGCGCACTACCTCAGCCCAGCCCACGAGTCCCTTGGAAAAAAAATAAATAAAAACAAAAACCGACTCTCTCTCTCTCTCGGATCCGAAATCGAAGCCAGAGAATAGAACCCAAAAAAAAAAAAAAAACCTCGAACCCGAAAACGGGGGGCAAAAAAAAAAAAAAAAAAAAATCCCAAATCGATACGAAACCCTAATCCTAACCCTAACCCTAACCCTAGCCCCGGCGGCCACTAACCACCCGCGGCGCGCGAGCGTCCCAGACCCTTAGCCCTAGGGCTTCTCCGATGAGAGGCGGACGAGTGACCGCAACGTCGACGACGACGGCAGCGATGCCGGCGGCCGTGGATCTTGCGCTCAGGCTCTCAAGGCTCTCGCCGAGAGATGCCCCTTCGACACCGAGGAGGCCGCCTCGAGACCCACGACGCTGCCTTTTGGCGTCGCGGCCAGGTACTCCGATGGCCGGAGGAAGTTCAAGAAGTCCTCGTCGTCCCATGCCGAGCAAGCTGTCGACGCTGCTCCGAAGGTTTCGAAGCAGTCAAAGGCGCCGAATTTGTGGGATTTGATGGAGGTTTACTTTCGCCCAATCACTGAAGCTGATATTGAGAGTCTGAGACCTAGAGGCTTGCTTGATTCCCTTGATTCTTGCTTTTCGATTCCGGTTCTTGATAGTTCTTTAGAATTGGAGAAGAAAGATGCTATATTTAGTGGGAGTGAAGTGGGGGTGAGTTCAGAGGTAGTAAAAGAAGAGGAGGAGGAGGAGAAACCTATGGAAATAGACAGTGTTGGGGGCTTAAGTACCGCTGAAACTAGTACATTGCCCATTCCAGAAGTAAAAGAAGAGGATGCGAATGAGGATGAAAGCTCGTCTATGAATTGGGTTTTGGGTTCGAAGCATAGAGCAATTCTCACTACACTGCGGCCTACAAAGAAGCGAAAACTACTGGGAAGTGATGCTGGCCTGGACCAGTTATTGATACTTCCGCACTCTGAGCAGGGTTCTGCTCGCTGTCATGTATGCTGTTTAGGGGAGAGTGGAGGAAAATCGAACAAAATTATTTCGTGTAGTTCATGTGGTGCTTTGGTTCATAAGAAGTGTTATGGGATTCTTGAAGCTGTTGTTGAGAAGTGGGTGTGTTCTTGGTGTAAGCATGTGGAGGAAACGTGGGATGATAAGAGAGGAAACGAAGGTTTGAGGCCTTGCATTCTCTGCCCGAAGGAAGGTGGTGCTCTGAAACCTGTTGGCGGGGATCTTAATAATGAAGGGAAAAAGAAGTTTGCACACTTGTTCTGCAGTCTATGGACACCTCATGTCTATGTGGAGGATACTAAGACGATGGAGCCAGTTGTGAATATTGTGGATGTTACGGAGATGAAGACAAAGATGGTTTGTAACGTGTGCAAGGTGAAACATGGTGTGTGTGTCCGGTGTAGCTCCGGTAAGTTTCTGTTGACTGCTCTCCTTTTGCCATACCATTAGAAAGATTAGAGGTCCATTGGCATGTTCATGATTTTATACTTCTTTTGTAAGGCATGTTCATGATTTTATACTTCTTTTGTAAGATATAATCCTTAAGTTCAAGGTCAAATTCTTTTTATGTACACGGCGTTGTTTTAATGCTTGATGTTTAAAACCAAGTCTGTCATTGTGATTTTCACGCTCTACCAAGAAACTTGAAGGAATATCCTAGTTTGTAAGTGACAGTGTGGTAGTGTCTTGTTACTAGAGGACATTGTCATCATCAAGGAAATGTAGGTACATTCATCTTGATGTGTTGCAGCACGCAAATTTTTGTTAAAATTTGCTGCCACCAATGCATTATACCTTTGGTTTTGAATCTTTTGATGCTACAATGTTTTTATACTTTCTTTTGTAAGATATAATCCTTAAGTTCAAGGTCAAATCCCTTTTTTATGTGCTAGGCGTTGTTTTAGTGCTTGATGCTTAAAACCAAGTCTGTCATTGTGATTTTTATGCTCTACCAACAAGCTTGAAGAAAATCTTCACCCCAATCTTCAGGTTGTCATATTTCTGTTTTCAACCTTAAGCACATTGCCTAGAGTTTGGATGCCGTTCATGAATCAATGTTCCGTTCATGAACTCCCGTGACATGTTTGCTCTTCAGTTTTCTACTTCATTTTTAGCCATTTATGAAATCATGTGACTGTTGAGATTTTGGCCATTAAATACCCAAAAAGAATTTCTACTGGATCAAAATATCTAGTTTGTGAGTGACAGCGTGATAGTGTCTTGTCACAAGAGGACATTGTCATCATCAAGGAAATGCAAGTACGTTCATCTTGAGGTGTTACTGCACGCAATGTTTTGTTAAAATTTGCTGCCAACATTCGTTATATGTCTGGTTTTGTTGCTACAATCTGTTGAAGGTTACCTGCTTTTTCCTGCATGTGAATAGCATGTGAAATCTATCCATTTGTATGGATGTCATTTAAGGCTTGATTTTTACTTTTCAACTGTCATATTGGCTTTCCAGACAGGACATTATGCTTCACACTTTTCATTTTTCCTGTGGTACTGTATATAATGTGGGCTTATGACTTAAAATATGTAATGATGCTTTTTTTGGTTCATTATTGCTTTTGACTGTGACAGTGAGATGGATATTTTAATTGTACAGTGCTATGAGATTAAATTTTGTTCCTTTCCACTTACAACTCAAATGCAACAACTTGATGCAGCATTTTTGTGTTATCTGTATCCCCTTCTGTTGAGTGCTAGTATCTTATTTTTTGTTTCATCTTAACAATGCACTATATGTAGGCATCTATGTATATAAATAGTATATGCGTCTGTATCAGTGGCAACATAGCTCTTTTTTTCCGAGAACAAACTAAAAGTTTGTTTTCATATAGATGTTCCATGTTGTTCATCTTGATGTATGTCATTAGACACTTGTGAAATGACCTCTTTCTTCTGTATTAAAATGCCATTCATTTGGTACCATTCAGCAAACTATTAGAGCTCCTGAAAAACACAATTCTTTTCACAAATTTCATGATGTGCAGATCACAATTCACATCATGGACCACCCTTAGAGATCTACCACGTTGTTGTTTGATAGACAAACCAATAATTAGTTTGTTCTAGGAAACTATAAAAGTCTACATACGTAGGTCTTATATACGTATGTAAGTCTTGTATATATATTTTGTATGTATATTGATGTATTGCTGCATTCAAGCTATAACTTTTGGTGTTCTTGTATAATTGTATTTGTTTTTTTGCTTCATGAAATATATGCATATGAGCTGCAGATTTTGATGGTTCTAGGTTGTAGATACCTTCCTTCTTCAAGTTATTGAATAGTTTCCTCTCTTGAATCCCCATATATCCGTTAGGTGAAATCACATGTTTCTGGGTTATGCTTCAGGAACATGCAGGACAGCTTTTCATCCTTATTGTGCAAGGGAGGCAAGACATCTAATGGAGATTTGGGGGAAGTTTGGATGCGATAATGTTAGTATTTATGGTTTTTTGGTTTTCACCTGTAGATATTTGGTCCATTTTTTAGTTTATTCTAGTTAAAAGTGCTGATAAATGATTGTCTTGACAAACTGTGTAGGTTGAGTTGCGGGCTTTTTGTTCAAAGCACTCAACTTCTCAGGATGTTGACAGTGTCCTGCGCACTAGAAACGTTACCCGGACCGCTGGGGATGATTTCTTGGGTGCAAAGCCTCCATCTGCAACTGTGCTCCCCAACAAGCCACTTAAGTTAAGACTCAGTTGCAAAGTTAAAGAGGAAAACGTGACACAAGCTGAAGTGGCAAGTTCAATTTCTAGTGAAGTCATTAAGAATGAGGCAACCACTGAAGAAGATGGTTCATCTATGAACCTGAGCGCAGAAAATGGTGATATGCAGTCAAGCAAGAACATAGATTTTGAAGTTAATGAGGCTGAGAACAGTTTGTCAGATAGTCCTACTCTTATCCCATTTGTTAAAAAGGTGTTTAGGGCTTTATTTCTTTTGCGAACATATATTGGGCTGTTTCATAAACATGCAGACTTATATTTAAAATTTTCTCCATTATTTAGCTAATTGCTCAAGGCGAATATGTTGTTGGTGACATTGCATCGGCAATAGGCATCTCTCCTGACTCCTTGGAAACAGCTCTCATGGTATTCCCAACTTTTTTCTGTTCTTTACTCACTTGAAATCCATATTTCTCTTTTAGCTTATCTAAGTTTCATTGGCAGGGCGAAATCTCATCCTTCCCTTCTGATTTGAGACCGAAAATAGCCAAATGGTTTCAAGGGAATGCATATGTGTCTGCTGGTATTAGACATCTGAAGTTTTGGAATGGCTCCGCAATATCATCAGGTAGTTTAGCAGCAAGAGTCGATTGCCCAAAAGTTGCCAATGCATCAGGTTTAGATACTCCAGACAATATTATAGTCCCAGATCCTGAGAATGCTGATGCCCACTCTGTTAAGTCTATGTTATCACATAAAAGAGCAAAGAACAGCAATGGGGTATTAAAGAAGGATAAGTTGGTAGTTACATCTGAAGAAAAAATTCAACCAGATTCTAATGAAGAACTAGTAGATGAGATTGGTCAAGATACGGTTGTTCACACGAATGATGGTGCAAAAGATCCTGCAGGCAATATATCCCCAATTGTTGATCAAAGTCAATGTAAAGATCAGGACCGACTAAAAACGGTAATGCACTTTTTCCTTTATTCCATGCATTTATTATCTCCAATGACTATGTGTGTTCGTGTGGACGTGTTTGACAATTATAGGTATAACTATACAACCTAACAGAGTCATTCTATAATCTTACTTGATATGTCTTACTGTAAATAGCTGTCTGGGGATGGTATCATTAGATATGTTGCACATTTTGTTGGCTTTATATTCTTTCCTTTAGAATTTTGACTTAAAAGTTTTCTTGTTTATTTTTCTAATTATTTTCTTTCTTATAGTTTTCTAATTTACCTTTCCCTTTTCAGCATTTATAAATCTTTGAATGGCTTGAGTAGATATTGCATAAACTCTTAATGGGACGTAAGACCACCTTACTTGACTTGTAATAGTGCACAACTCCTGCACCTTAACTTTTGATGGATATTGGATAAACTCTTTGATGTGCAATTGCACCGTGTTTTTATCTGATGGATCTTTTTTCTCTTACTTCCCTTCTTTTCCTTTTATCATTTTTGCCACCACCACCACCACCACCATCTTGTTATTGAGATTGGAGGTTTCTTTTCCAAGTCAACCAGGAAATCCGTAATGGATCAGTTCCTTGTCAAGAGTAAAAGAATGAAAAGATATATAAAAATATCTTTCCAGGAAGCACCTTATGCAGAGTTAATTGCAGTTTAGCCTTCAGCCTTGAGGTCTTTAGTCCAGTAACAAGATGAGCTTGTTGTCATAGCCAATACACTATTCCCGATCAACCTTAACTACAAGTAGACTTCTTTTATGTACCTAATCTGGTATGTCTTTTGAATTGTTAGTGATAATGGTGCTGGTTATTTTAATACTTGCATATAAATTTAATTTGATTGGTCTTGCCTTGTCCTTGTCGACCTTACTCCATGGTTAGAGCTTGACACCAATAATCAACTAAAATCTTATTGCCACCCCATGTCACATTAATACATAAAACTACACCGAACGTGGCAGCTTCCTTATAACACCTTTGATAATCAGTGCAAGAATAGGCCATATGCTCCTAGTCCAACTCATTACCATAGTAGATTTTCAGTCAAGAGCTCATTACCATCATACCTGTGCATAGATCTGAATCTTGGTAAGTTCAAATGCCAATTAATTGTTGTGGTCAGATTCTTATGGGTTAAACAAATAGTTATTGTCATTTGTGGCTCTTTTTCTTGTTATTTAAGTTGTAGCCGTTTTGATTTCAATATCCTTTTCTTTTTGTGTACACATACATATGTATATATGAATATATACGCACTATATGCATGTATTTACATGTATACATATACACATACATACATATATGTGTATATACATGTATATTTATACTTATATACATACATATGTACACACACACATACATATATACATAATTTTTGATGAATATTGGGTAAACTCTTTGACGTGCAAATTGCACTGTGCTTATATGTACACACACACACACAACACACACACACACACACACACACACACACACACACACACACACACACACACACACAACACACACAGATATATATAATATATATATATAATTATATATATATATATATTATATATATATATATATATATTATATATATATATATATATATAATATATTACTTATGTAGATATGTGCATATGTATATTATATATATTTATATAAATATATATACGTAAGCTACCAAGAGATGGCCATGTGGGAAGACCCCCCTTGTCATATCAAAAGGTGTGGACCTCACCACTCTTATCGCTTGGTAGCTCATTTAGTAAAATGAGCTGCCGCCTCATACCCATCCCCCCCCCCCCCCCCCCCGCGCGTCCACACATATCCTATTCTGCCCATCCATGTGGTCTGACGAGGCCCTCTCCCTTGTTCTGTTAGTTGATTATCTAAGTGTACCTTATTTTGTAGAGTTTGACATCAGGTTGACCATCAATCCTGATAATCTAGTTAATCCTTTGATGATTTCTTTTCCTGAATGTTTCCGTAACTGCCACCAAGTCCTTTTTCTGGGACATTAACTTTTGGATGATGCTAATGATTGTGATGTTGCTTTTCCATTTGTTCCAATATCTCTCATGGAACATCCACAACCACATTGTGCTTCTAGACTCCCCTATTCTTTTTTCTCGTCATAAAGATTCTTTCCAGAAGGCTTATGCCTTTCTTATTTGTCTTCTGTCAACTGCAGGTCAACTATTGTTTTGTATTTGGCATGGAAATCATCTTTCTGACATTTCATTTCGGTTTTCTCACAAGCTCGAATCATCTCGCAAGAGTGTAATTTGAAGAAAAAAATTCTACTTTTTTTGGGATATATTATTTTCTTGGTTCAGTCTTGTGTTACATCTTTTAAAGGATTATGATCTGTTATGATATATGGATTTGATTAGTAATACCATATGATGATAATTGGGTTGTCCTTTAGTCTCTACTGAATCATATCTGGATACTTAATTTCAATTTTTTTATTAGTTACTTTCATGTTACTACACTTGACTATTTTTGGCATTGAATATTGAATTATTTCTTTTAGGATGTGGATGGAGATTTATTTAATTATTCAATTTGATTTTATCAGTTGATTGAAGATGCTTGTTCATTGCCAAGTTCAGGCCCTTTGGTTCTACCTCCTGAAGTAGAAGGTATGCCTTACGAAATCTGTTTGCTTAGCTGTTATACGTACATTCACATCACCACATGCTTTCACATGATCTGCTGGTTCTATGTGATTCTACATCATGATCCAGTATGTTCTTTATGTACCCCTCTAGTTTAGACTATTATTTTTCTTCTTTTGATTGACCTTTATGTCTTATGACCTACAGAAGAGCATGAGGATAAAATACGTGGTTATGTTTCATATCTTCTTATCAGAAGATACATGGCATTTATCAATCAATAAGTCCCTTACCTTGCTGCAAGCCTCACAGTATTAGCTGATACGGACACATCCGTTTATTTCATTGGGTTTTAATTATGCATATTATATCCCAACCAAAACCATCGGATATCATTGATAACTGTCGACAAATACTATGGGATGAGATCTGAGATTTGAGTTCCAGAGTTGACTTGATAATTATATTGGGAAAAGACTAAAGGAACATCAATGGACAGAAAGCTTGTGAATAAATCTGAGTGAATATTTTAACAATCCCATTTTCTGATGTTATAATTATCTTTGAACTCTGTGGTGAATAATGTGAATACCATTGTCATGTAAGCTATCGGCGCTTTTTTGATAGTTTGCGGTCTGATTTGTTGGTTCACTGGATTACAGAGCTTCAAATTCTTCTCCATTGACACATGTACATACCATGATATAGTTAGGGGTCGTGTATTATGATATTATCATATGTGATGATTTAAGAACTCAAATACTCCCATGACATGGAAAAGGCATTTACATGTAGTGTCACATGATCATAAGCAGGTATTCAAGCCATTAGATATTCTGACAAAGCATTGAAGAGTATTGCCGCAGATAAGTATGCTGAATTAGTAACTCAGGTCTCAGATATTATGCAACTATTACTCTTGCCCTTTGTTTGGATTCACCAAATTTAAAAGACTTGTCACAAGTTCTTCCTGTGGAGTGGCCGAGCTTCTGGTAATGGTTATTTGGCGGTAGTAGCATTTCGTCCAACACCAAAAAGTAAACAAGAATGAGCCAATTTCTTACCAAGAATTTTTTTTGGGAAAAACCTCTTCTGAATCAGATATTTTTCTTTCACTGAGTGGTTGCCTGTAGAACAATTATACATTCTAGTCGGCTATTAAAACTGACTGAGGATTTAAAAAAACCCATGGATTTTTTTTCCTTTGGGACCAGCTGGGTTTTCTGAGTCCTTCGGAAGAAGTCAACCATTTAAATTTCACGTGTTGTTTTTATTTGATTCAAATAATTCATATTTTTAACATGTTTTTGACAGGAAATTTGGCAACAGTGGAAAAGAATGAGTTGTCTGAGACACAACATAAGCCTGAGTGTGCAACCGAAAGTGTGTTATCTGAGAAACTGGATGAAGATCAAGCCAATGAGATTGATGTCCCTCAAGATGGTGCTGTAAAGAAAATTAGGTGGGTTTACCAGCATTCAGTGCTGATGTAGTGCTGATGTAATGTTTCTTACTACCAATCTCGAGTCTTTCGAGACAGTTGCCTTTATGAACAGTATAATGTTTTTGCAATCACCTGTCTTCTGTAGATTGCGGTATTCATGATAGCCTAATTGCATTCCTTAGCACTTGCAATATTCTTTGATGCAGAATTGATGGATCCTGCTCTAGTTATATTCACCCATACATCCAGGAAAGGTTGATGGAAGTACAGAAGAGTGTGCTTCCTGAGCTTGAAAGGAGAGAGTATAAATTAAATGGTAATATTATACTGAAGCTCTGCATGGTTCTGATCTTTATATAGGATATGTCTCTGTTACATTGGTCTTTGATCTGCAGGTCAGGTTAAGGACAGAATTTTATCTTCCAATGCAAGCGATTCATGTAATCAGGACCTCTTGTCTCCTGTTTGCAAACATGTGGACCATGTACCGGATCATGGACAGTTCGATCATTTGGCTCAAGTAAATAAAATTGGGATGTTGGAATTATCTCCAGAAGATGAAGTTGAAGGGGAAATGCTATACTTGCAGAACAAGCTACTCGATAGTGCTTCTGCAATCAAGCATGGTTTTGGTGAGAAAATGCAACCTTGTTTCAAGACCTTTGTTTAAGTTTATATGTTCATTAGTTTTCCAGTAATAGACCTTCCTTCAATATTGAGTGGTTATTCTGATATTGTTATGCAGATGATCTATTAGGAAGGGTAGTACAACAACTTCCACATGAGCTAGAGGTATTGAAGAAACATCGGTGGGACATGGTACTTGTCAATCAGTTCCTCCGTGATGTTAAGGAATTGAAGAAACGTGGAAGGAAAGAGCGAAGGCACCAAGAAGCTCAGGCCGTTCTTGCTGCAGCTGCAGCTGTTGCTGCTTCTTCTTCTAGGAATCCTCTACCAAGAAAAGATGGAAGTGATGAGATAGGCTTTCTTCCTCAGGTTTTATACTCCCTCTCTCTACACACACACACACACACACACACACATAATGCAATGAACTTGAAGAAATGATGATGGGACCTTTGTCTGGGATGAAATTGAATAAAAAGTGACGCACTTATTCTTTTTGGGTGGGTGAGTGGGCAGGGTGTTTGGGTTGGTTTTTGTGTGTGTGTATTGGGTGCTTTTTTTGGTTTTTTTTTTGGTGGTGGGGGGGGCGGCAGTTTGTGGTTGGAAACTTGGATATGTGTGCGTGCATGTGGTTTGTTTCAGTTGTTTGCTTTGATGTTTGCCAACACATGTTACCTCTTTTCGCATGAGCTGATAATGTCTATATATTTATTCTTTGTATTATATGCAGAGCCCTCAGAATGTTAGTGGTCTTCCTGGGAGATCTGGACAGCCTCTTCCGCGTTCACGATTGAAGGAGGCCACAAGGTCTGCTATCATTAAAGTTTCACCAGATAAACATTCTGGCGGTCTCCAATCTCCAGAATTTCCAAAAGACAATGCACTGTCTTGTGACATCTGTAGACGACCTGAAACGTTGTTGAACCGGATCTTTGTGTGTTCCAGCTGCAAGGTTTGTGAATGTGTTCCTGCATGTCTTTTTGTTATTTCTCATCTGAAACTATTATTGACAGAACTTGTTGGCAGGTTGCAGTTCACTTGGACTGTTATCGTAAGTTTAAAGATCCAGTTGGCCCCTGGAAATGTGAGTTGTGTGAAGAGATGCTGCACTCTGGAAGCCCCAGAAATCAAACAGTTGAAAATAGAGATAGGTCGTGTTTGGTAATTGAGTGTGGTTTGTGCGGTGGTGGTTATGGTGCTTTCCGTAAGGCAACAAATGGGCAATGGGTTCATGCCTTCTGTGCTGAGGTACCAAAATACATCCATCCTTTTCTTTGAAATGTTTGTTGTTTTTTGTCTGCATGGAGTTAATACAGCTCTTCTATTTCCAGTGGATGTTGGAATCAACTTTCAGGAGGGGACAGCAAAATCTTGTAGATGGAATGGTACTGTATTCGCTCATTGACTTATGTTTTAGATTATCTATTTGTTGTAGTATATTCTGCTTACGATTGACTCATCGTTTAACTTGTGGTTCAGGATGTCATTTCCAAAGCAACAGACGTGCTTACCTGCTCTATCTGCCAGCAGAAATTTGGAATTTGCTCGAAGGTTTGATCTGTTGACTGTCGTATTATGCCTCTCCTTGTGACAACATGAAGCAAGTGCAAATTGACTGAACATCTTTTGTTCTGTACTCACTGATTTTTTTTTTCTTTTCTTTCAGTGCAGCTATGGACACTGTCAAGTCACTTTCCACCCTTCTTGTGCTAGAGCTGCTGGCTTCTACATGAATGTGAAGGCTGTTGGTGGCAGGCTTCACCACAAGGCCTATTGTGAAAAGCATAGTGTCGAACAGAGACAGAAGGTCAAATATTCTTTGATCTCACATTTCTCTTTCATCTTTTGTCTAAACTCTACCAGACTACAAAGGATATTCTTCATTCGAATAAACATGAGTTTCTATTTGTCATGGAGATATTCTCATATTGTTGAATGAAGTGTTATTTTATTTGGGGTTCATAAAATTCATATAATGTATACTGTTCATTTGGGCTTATTCTTTCCTTGAAAATCCACAGGCTGATACTCAACATGGAGCTGAGGAGCTGAAGGGTATTAAACAAATTCGGGTATGTGTAAATATATTGCAAAATACTCATATAATGAAAGAGAATAATCAATTTCATTCTTGTTAGCAAAATTTACGGGAGACAGTTCTCAATTTCCTTCTTGTTTGAGAACCTCATATTTGTTTTGAGTAACAGAAATGCTGGAGTTGCCTGTCTTACATTATTATTATTTTTTGCAGTTTGAACTAGAGAAAGTGCGTATACTTTGTGAGCGAATCGTCAAAAGGGAAAAAATAAAGGTAGGTTTGTTCAAGTAGTTTGAGTAGTCAAAATTTATGGGTGAATTTGTTACATGCAATCCATTTCATTTTTGTAAGATTTGTATCTACAAAATATTTTCCTTAACACATTTGTTTATTCTAGAACCTTTTTGTAGAAAGCGAAATGTTTTGTTTATTATTATCTCTGGATAATCATGTAACTCCGTTTCAAGCAATAGATTCCCCCGTTAGTTAGCCAGAATGAAGCTGCTGGCATTAGATTTTCTGGTGGTTTTTAAACTTCAACAATCTTCCTAAGTATCCTTACCTTAGGCATCGAACCTCCCTGACAAACTATATTCCCTTTACTGTCAAATGTATCAAATTGATGGGGTTAATCTCTCCCTATCAAAATAAATGAGCTACTCTTTCTACATGAACTTGTGGCAGTGTTCTTGATTTCCACTGTAAGTTTCAGTCTAAGGGCATTAAAAAGATGAACAGCTCCTGTAATCACCTACACAGATATTTGTGAATCTGGTTTAAAGTATGAATACATGTGTTCTGACTTGTTTTTTTTAACCAGAGAGAGTTGGTTCTCTGTTCCCATGACATACTCGCTTCAAGAAGGGATTATGTTGCTTATTCTGCACTGATGAGGAGCTCCTTGTGTCCCCCTGGAATCAGCTCAGAGTCAGCGACCACTTCCATTGACAACAGATCATACAGTGGAATAATCCAAAGGTCTGAGGATGTTACTGTTGACAGTACAATTTCTGGAAAACGCATTAAGCGTTCATTGGATGTGGACAGGAAGACTGATGAGAGCTCCACATCTCGGCCATCATTTAAGCGGAAGGCCCCTGATAGGACATCATATTCTGGCAAGCAACTTCCACATAGAACACAATCAGTTTCTTTTCGGAACTCAACAGATGATGGAGAAAAGAGATTCAAGGCAAAGAAGGTAGCATGATTTTCTTGTTTTATTTACAAAGCATTATAATGTAGACAGAAATAGCACCACACATCATAACATTGTTTCAGTGACATCTAGGATTTACATGCTTACAATGACAGCTGGGAGCTTGAGCATATTTCTTGTAGCCAAATGTTTTTCTCTGGTTATTCTTTGCATATCAAATCAGTCATGAAGCTATCAAAATATATTTAGATTTCAGGATTATTTCAAAAGTTTTATCACTTAGATTTGGATCAATAATTGATCATATGCTTGTTGCTATCGAAGAATCAAAGATATAAGGAATAAAGGAGTAACAAAGAATGAAATATATACTGGAGTTCTTTGTTATTGCTTTTCTCCTTATTTAATTCAGTATTAATTAATAATAATTTGTGAAGGGTAATTCTTCTGTGTAGAAGAATAGAAGTATTTAGTTTAGCAAATTTATCCATTTGCCAAGTCATTCGCGATGATAGCTCAGCTTATTCTTTATTTATATTTTATTTATTCATTATTATTTTTCTTTGCTGCTTGTGCAGCAAGCAGAAACTTTTCACAAAGAGATAGTGATGACCTCACTCCAAGCATCAATGCAGAACCAACGACTTCCTAAAGGTTTTGTCTATGTTCCAGTTGGTTGTCTGTCTAAAGAGAAACCAGTAGTTGATGATCCAGAGTCTCATGAACCTGAAGAGCCTGGTGGGTAGAGTCGAGGAAAATGTACATGTTGGTGTATTTTTTCTTAGTGGTGGATGGAGCCATGGAGATCGAGGTTGTTGTCCCTCTTTCGTAAGTTATAAAGACAAGTGCTCACCTGTAAATAGTTCACCAAGGAAGATGAGCAAAGGGATAAGGGGATTGAATTGGGTTTGGCAATGTAATCTTTGATGCTGATAATTCAATCGTTGTTCGCAAAGTTTTGGTATCATCTTTATATATATGTGAGAGCAATTGTACAGAGGGTGAGTTAGATTTAATTGATATGTGATGGAGGGCATGTTTGGTTCTGAATCTTCTCGGCAGCCCTGCTGAGGGTTGAAAAGGTAAATTTGGATCTTGTAACATTATACAAAAAGATATAGGTTTCTCTTAGTTACTTGTACATTCTTACCATGCCTTCTGTGAATACTTAGTAATTAACCTGAATCCTACAGTTTCTGTATTTTCTCAGATGTGTGGTGCTGAGCCTTAAGGAGCCTTGGATGTTTACCTTTCTGTCTTATATAACTATTTGGTCGCTTTTTTATTATTATTATGATTTTCTATATATTTCTAGTCTCTCTCTTCCTCATTCGGAGAATAGAGTCTACTCATAGCAAAACGTTGTATATTATTTGCCGCTACATTTCTGACTGTGGAATGCAGAGGTACTTCTGTTATTTTTGTCGAGGTTTAAAGGCTGCTATATTTGTGATTGTGGAATGCAGAGGTACTTCTGTTATTTTTGTCGAGGTTCCAAGGCTTTGAAATACGATGGTGAGTCGCGAGAATATACTTTTTGGAAGCTTTTTCTCTCTTTACATGTGTTTTGAGTCGCGAGAATATACTTTATGGAAGCTTTTTCTCTCTTTACATGTGTTTCTGACGATGTGTTTTATTTCTTCTTGCAGAGTATAATTGGATGTATTGTTTGATGAGGGCGGGCTTGAAGATATTTTTCTAGTATGGCTTAGTCACTACCTTATCAATTTGGTGTACTCTTTTTTGTTTTGGTTTCATTGGGTGTAAATTTGGGACGGGAGGAGGTAAGAGGAATTTGCTTCTGTTTGTTTTGGTTTACGGTAGGAAAATGGAAGAGGATTTTGAAATCTTAGTTCAAGTTTTATATTTGACTGGAAGTGTAGGTGATGCAAGTGAGACTTTTTTATGCTGTATTAAAGACAATTTAGAAGTCATGAACAACTCAGATGAAGTTGTATACCATCTGCCTCATAATTGATTTGTTTTTGCTGTTCATTCACAGGGTAGCATCATATGAACGCTTGTAGGAAAGGGATTTGCTTATTATTTGCACATAATAGAACAAATAATAAGCATCAAGTACAAAAATTACCAGCTACAAACAAATCCTGCTGTGTTTTCTCCTAAAGAAATAATGATGAAAGTTTTATTCGAAGATAAAAGATAGATTCCAGGTTCATGCTCTCTCAGTTCAGCATCATCTTTCAGAATCTAAGCCGAAGCAGAATGACCGCATACGGTGAATAAATATGTTTCATAAAAGCCTTCGCCTTTCCGTACAAGAAATTTACTTTAGGCAAAAGCAAGATAAAAGTAACTTTTTGCCCATGATCATCGCAAGTAAAGTCTGCACAAAATCTTAGGTGGGAATCTTAGTCCTTGGCGTGTGCTTCAATTGATCTCATACAGACAAGGAAACTTCGTAAGCATCATTTATTAATTATTAATAAGTTAATGGGCAAACAACTACTTATTCCAACAGGTAATCAAAGAACCCACAGTTGCGTTGGGATTTCCGAGCAATTTGTCATTTTATTTGTGTTGTTAAATCGCTAGCTGTCTTATTTCTTCGAAAACAATCAACATTACTCTCACAAAGTCACAACAATTCGTCTCCTTTCCCTTTCACTACGAAACAAATAGGAAAGTTCCGTATAAAAGAAACCCCCCAGAAGTTTCCAAAAATTTCTCTTTTTTATGAGTGCTTAATTTTTTTTGATAGACATAGAGTAATACTTTAGAATTTGAAAACGATCAACCGGTAAACTTGTCCAATTCTTCCTTCTAGAACCCAATTTTTTTTAAATTAAAAAAAGGATGAATTAGCTAATTTATAAGGACCATATACCAGTAATTTTCAACGATTCTACTTTTTAGGCCCCGTTTGGTTGCATAATAACAAGGCTGAAAGCCTGACAAAAGCCTGACTTGGAGCAGCTAATCACGCGGCGCCCAAAGCAACGCTGTACTACAACCAAGCATGACAAGACTATTTTGCTCTCTTCCAAAACTCTTTTTAACTCCTCACCAACCAACGTCCTCCCAATTTCTAAAACATCCTACTTTATAAAATACATGAAATCTAATGTAATCATTCGAACTTTAGACTCACAAACGTGACTGTTATCATGTGACCCACTAGGGGAAAAAAAATTACACATGTTATTTAATATATAAAATGATGCGGAAAATGAGGGCAGTTACTTATTGTCAGGAGGAGCTCAGTTGTTATTAGTTTCCCTCTGTTCCTCTCATTCTCTAATACTAGTGTGCAGCATAATTTTTCACGCTACAGTAATTTCAGTTTTAACTGTTATAATAAATTTATTTTTTGATTTTTTTGGTTGCTATAGTATCCCATCTCTACTACAGTGTTCCTGTGTGCTAAAGTAATACTTTTTCAAAAAACAAAAAATGTCCAGTTTCATATTTGTTACAGTAATAATGTTGCTGTAGCATGAATAGTAAATTTTGGGTTCTCCCATCTGTATAGAGGAATAGATAAGTGCCTATGGATACATATTAGAAAAATTACTTGTTATCTACGATATCATCGTTGTCAATATATATTATTGGTTAATTGATGATACGAAGAGATTTAAAGCTCTAAACATCCTATTATAATGAGAGAGTGGTAGATAAACCCTTTTTGTATACTAGTCGTTAATCTTATGCATGCATATGAGAGAACATATCATTAAATATATGTGATTGTGAACTTGCTATGAATTGGGTTTATATAATTTGTTTACCATACACTACTAATACTTCAAAAACTGGAAAATAACAATTTTACAAACCCATCATTAAGAGTAAATAATAAATAAACTATCTTACATAAGCATAGGAAATGAAGTCTTCCTAACATCTTTCAATAAATTCCATTACGTTGACAATTTAATTCAGTACCAATAAATATTGATATTTAACTTGAATCAAATGTTAGAATGAAACTGTGCATTTAATACGAATGATGAACTATAAAACTATTAAAATCCATCTCATATCTCGTCGGGAGTTACATTACAAAGAAGAAAACATGTATTAGAGTCTCATTCCAGGATGTTTATACGTGCGACGTCTATTTTTATCCTTAATCATGAAGCTTTGCATAATCTTTTTTGGGGCTAAAAAATGATTCATGTTTTCGCTTTATGATAGCATTATGAATAATAATAAATTAAGTTAAAATAAATTTTTTTACCATGTAATTAGTAGAAAGTGATAATTACCATGAAAACATCTTAATGGTCAGATTTGAGTCAGATAAAACAGTCCGGAAAAAAAAAACGCTCGGTCTCTCTCATCAGAAGAGTCTTTATATAAATCATCGACGGCAAACTCTCTCGCTTAAAATCTCCCGATTAGAGAGAGAGAGAGGAAGAGAGCAGAGAACATTCCCCACCAAAACGGTACGCTGTTCCGCCGGCGTAACGTAGAGGCCGTTATTTGACGTCGTCGTCGCCCCTTTCAGCTCGTTGTCTGCTGATTGCTGCCATTTTCTCTCTCATCTACAAAAGCCTAACAGCTCTATAGAGAGAGAGAGAGACAGAGATGATTAGGGGTCGAAGCGGCAGCAGTGATAGACGAATCTCGGCGAAATGGATACTGTTGCTCTGCGTCTCAAGCTTCGGCCTTGGGTCGCTGTTTACAAATAGGTAGGTGTTTTTATGATCAATTGAAAATTTGAGATCTGGGTTCGCCCAAAAATCCAATTTTGCTGAATGGGTGTGGCTTTTATCTTGCAATTAGTCGTATTTGAAGGAAATTGAGGTCTGGTTCAGGGAAAGATGGAATTTTGGGGTTTCTTTTTGGGAATTATTTATGTCCTCTCTTAGCATAATCCGTCAGAAGATCTAATTTTGGCAATATCAGAAGATTGCTTTCCCTGATAGCTATATTATCCCTAGCTCGAAACTGACATTAACATCAGCATTGCATAATTCACTTGCACGTGAGAAAAATGTTAGTTTCTGGGTTTGTCAATGGACTATATATACTTAATTTGTATCCATAGTATTACATATTAATACCCTTTGCATAATTCACTTTTTTGGTATCTTATGTATACTTTTTGGGTTGTTTTGATTGGTAGATTCTGGACAGCTTCTGAATCTAGTGCACAAATAATTTCTAGGCGGCGACAAGACCAAGAGCTTAAGCTCATCTCAGAGGATTGCACAACCAAAAAGGTTGATTGGGAATAAGTTCTGCGTTCGTTTGCTTAATTCTATTTATCTACACCATATTCTTCTCTCTAACGCTCATTTCATATTGGTTATCAGAAACATGGTCAAGAGAAAGATTCAAATGTAATGGATGAGGTGACCAAGACTCATGAAGCCATACAGTATGTAAAGAACCTTATGAAACCATACAATATCTTTGGATTTCTAGCTTCATTTTGTTAATTTCATTACCTTCAGGACTTTGGACAAGACGATATCTACACTTCAAATGGAAATTGCAGCTGCAAGAAGTTCTCAAGAGCTGACAGGCTTGGATGGCTCCCCTCCGATACCCGGAAAAGATAGAAAGAAGGCTTTTGTTGTTATTGGAATAAATACTGCATTCAGTAGCAGGAAAAGACGAGACTCAGTTAGAGCGACCTGGATGCCTCAAGGTTTTAGTTCTAACTATATCTTCACAACTGGTATTTCTATAGAAATTAGAATGTTGGCTGTGAAAATGCTTGAAGGGGTTTGATGAATTACATCATGGTTTTTTAGCTTTTAGCATTTTAGTACGTTTTCTTTGTAGTTTATTGGTCAAGAGTGTGCTTGTGATTAGTTTCTCTAACTGAAAGTGTAAAGAAGAAAGGGGAATTTTGTGCATGTGTTAGCTTTTGTATTTTATCACACTTTGAGGTTGGACAACTAATGATGTGTAGTTCTTACTTTGGCTGTAGTTAGATACATCTACCTTTATCCTGAAATTTGGTGTAACAATAGCTCAGGTTAAACCTAGACATTCCATATGCAGAGGCTTCAGTTTAAGATATATAAATGATTTCACTTTGACCGCTCTTTTTATCTAGTCAGTAGAACTTTTCCTATCTATTGTCTCCTGTTTCTTGCATAAATTATGGTTTTATGTCCTAACCTCTTTTTTGTCTGATTAGGTGAGAAGCTCCAAAAACTAGAGGAGGAGAAGGGGATTGTTATCCGATTCATGATTGGTCACAGGTACCTCTTTGTTAAAAGAATGTATATCTATAAATACCCTATATCTGCTGTCGTTAAAATGAGAAATATACTCTGTTCAAGAAATTCCTTCACAGCTAATTATTAGGTTTAAACAGTACTTAGATTCCATACTAACAATTCACAGTTTGAGCAGATATTATTGGATTTTTTTGTCTTTGAGATACTGAATATGACAGCTAAATGAAAAACTTAGTCATGTGCATGAGAATAAGGATCACGGCACATGGTGCATTGTGTCTTTAATAAATTGTATCCAACTTCTTCCAAAGCTCTTAAGCTGCCAGCCAACATTCTGCTTAATTTTAAAAAGTCAAGCTTTAAAAAGAAGGAAAGGTTTTTAATAGAACCATTGAACTTGGAACTTCAATAAATAACTAATGCCGTGTGATCCATTTGAAGCAACTCTAATTACGTTCTTTTGGAGCATCTCTACTTTGTGTTTTCTAGCTTTCAGACAGCAGATATAGATTCTCACAGTTCATAGCTCATCATGTCTTGCTTTAGTCATTGTGTAAGTCGTAATAAGTTTGTCATATTAAGTAGAAATTTTCCTTGCCAGTGAGGATAAGAAATTTTGAACAGTCTCAATAAGTTTTTAGCTCATCATGTTTTGCTTTAGTCATGGTGTAAGTATTGATAAGTTTGTCATAAATAAGTCAAAATTTTCCTTGCCACTGAGGATAAGAAAATTTTAACCAGTGAATGTCTGAGTCTCAGCTCACTTGGTTGCACACTTTAGTTTTTCTTGTGATATATGCTTTCTCCCTTTTGTCTATCGAATTGTTCAATGGCAAAAGAATTGTCTGTAAATATTTTGGAGAGAAATCTTTCGAAGTTACTAACTAAATATAATCGGCAAAAAAAGCATAATACTAAAATGATTTTTTTCCCTCACTGTTTTCTTCCCCAGTGCTACTTCGAACAGCATTCTAGATAGAGCAATTGACGCGGAGGAATCTCAGCACAAGGACTTCCTTAGGCTGGTAAGCAATTTAATTTCTCCATTTTGTTATCAGTTTCTACTCTTAGACTTTTATTAAAACATCTAATATCTCTCTGACGCAACTTTATGATTTTCAGGAACATGTTGAAGGCTATCATGAACTATCTGCCAAAACAAAGATATTCTTTTCTACCGCAGTTGCCAAGTGGGATGCTGAATTTTACGTCAAGGTGGATGATGATGTTCATGTAAATTTAGGTAAGTTTTTGGATCATTTTTTGGTCCTAAAAGAGATTATACTTTCCAATTCACGGAAGGCTATGATGTTATTAACATACCCTAAGTCTTGTCGTAATGTGAAGAAAGTGACATGTGAATGTGGATGTTATTTACACTTTCCAAAGTTTTAAGTTTATTTAAAGCCTAAAAATTTGTTCCCTTAGTTTCCTAATTAGGACTAGCAATCTTGGTTTTCTTTGTATAACTAATAATTTGCTTTGTGTCCCGTGTCAAAAATAGTAGTATTAATTAAGTGTTCAATAAGCTATACATGTGTTTTGGTTTTCTCGCATAGAGCATTTTTTTGTTTTCACGGGCAAAAGTTAATAGGATCTTTGCTTGTATCTTCAACATTATCATAACAGGTATGCTAGCTGCAACTCTTGCTCGTCACAGATCAAAGCCCAGAGTCTATATTGGTTGTATGAAATCTGGTCCAGTTCTTTCTAACAAGTAAATTACCTTCTTGCCCTCTCCTCGAACCTATTTGCCTTGAAGTTTTATTCCCGTTCCGTTTGATTTAAGCTATTTGTGTGCTTCGTAGGAATGTGAAGTACCATGAACCTGAATACTGGAAATTTGGAGAAGAGGGAAACAAGTACTTCCGTCATGCAACTGGACAGATCTATGCTCTATCAAAAGATCTGGCTACATATATTTCAATAAACCAGTAAGATATAATAATTTAATGGTTCTATTATTCACATAATGTAACATAATTTGAGTCTAACCCTGAGACCATCAATTTTCTTTCTAGGCCAATATTGCACAAGTATGCTAATGAAGATGTATCCCTTGGTGCTTGGTTTATTGGACTTGAAGTGGAACATATCGATGAGCGCAATATGTGTTGTGGAACTCCACCAGGTATGTTTACCTTTTTTTGGGTTAATTGCACATTGACCCCCTGTAGTATCCCTATGTCAAGCTTAGTTAGTACCCATGTAGTTTCATTTTTGCAGATAGACCCCCAGGTTAATTTGTTTGGTCTTTTACCCTTGGTAAAAAATTGGCAGATATTGCCCCTGGGTCAAATTGAGTCTATATGAGGGTAAAAGAGTTTTAACTTGGGGTCCAGTATGCGACAATGAAACTACAAGGATAGTTCCAAACAGTACTACATGGTCTATTAATTTTGTTGGTTTCATGTGTATCGTTCAACTTCACGTATGTATTTGTTCGTAATCTCGTGCCATCTCTGTTCTTCTTCTTTCTCCCCTCTAGACTGCGAGTGGAAAGCTCAGGCAGGGAACGTGTGCATAGCTTCGTTTGACTGGAGCTGCAGCGGAATTTGCAAATCGGTGGAGAGGATGAAGGATGTGCATGAAAGATGCGGCGAAGGAGATGGAGCTTTGTGGAGCGATCTCTTCCGAGACGAGGGAGAAAAAAAGAGAGAGTTTCTTACAGTGTAGTGTATATTCAATTTATTTATGATTTCATCGTCTCTCAAATTCTCATTCTGGGAGCAGTCATGATCCAATTGGATCGCTGCGACATATCATGACACAGATGAGATGATGAGTGGGGATATTTATTTACCGAGAGGGGGGAGAGTTTTAATTCATTGATTTAGTGTTTTAAGCGTAGATACTACTTTGTGAGGGCTCCCTTTTTTGGGAAATCTGTACGGAGATAATTGCAGGTTAAAATTTAATAGATTCAACCATTCTTTGTGCAATATTTGTGTCGGAGAAATGTTTTGCTTCTCTCTTGCTACATACCTGTAACTGTGTCGGAGAAATATTAGTGTCAGAACTTTGGCAACTTTCACCTAAAATCGCCTCCCCGAGAAATATTTTGCTTCTCTCTTGCTACCTACCTGTAACTGTGTCGGAGAAATATTAGTATCAGAACTTTGGCAACTTTCTCCCAAAATCCCCTCCCCCCGAACCAAACGCGCCCTTATATTCATGATTTCACTCTTCACTTACATCTCCTTATCTTATCCATTTTGATCGGTAACCTTCATGATTTCACTCTATTTCACTCGCATCGATCTCCCTTATCTTCTTCATTTTGATCATTAATTAACCAAGAAGTTTTACGTATTTCACGAGCTTGTCTTTTTTCTAACTCCACATTTTTTTTTGAAGAAAAGAAAAGAAACTAAAACTTTTTCTCCGTATAAAAAAATTTCTTAAAGTTGATTGAGAATGTGATATCACGAGAGACTACACATCAAATTAGAACCGCGCAACAGAAGGGAACTTCATATTTTCTGAAGAATATATAGTACCAAACTTTTTTATGCTTTGGAATTAGACGCAAATTATATCTGAAAGTTGAATGTGATATTATGAGATGCTAATAAAAGAGATGTAGCATAAATAAATCCACATAAATTTACACTTGATTTTGGAATTGCATCTGAACAATAATTTTGTTTCTTATGTATAACTTTTTTTTTTCCGTATCCTTTTTTATTCAAAATTCATAGGATCGCATCTAAAACAAGTTGACGCGTATCATTTTCTCAAAATTGTGTTCAAGATCAATGGCTAACAAAGATGGGTTAATAGCTAAGAAAGGAACACATCATTTGTTCCATACTTTAGGTCCAGTTGTTTTTGGGTCCAAAAGTAACTTCTCATTTTTTTTTTCAAACTTAACACCCTAATAATACCTAAACGCCCCCCTTCCCAATATCTCAAATAAATTAGCAAAAACCACCTCAAAAATAAATAAACAATTCCATTTCAAACCCCCCACTATAAAAACCCGCTCGACATTTAAAAGCCCCGGAAGCTCCAATTCTCTCCCGCGACCAAATCAAAAACCCCCTCTCCAAATGGCGACCGCCAGCGTCAGATCCCCCTCCCCTCCATTGCGTATGATCAAATCATGGTTCATGATTCTCTCTTCTATCCTCAGTAGGAGCAACCTCTAATTCGCTGCAAATGTAATTATTTATTGTGTTATCTCTTGTTGTATATCCACTTGTCCGCATTCTTTTTCCACATGTTTTTTAGTTGATCGACCTTATAATTCATGAAGTCTCGTCATTTTTGGGTATGTTTGGGAACTTGGCTTATAATTCGCAAATGGGTTATGATAGGTGAGGTGGGGTTACAAGCCAAGGTGTTTGGTAAAAATATGAACTATATAAGCTGCTTTCAACAATGGGGCGTTTGGCAAATGGGTGGATTATAATACATGACTGTTGTTCAAATGACCAAAAAGGATATAACTCTAAATTTAAACATCGAACGAACTTTGGAATTATCTTAAATGTTGAGGGGGGATAAATTTTTTGACATTTAATTACTTGGTCAAACTACATTGCTTATAGGCCATTAAAAAATAAGCCGGGTCAGCTAGGGGAGCCTGTTTTTTTTATAGGCTTATAACCTCAAATGAGCCGGTCGCCGAACATGTTGCAGTGGCTTTGACCTGTTGCGACACGTGCCCTTTATTTCATGGGATATCACAACGTTCACTCGGTCTCCGCAGACCAGCGACTACCCTTTTTTTTTGCTTTATACCTTCAGTTTGGTAAAGCATATAATTGCTATGGTAGGTATATTTGTGTTGTATCCAATACTGTTGAGATCTGAGATCATCTGATGTGACCCTAGAGCCATTCAAGCATACTGTACTTCGCTGCAATTTCTTGGTCCTGTCTTATTTAATCCGATTTTTTTGGGTTTTCCCTGATTAGAGATAAATAAAAATGCTCCAACACTTCAATTTTTTATCATTAATACGATTTCTTAGGGAGTCCATGGGTATGTTGCCACGCGGAACAAATTAAGATTCCAAAATTGGTATTAGAAATGATAAGCCGCAGTGGTCTCTAGACTTTTTGTAGTGAGTCCGCTGACGCCTAAGGCTCAACCATTAAAACTGTATCTATTTCTTTAATTTTGTTTAAAATAAAATTTAAGTATTTTATGATGGGTTCGTCTATATATCTTGTGATGGACTACGTACGTACGATCTTTTTACGTTTTTTTTTCCCGTTGAGGAATTTCTCACCGCGAATCCTACATCGGAAAATCCCCTATATATATATATACTGAGAATTTGATGCCAACGTATCTTCAACGTTGTCGCTGTGGGCACGCTGTATATATATATATATATATATATTGAAAAGTGACAGCGGCATAGAGGTGTACTTCCACTTGAAATTAAGAAGTTTGAAAAAAAATCGGTGGTGTTATTTATTTATATAATTGAAAGTAAATCTAAACGTGTTGTTGAAATATTGGAATTGGCTTCTGCCTTGTTCATTTTGTCACTCGGCCCTCAAACCGATATAGCTCTTCTTGAGCCTGTTTCCGTATCACTTCCGGCTTTAGTTGTGCTGAAAAACTTCCAACATGCTAGTGTTTGTTTGTAAAAACAAGATAGTCCCATGTCGGATTTGTCACAGGCGGTTAGCATGGTTTCGAGATACATGCACGATCTAGGGAATAGGTTATTGGAACGCCGTGAGATGGATTTTGAGGTACATTCGAGGTACTTTAAATATCGGTTTAGTTTTTTAGCGGGACACTAGAGGTGGGCAGTTGTGCATTAGCTACGTTGATTCGGATTATGCTGGAGATTTGGATAAGCGCTGATCTACGACGGGGTATGTATTCACTTTGACCCGTGCGCCGGTGTGTTGGAGATGCACCTTACAGTCTACAGTGGCTTTGTCGACGACGACAGAGGCAGAGTATATGGCGATTACCGAGGTTGTGAACGAGGCTATTTGGCTTCGGGGACTTTTGAAGGAACTTGGTGTTTCACAGCGAACCGTCACTATTCATTGTGATAGCATAAGTGCTATTTATTTGGCGAAGAATCAGGTCTTTCATGCGAGGACGAAGCACATTGATGTTCGTTATCACTTCGTTCGAGATGTTCTTGAAGATGGCAATGTGGAGATTGTGAAGGTCCACACGAAGGATAATCCAGCGGATATGCTCACTAAGGTGGTTCCGAGCTAGCAATAAGTTTGATCATTGTCGAAACTGTTGATAATAGTGTATTGTAGTGGGTTTTAGTCCCACATTGCTTGGGAGAACAAACCTCACACTCCTCTACTTGTATAAATATATGTGCACACTCAATATTCAATTCAAGGGAAATTTACCCAAGATTCTCTCTCTCTCTCTTACTTTAACATGGTATCAGAGCTAGGGCTATTTCCCTTTCAATAAAATTTTTAACGCTTTTGCGTTCTTTTGCCAAATCTTGGCCTTATTGCTTTGCAGCCGTTTAATGTTTTATTTTTTTTTATTTTTATTTTTAATTATTTGGCGTTCATCTGCCAGATATTTTGGCCTTGTCGTTTTGCGGCCTCTTAACGCGTTTCGCGTTCTCGTTTAACCTTCGGGTTCTATTTTAAACCTTCGGGTTTCATTCTAACCTTCGGGTTCTATTTTAAACCTTCGGGTTTCATTCTAACCTTCGGGTTCTATTTTAAACCTTCGGGTTTCATTCTAACCTTCGGGTTCTATTTTAACGGCATTACCGTTTCAAGACTGTCTCTCGGTCTCAAATTAACGGCATCGTCGTTTCAAGCCGTCTCTCGGCCTCAAACGAACGACATTAGTAACAGCATCTCGACATCTTAACGTCTCAAGATTGCTGTTATGGCTCCTTCAGAGAAGATTCCCAAACCACATTTGCCCCTCAATGATCAAAGTGACTGGGCAGGGTGGTCCACCATTGTCACCAATGCCTTGCGTGGCGCTGGTTTGCTTGATCATCTCACCAGTACGGGACCAGTTCCACCGTCCATCAGCACTGTTGCTTCATCCAGTACTATTGCCTCTGGCAGTGGTGATGTCGATCTTCAGACTGCTCGTGCTCTCTATGTCAAGGAGAGTTCAGAGTGGCAATTGCAGGAATTTCGTGTTATGGATTATCTCACTCGCTGTGTTGGCTCTGGTCTCACTGTCGAGATTGGCTCGCTTCCCTCTGCTCAGGCCATGTGGACTCGTCTCACTGAGCGTTTCACTGAGTGCTCGGGTGCACGGGAGGCATATCTTCTGCAACGCATTTCTCTACAACGCAAAGGTAGTTCATCTCTGCAGTCCCATTTTGGACAAATGCAAGCTTTTTGGACAGAGTTACGCTCCATGCTTCCTGGACGTAATTCCACATATGAAGACTGGCTAGCCTGGTACGAACGGCATGAGGTGCATCAATTGTTTCAGTCCCTTCCTGAATATTCAACTATGGCTGATCAACTACTTCACCAGCCTCAATTTCCGACTTTGGCCTCAGTTATGGGAGCTCTCACTGCTTATGAGACCCGGCAGCAGACAGCACGACTCAATTTGTCAACAGACACTCCTACCTCTTCACTCGAGACTGTTTTGTCTGTACCTGTCACTGCTCCTGTTATGAATTATACTTCTCCACAGGCTCCCTCTCCACAGGCTCGATCTAAGCTCTCTTGCAAATATTGTAAGAAGGAAGGACACCGCATTGAGACATGCTTCAAGCTTCATCCTGAGTTACGTTCCTCAGGTACTGGACGTGGTCGGCGACCCCCTCAGTCTCAACCCTCTCGTACACCAGGATTGTTGGCCAATGCTATACCTTCTACTACTTCAGACTCTACTATTCAAGCTATTGAAAGTCTTCGCCGTCAACTTGATGCTTTTCAACATATCACCTCTACATCCGCCGCACAACTCTCTGGTATGCATTTTGCTGGTTCTTCAGCTAATCCTTCAGTCTCTGGTATGAATGATCTCTGGATTTTTGACTCTGGTTGTTCCTTTCATATGACTTGTAATGCCTCACTTTTATCCTCTGTCTTTACTTCATCCTCTCTTCCTCCTATCTACACAGCTGCTGGACAACCATTGTCCATTACTCAGTATGGCTCTATTACCCCACAAAATGATCCATCTGGTCGTCTAACACTTGGTCCCGTCTATGTGGCTCCACAATTGTGCTTGAATTTAATTTCTATTAGCTCTTTATGCATGGCGGGCCTGTTTGTCTCATTTTCTTCTGATACTTGTATTGTGCAGGATCCACAGACGGGCAAGACGGTTGGGGCGGGTCGTAGGAGGCACAAACTGTATTTTCTGGAATATCTTCACCTTCCAGAGTCCATACGTCCACGTTCTCTTGTTGCTTCTCTTTGTTCGTCAAAACCCTCTACCTCGCTTCCTGCCAATTTATGGCATAGACGACTTGGTCATGTGTGTAATAAAAGGCTGGAGAGTCTTATTCAGTCTGGAGTACTTGGTCCTGTATCATCTAGTTCTAGTATTGAGTCATGTGCTGGTTGCAAATTGGCTAAATTCACTGCTTTACCATTTAAAATGAGTACATCTGTATCCACTTCCTTATTTGATTTAGTACATTCTGATATTTGGGGGCCAGCTCCTTTGCCTTCTTCATCTGGCTACTTATATTATGTTAGTTTTATCGACGATTTCTCTCGTTTTACATGGGTTTACCTACTTAAGAATCGCTCTGACGTACTTACTGCTTATCAAGCCTTCACTGCTATGATTTTCACTCAATGGCAATCTCGTATTAAAGTTTTTCGTTCTGATTGTGCCAAAGAGTACCTATCCTCTGCCATGCGCTCTATCATGTCCTCTCATGGGACTATCTTTCAACAGTCATGTCCCTACACTCATGAGCAAAATGGTGTTGCTGAACGCAAACATCGTCATATCCTCGATACTGCCCGATCAATGCTCATTTCTTACTCTGTTCCTCGTCGTTTCTGGGCTGAGGCTATTCTCACCGCGACTCATGCCATTAATATCACTCCATCTAGCTCTCTTTCCGGTGCTACTCCTTATAGTCGTGTTTATACTCATCCTCCCCGTTATGATCTAGTTCGCGTTTTTGGTTGTCGATGTTTTGTTTTTCTGCCATCTCACGAACGTGATAAATTGTCTCCCAGAGCAGTTTCTTGTGTTTATTTAGGAATTAGTTCAGAACATCGAGGTTATCGTTGTTATGATCCCGCAACTCGTCGAGTTCATATATCTCGTCATGTTCAGTTCGAAGAGGATTCTCCATATTATTCTACTTCTGATGACTTTAATTTCCTCCACTCTACCGATCATGCTTCCCCGTCCACTGCATCACCCACTTCTTCACCTCAATTTTCCTTTCGAGATCTCCCTGACATCTCTCCCTCTCCTTCTGTTGACTCTTCCTCACCTGAGTCTTCTCTTACACCATCTAATCCATATCCTGTGGACACAACTCTCACTCCAGAAAATACTGTTGATCTTCATGCACCTGCGCCAGCATCTCCCCCGCCTGAGGTTCCTCTTGCTCTTCGTCGAGGCAAACGCCCACATGTCATGCCTGCCCGGTATGCTTCTGTTACTTCTTATTCACCTATCTTTCATAACTTTCTTGCTGCCATTCATACTATTGTTGAGCCAAAGTCCTTCCAAGAGGCAGTTCAAATTCCAGAGTGGCGACAAGCTATGGCTGAGGAATTTCAAGCATTTCAGCAAACTCATACCTGGGATATTGTTCCCTGTCCTCCTGGGATCTCTCTTGTTGGCAGTAAATGGGTTTATAAGGTCAAGTTTCGTCCTGATGGCACCATTGAACGTCGAAAAGCTCGTTTAGTGGCTAGAGGTTTTACTCAGCAACAAGGTATTGATTATGAGGAGACCTTTGCTCCTGTTGCTCAGATGCCCACTGTGCGTACTCTCCTTGCGGTCGCTGCTGCTCATCGTTGGCCCTTATACCAGATGGATGTCAAAAATGCTTTTCTTCATGGCTCTTTATCAGAGACCGTATATATGCAACCGCCTCCAGGGTCAAATATTCCTCCGGGACATGTATGTCTCCTTCGTCGTGCTGTTTATGGTCTCAAACAGGCACCCCGCGCTTGGTTTGAGTGTTTTCGCGATGTTGTGCTCAAAGCGGGCTTTATAGAAAGTCATCAAGATGCTTCTCTGTTTGTTCGCACTACATCGCGTGGCAGGGTTTTATTACTCATCTATGTAGATGATATGATCATTACAGGTGATGATATGACAGGTATACAATACGCAAAATCTCAGTTGCAACAACAGTTCCACATGAAGGATCTTGGATCTCTTCGGTATTTCCTTGGTCTAGAAATTTCTCAAGGCCCGCGGGGTGTATTACTGTCTCAACAGAAGTATCTCTCAGATATTCTAAATCAAGCTGAGTTAACTGATAATACAACTGTCGATACTCCACTCCAGCAGAATGTCAAACTTTGCTCTACTGACGGTGAGCCTCTATCTGATCCTACCCGATATCGACATCTTGTTGGTCAGTTGGTCTATTTGTGCATCTCTCGACCAGATATCTCTCATGCTGTTGGTATTGTCAGTCAATTTGTTAGTGCCCCACGTTCTGTACACTATGCTGTCTTATTACGGATTCTTCGGTACCTCCGGGGTACTAGCACTCGCTCACTTTTGTTTCCTGCTACATCTAAGTTAGAGCTTTGTGCATATTCTGATGCTGATTGGGCTGGTGATCCAACTACCAGAAAGTCTACCACAGGTTATTGTATATTTCTTGGTGATTCCCTTATTTCCTGGCGAAGTAAGAAACAAGATGTTATTGCTCTTTCCAGTACTGAGGCAGAGTATCGTGCAATGTCCACAACAGCTAAAGAGATTATTCATCTTCGTCGCCTTCTCAGTGATTTCGGTATTTCTGTTACGACTCCTACTCCTCTCTACTGTGATAATAAGAGTGCCATCCAGATTGCTAATAATCCAGTATTTCATGAAAGGACCAAACATATTGAGATCGACGCTCATTTTGTCCGTCACCAAGTTATCAAGGACAAGACAATTCTACTTCCTCATGTTTCATCCGCTGACGAGCTTGCAGATTTCTTCACAAAGGCCTTACCTGTTCATCGGTTCCAGTTTCTTGTACGCAAACTCACTTTGTTTGATCCAACATGAGTTTGAAGGGGGCTGTTGATAATAGTGTATTGTAGTGGGTTTTAGTCCCACATTGCTTGGGAGAACAAACCTCACACTCCTCTACTTGTATAAATATATGTGCACACTCAATATTCAATTCAAGGGAAATTTACCCAAGATTCTCTCTCTCTCTCTTACTTTAACAGAAACTTGTTGCACATTCGTGATTGTTGAGGCCGTTGACGGTCATTTGGATGAACGACGGGTGGCTTGATCCCTTGGGGAGGGACATAGGCAACCACATTGGTGCAACCGAGTTTGGAGAGACGACGTAATGATTCTCTTTGTTTGGTGTCGACTCAGTTTTGGGAAAACTTCACCGAGGTGGAGAATTGAAGAGAAAAACAGAATACAGGTTTGGATCTCCAGCGGTTGACCGCGAGGTAAGCACGGTCGACCGGAAACGTGCACAAAAGCCTGGGTGGTTTCTGGACTTGGTGCGGTGGACCGTCGCGGTCGACCACCAAACCCTGTAGTGGATTTTAGTTTCTGTCGATTGGTTGCGGTCGATTGGTTGTTTCATGGATTCTGTCGTTGGTTTCGGTTGACCGTTACGGTCGACCGCGTGTTGTGTTGGGCCTTGGGCTTTGTTTCCTATTTGCTTTGGGATTGCACTCGAGTTTGGTTAGTTAATCTTCTCCCGTGGCTCGCGGACTCGTTTTGTTGTCAAGCACGCTTCCCCCACGGCCGCGCGACAAGTTTAAAAATTAACGGGAAAATGGTGATAATAAAATATCACACGAGGGATGATCGACTATGTACACTCTCTCAACACATCGACCCTACTAAACATTAGTCAGAACTTTACATTTCTTAACCATTTCAGATTCACTCAACTTTCTGCTGCCTCACACAGTTTCTTAAGATAAGGATTTGGTTGTTAGAAGATGACAAAAGAAGAAGAAGAAAAAAAAAAACACCACACAAACTGGCAGAAAGCCGTCAGGGCATCACCTATCAAATTCATATATAGCTTAAGCTGTAAAAGCTGAGAATATTCTGGTGCGGTCTTTTCGCTCAATAATCTCATCATATGATTTCTTCTCCTGGAATAATATCAACATGGACCCCAAATTAAACAGTGAGGTGTCACCAAATTCACTCCAAATCTTTTTCGAAGTGGTTCCATCAACAAAAGAAGAAATTTTCAAAACCGACCCAAATCATGTTTTTATTTTCAAAACCGACCCACTTTTTATTTATTTATCAAAATCGACTCACTCTGTACCACCTCAGCTTAATCTCATTTCCTAATTAGTCGTCGGGGTTGCCAACCCCGACTATTTAGGATAGCAAAAACCGGTTTAAGGCTTCTAATTGGGGTTTACCAATATCCTAAACAGTCGGGGTTGTCCACCCCGACTGTTTAAGAATGGGATTAAGCTGACGTGGCAAAAAATTGGTCGATTTTGATAAATAAATAAAAAGTGGGTCGGTTTTTAAAATAAAAGCATGGTTTGGGTCGGTTTTGAAAATTTCTTCATCAAAAAAATCATGACGTACTGTTTTACTAAAAGAACAAAGTACTCCAATTTCATGGCTCTACTATATATCTTGAAAATTTAATCCAAAAATTAAGGAAACAATTCGTTCTTAATTAATTTGCAACTAGCATGGGCTAGGCCCTGAGGCCTGGCTCGCCGATACAAAAAAAATAAGACCTCGTGCACGGTCTCGGCCGGCACCACCGAAATGACCAAAACACCCCTAGCTAGCTCCTCCCTCCCTCTACAAGACCTCAACACGAACGCAGAGAGAGGGAGCCCTGACGAAGAGGGTTCCGGCCGCCCTGGCGCTCGATGAGCCACCGGACGTGGAGGAAGTCGTCGACGGAGCAAGGGAGCTTCAGCGGCCCCGAAGAAGCGTAGCCGTAGACTTCTCTTGACGTCTCGAGCAGGCTTCTAAAGAGAGGGTGGTGGAGGTAAGCGACGGGGATCGTGAACCTCTCGAAACGGTCTTCTTCCTCTTCTTCGAGCCCGACCCGGACCGCCATGAACCCCTTCTTGATCTTGCTCCTCTTCTCATTCGATGCCATGGGTAGTTAATTTTCTCTCTTTTGTATGTTTTTTTTTTTTTTGTGTGTGTGGGAGAGGTTGAAGAAGTGTGGGAGAGAGGCGAAGGTTTTATAGGGTAGGGGAGGTTGGAATGAGAGAGAAATTAAGGGAATCTTTTTACTGGTATTTCTGTTTTTTTTTTTTCACAATTAGCAAAGACAAGAAAAACTATTACACATGTGATGATGATAAGCGAGCAACAAGCTGCGTCACTAATCCTTTCTGAATTGCAAAACCCAACCTACGAAACACATACTCAGCGGACCATGCTGTCGCCACATTCTTATTCATGAATTTATGTACCCTCCTGAGAAAATCTTTTTTTTTTTAGGATGGGGGTACGTTTTATTAAAATCAAATCCTAATTATCTAAATATTTATAAATACTAGCTGTAGGGAATGTTTATAAACGATTGTGATTAAAGTATTGGCCTCTTTGTATATTTTGACGAAAACGAAGAAAGAACATATAGAAGGGTAATAAATCGTACAGAACAAAAGGAGTAGGTTGTACATTTCTTCTTCCTACTGATTTTCAATCAATATTGCAAATTCGCGCTAAGAAAATATCCAAATCAATGAAAAAAACAATAGGAGAATCTTAACTATCAACTTTTATAATTGGTATTCGGATATAAGTACATATGGCTTTCTACACCTTTTTTATTATTATTTTTTTTTACGCGTACGATTAAGAATCTTGTGCGTGCGCACTCTTGAAATTAAGAAATGGTACAAAAGGCAAGAGCTTGACGCGTATCCTTTTGATTTGCATATAAAAAAAAAATACAATTAAAAAGGGGTAGGTACGCAACCGTACGTAGGAATTCCGTATCCGGCAAAGTTTTTTAATTAATTTGGACCGGCTTTCTTTATATTAATGCATCATAAAAAGGACAAGGAGACGACCTTAACGCATCTTGGAGCTATTTATACCGAATAAGGATTTATTAATTATTGGATATGAACCCTTTACAAGTATATTAACGTGGATGTGCATTCATGAATAAGGTTAAAATTATTTTGGTCTTAACGTGAAGTCTCTGAGAGGTGTTCAATACATATCAAGTATTATGTGGTATCATGAGCCACTAGCTGTAGTATTCCGATGGGTTCAGCATGGTAGGTGACGACACAGGTCCGCTCCCTATCTGCTTTCACCCTCTGTGATCCTCCACCTAGTTGGTTGTCTTATCTGCAATGTTTTGGTTTTTAATAATATCCCCATATAAGCAGGGCCTTAACCCTGCTTCTTCAGCTCAAAAAAAAAGTATTATGTGACGTGATATGATTTGTGGATAAAAGTAAGCACATTTCGTAACTTTTAATGAATAGT
The DNA here is from genome assembly GCF_001876935.1 of Asparagus officinalis. Classification (NCBI taxonomy): domain Eukaryota; kingdom Viridiplantae; phylum Streptophyta; class Magnoliopsida; order Asparagales; family Asparagaceae; genus Asparagus; species Asparagus officinalis. The sequence goes on along the minus strand of NC_033800.1, from coordinate 146,980,933 downwards.
CTTTTTTTAAAAGTTAAATGTAATTTTTATTTTTATTGTTTGTTGGAATATCACCAAATTATGTACCATATCCCCTTGCAAGCAACAACAAACAGGGATATGACAACACTCAATATATCTTTCCCACCGTCCATGAATCTTTTTATAAACTTTCTCTATATATATCCTTTATATTTCCTATGAAAAATCCTAATCATTTTTTGTACGATCCACTAACTAAGTATGGAACCCATATACATGGCTTATTCCTATATATCACTTGCCTCATCTTTTTTATCCCCAAAATCATAAAAGAGGGGAACAATGGGTTAGGCTTGGATTTGGATTAGGGTAGGCGAATTGGCCTAAAACCAGCGATTATCCCTTAAATATATATCAAGGGAAATTGACTCATGGCCATAATTAGAACCGACCACTTTGGGTTCAATCATTTGCGTTCAAGTTCAACACAGGGTTGACTCAGGCCACTTTGGACTTCGAAGTGACTTCCCTTGTGAAAGTTACTTTCTAGAAAGTTCAAAAATCTTCCACGTTGAGTAGAAACTGTTTTAAGAATTCTAATTAAAGGTATTTTGAACATTTTGTTGAAGAGTTGTTCTACAGGAACCCCAAATCATGGGACCCAAGGGGAGGCGGGTGAGGTGTCAACCCCTGGGTGCATGATCTACTATTCATGAACAGTAGATCATGCACCCAGGGGTTGAGTCAACCCCTGGGTGCATGATCTACTATTCATGAACAGTAGATCATGCACCCAGGGGTTGACACCTCACATGTCCCCCCTTGGGTCCTATGAACAGTAGATCATGCACCCAGGGGTTGACACCTCACATGTCTCCCCTTGGGTCCCATGATTTGGGGTCCCCGAGGAATTTTTCTTTGTTGAAAGGCTGCAATGAGGAAATCCGCATGTTCAAGATTATTTTGTTAGACGTTTAATTAGAGGATGTTTTGATCTTGTAAGCATTGCAAAATGTATACTCAACCGTGTCATGCAACTTCAATGAGTAATTCATATAGTTTGAAAATGTGTTTATCATGTAGGTCAAGAATTTGTTATAACAGACTTAGGAGTGTTTTAAGAAAAAGGACAAATAGGAGAGTACTAATACTATCAGAAATGTCATATCGCATGAGGCTATCTGAACCGTACGGTGTGACTTTAGGGGGGGTAGTTTGAACAGTAGTTATGTTGCAATTTATTGGGAGTCCTTTAGAATAATAACTAGGGCTTAGGATTGTTTAGATGGTGATATATAAAGCTTTTTTCTTAAAACAGGTAAAAAAAAGTTATGTTGCAATTAACAAAATCAAATATAATATACTAATTTGCCTCCAATATGCTTCATGTAGAAGAACAATATAAAGATGATGATAATAATTGTATATAATAAGGAATTCACTAATGTTCATTGTTATCCAACTAGATGGCCACCTAACTCTGGTGAATCCATGGAAAGCTCTCAAAAATATAACTTTTAGCCACCCTCATGCAAGTTAGTGAGATGTCAGATAATTAATTATCACAAAGTATATCAATATTTAAATCGGTTTTTCTATAGAGTGCCCATGGGCACTCTATAAGAGAGGAGAGAGATAGAGAGAAATGAATTATGCATAGAAATTAATGCAAATCAGGATGGCCATGAGCTATTCATTTCTCTCTATCCCTCTCCTCTCTTATAGAGTGCCCATGGGCACTCTATAGAAAAACCGATATTAAATAAATAAAATAAAATAAATGCACAATAATAAAAGAGATAACAAGAAGTTTGAAGGTGTTGGACTTCGAGTTCCTTTGATTGACTTCCAATCTTAATTGTTTATGTTTGTCGCCACGCATCAAAGATTTAGATTGAGATGAAAAAAAGAGGGGAGAGAATCCAGCGTGAGAGAAAGGAAAGCAAAGCATATATTGTACTCCTAAGTGCTCCACTATCTATATATCTTCAAATTGAATGGTATTTCTAGAAAAGGTGATTACTATGGCCCATGGGCCCTATCTACATCGCCATCAAAATACCGACCCTTCGCTTTTTAGAGCCCACTACAACCAATAGTGAGGGCCAGTGCGTGGAAATGTATAAAACTAGAATATGCGAGGTTGCCAATCAGATTTATTCCATATTCCAAGTTATTAGATATTCATCTCAACTTTCTATTTAGGTTCGCCAAATTATTATTATTTTTTCCTTCCTAATTTCTTTCAATTTGGACTATACTCATGTGAATTTTTCCAACAATTTCCTCCCCGTTCCACGTTGGTTTCTTCGAAGCATCGTGATCATTGACTTTGCAATATTTACAGTGATAATATTATTTGTGGTGAGCTGCGCTACTATTATTAGTGTCTAACATACGAATAAGATCAATCCGATTTTAAAATTCGGATTCTATAACTAAAAATCCAAATGGTTAGATGCGGTGTATTACACATGAACTGTTCGAAAATGAAATTTCAAAAAGCTTCCGACACCTTTAATCCGTGTATTATGTGTCGCTAAATCAAGTTTCACGATATTCGTAGAAGTGCTTAATTATGTTTTTATGTAGTTCTTGTGCTTAATTATACTTGATACTGTTAATATTAGCGTTGCTCGTCTCTCTGAAAAGGGAAAATTCTAGAAATCACTTCTTTGGGGGCGTAATTAGGCTCATGGGCAACTAACAAGTGGTGATTTTAGTAATTATAAGATAAGATAATTACAGCTTTTTTTATTGTTGTACCCGTGTACAAATAGAACAAACGTGCAAGCTCGGGGGGCTATAAATTAAGAATAAAGAAAATGAAGCCTAAGCTCAAAAATGCGGAAAGGAGGTAGAGATAAGCACCCAAGGATTTGATCACTTTTCATTAAGGTTAATGTATTCATTGAACCTTAATCTTAATTGGTGGCTCAATGTCACCTTCCTCTTAATTTCACTCTTCCAATATTTTTAGAGTTTTTGAGAGTTATCCCCTCTTTTCTTTCATCAAACTTTCTAAAGTTCTAAGATCGTGTAAGCATCAAAATATTCTCATATTTTGATCATCGACATCGTTAGAAAAGTTGGTATCGTTTATTGTGTCTTGCTTTTGGTGACGAATGAGATCATAAGAGAGGATGGTACATGCTTTTGGTACTACGGATGCGTGCCTCAATTTGCTACATGATATATGCTTCTTTTACATTTTTTTAATTATTTTATTTTAAAGTAGGGGAAAATGTTTCCAGCAAACCCAAGAAAACGTGCTCCTCTCAAGACTTTGTCAACGGGTGCTTTGCCTCCAAAAATAAAGATTTTGTTCTCTGAGACCCCAAAACACAAAACCCAATAGATTAAAATATGTGAGGACCATAATATTCTTCTCTCTCTCTCTCTCTCTCTCTCTCTCTCTCTCTCTCTCTCTCTCTCTTCTCTCTCTCTCTCTCTCTCTCTCTCTCTCTCTCTCTCTCTCTCTCTCTCTCTCTCTCTCTTATGATGTTACTGATAATTAAAATGATTGATGGGCATTGTTATTTTATTATTTTTTATTATTTTTCGTTGTTGATGAGAGGAACTAACTGTTTTGTTTGTACTGAGAGATTGTTAAGGTTACGGGTTTAATTGTTAAGGTTACGGGTTTAATTATTAAGGTTACGGGTCAATTGTTAAGGTTATGGATCTCTTCTCTCTCTCTCTCTCTCTCTCTCTCTCTCTCTCTCTCTCTCTCTCTCTCTCGTAACCTTAACAATTAAACCTGTAACATTAACAATTAACACGTAACCTTAATAATTAAACCCGTAACTTAACAATTAAACCCGTAACATTAACAATTAAAGAGAGGGGGGAGAGAGAGAGAGAGAAGGGATCCGTAACCTTAACAATTAAACACATAACCTTAACAATTAAACCCGTAACCTTAACAATTAACCTGTAACCTTAACAATTAAACTCGTAACCTTAACAATGAAACCCACAACCTTAACAATTAAACCTGTAACCTTAACAATTAGAGAGAGAGAGAGAGAGAGAGAAAGAGAGAGAGAGAGAGAGAGAGAGTGAGAGAGAGAAGGGATCCATAACCTTAACAATTGACCCGTAACCTTAACAATTAAACATGTAAGCTTAACAATTAAAGAGAGAGAGAGTGTGTGAGAGAAGGGATCCATAACCTTAACAATTAACCCGTAACCTTAACAATTAAATCCATAACCTTAATAATTAAACCCGTAACCTTAACAATTAAACTCGTAACCTTAACAATTGACCTATAAGCTTAACAATTAAACTCGTAACCTTAACAATTAAACCCGTAACCTTAACAATTAAACTCATAATCTTAACAATTAAACTCGTAACCTTAAGATTAAACTTCTAACATTAATAATTAATCTGCAACATTAACAATTAAACCCATAACATTAACAATTAAACCCGTAACCTTAACAATTAAAGAGAGGGAGAGAGAGAGAGAGAGAGAGAGAGAGAGAGAGAGAGAGAGAGAGAGAGAGAGAGAGATAGAAGAGAGAGAGAGAGAGAGAGAGAGAGGGAGGGAAGGGATCCATAACCTTAACAATTGACCCGTAACCTTAACAATTAAACCCGTAACCTTAACAATATCCCAATACAAACAAAAATAATTAGTTTCCCCATCAACAATGAAAATAATAAAAAATAAAAATAATAAAATAATAATTCTCATCAATCATTTCAACTATCAGTAACATCATGATAGAGAGAGAGAGAGAGATCCATAACCTTAATAATTGACCCGTAACATTAACAATTAAACTCGTAACATTAACAATTAAACACGTAACCTTAACAATCTTCCAATACAAACAAAACAGTTAGTTCATCTGATCAACAACGAAAATAATAAGAAGGGAAAAATAATAAAATAACAATGCTCATCAATCATTTCAACTATCAGTAATATCATCATAGAGAGAGAGAATGATATTATGGTCTTCACATGTTTTAATCTCTTGAGTTTTGTGTTTTTGGGGCTCAGAGAACAAAATTTTTATTTTTTGGGGCAAAGCACCCGTTGACCAAGTATTGGGAGGGAAGCAAGTTTTCTTTGGTTTTGGGGGCTGGAAGCATTTTTACCTTTAAAGTAAATAGATGCTTCTTTTCTAATTTCATTTGTCTTGAATGAATTTATTTATTTATTTTTTATCCTTTTCATTTAGCGATCTACACCTTAATTCATGGGATTTTTTTTCTTTCCTAGACTAGCCCCTTAAATCTTTAGTGGTTCAAAATTAATCTCTAAATTCGGATGGTGGTCTGAACCATGTAGGGCGTAGTGAAATACCGAAGCTGCCCCCATACATAACATTTCTACTATTAGGAACACCCCGCACAATTAACTCCTAGTTAGAAAAAAATGGACCTAACAATCTCACTTAGGCTAAATATCATAAAACTAAAAATCCCTCTTAACTTTGAATGATTATTAGAAAACCCCTTAACTGTCAAAGTATCAGAGATTCCCCCTTAATTTTAAGGTTATCAGAAAACCTCTTTTAACTTTGAGATTTTATTAGGAAATCCCCTCTAAATTAAGGGGGTGTTTCTGATAAAATCTAAAGTTAAAATGGAGTTTGCTAATAAAATGTAAAAGTTAATTGAGGTTTTGTACTCCCATCTATACTTAAGAGGTTTTTTCTAATATTTTGAAAGCTAATTAAGGGTTTTCCGACAATCATTCAAAGTTTTTTATTATTATTTTTTTGAGGTTACTTTCACCAATGTGCTGCAGCCTTTTTTTGAAAAAATTATGCTCAGGCACCCTCCAGCTCATGGTAGCTCATGATTTGACGCAGGTCCACCTAAAATCCTAATTTTACCCTTTCTCTTTCTCATGCCAGCTCATGTTAACTATTATAGATAATATGTTAACTATTACAGTTTACGCATTAAGCTCAAAACGAAAATCACTCAAAGTTTTTTTTGGGGTGGGGTGGGGTGGGGGGTGGTGGTTCTGATATTTACCCTATCACTTACATGGAGTTTGCAAAATATTTGGTGAAGTTCTCTAGTCTTCTAGAACACAAAAACATCATGATCTCCACAAAGATACAAGTTTTTTGGGTTCAGATCCGACAAACCAGGTCGAATCAAGTGGTACCGTACGGGTCGGTTAATGATTGATCCTTAGTGGATCGGGTTGGGTCGGCTATATAGATCAAAGCTAGCCTATCATCACTGTATAATTTGGTGTATCTTGATGTTATCTTGCCAACTCAAATGGGCCCCAATTTCCCCCCTTGATATAAGTACCAAAAAAAGTAAGGAGACAATTTTCAGTGATATCTTACATTCTAGATTCCGTAATTTGGTACACACCAAGTATCATAAAATGTCCTTTAAAGGATATATTTATTAATTATTTAGGGTGTGTTTGGTAACCCTGTAAAATTAGGTCAGACTGAATCTGGCCAAGTTTTAATTGCTTTCTATTTGACAAAAAAACATGTCAAAATTAACCCGGTTTTTACAGACCAGATTTTGATCAATAAGCCGGTTCTAGTTTGGATCACTCTTCGCTGGGTCTAAACTAAAACCGGTTTAGGATTAAAACGGAGCATAGACTAATCATGACCAAGTTTTGAAGGGTTGACAAACACACATTTAGTTTTTTTTTTTTTTAAGCAAGTATTGATTAAAATGTATATTTACTAATAATCGTACAACTTGTGGGCGGTTACTATCCTAGATGACATATTTGAGACTTGAGAGGGAGCACATTCTAAAAAGCAGTAACCAAGAGGATTGCTTACCTTCTTCCTTACTTCCACTACCCCCCCCCCCACCCCGCCCCAACCACCCCGCCCATTCCTGGCCTATATAGTATTCTTACTCTTCCGCCTCCTTGCCAACAATCCTAAAATTCGGAGAAATGGCCTATGACAAGAAAGCCAAGGTGAAGAAAGGAATGCTAACGGTTCGGGTCGGCTCAAGGAAGAAGAAGAAGAGAAGTTTGTTATCCCATCTCCTACCTTCATCACCCCTCTTCAAAAAACTACTTGACTCGTCAAGGGAAGTCTATGGCTACTCCTCATCGGGCCCTTTGAGGCTCCCTTGCTCCGTTGATGACTTCATCCATATTCGATGGCTCGTCGAGAGAGAGTCAACGTCGAAGCAAAATCGAAGCGATCATCACAAAGTTCATCATCTTCATCATCTGCCTTCTTTCTCTTTGCACTCTTGCTAAGGTTTTGTACGTATATATATGTACAGTGTGCATAGCATATAACTCTTATCTTTATAAAATGTTACATATGCTCTACTCACTGTTACTACTGGATGGTTTGTGGTCTGATTGTTACTTGTCATTGGACGAATGAGGAAACAAAGAACTTTGAGGAGCAATATGTTGATCTGTGGGCTATTTTGCTCTTGATTCATCAAAAATATTATCCCTTAAATATTTCCTTTATGTGCGGTGTATATATGGGCCAATGTCCTACTGAATGTCAGGGCATGTTTGGTTGGTTGTTTTTGCTTGGAAGTTACTGTAGCCATCAGGTTAAAGTAACTTTCATGCGTTTATGTTGTTTGGTTATGCAAATAGAGTCTAATGTGACGGTAAAAAAGTCCACTTGGCAGCCTCTGGTCAATTTAAGCCTTTTGGGCGGAAGTCACTTTAGCTACCTGTCAGGGCCTGTTTTCAAACCGGTTTTCTAGCTACGGTAACTTTCACGTGAATTACATAAAAGAACTAAACATATCCTCAACATCACAAATGATGGGTAATATTCTATATATCTATAGATCTTTCGTCCTAATTTTGTTTTATTTACTTTCAAGCTTCTGTATGATAATATTTGTAGATTTTTTCCCCTTTCCTCAAAAAGTGTTATATGATAAATTTTGGTAAATGTTTCTTCGTTCCTTTGCCTATGTTGTTTTCTATTATAAGTTAGTACTTTAAACAGAAAATAAGAAACAGTTTGAGATAAATATATGTATTTTATCTTAGATGATAAAACATAAATTACAATTTTATTTTTAATGAAATTCAAAACAAACAAAACTGATTACATAATTAAGTTATATAATCTATTTCAATGTTTTCACTGAGTTATTCTGGAAAAAAAACATCATATATTCTTCTCCCTTTGTTGTTCTAGCCTATAAAAACAAATTAAACTTATTTCAGATGTGATGTGTTTGCCTGTTTTTATGCAAGATGGAGAGCAACTGCTTGGAAAGATAGAATAGGAAATAAAAGAAATTAAATGAAGATGAGGAAAGGGTAATTGTATCCTTCTTATTTTTCATCCCTTTTTTTACCAATAGTAAATTTTTCTTTAAAATACTACTATTAGAAATTCTCATTTTGAAAAGCAAACACCCAAAAGATTTGCTTCCTAGCTTCTTTCATACTTGCACTACTACTATAAATCTATCCTCTTCCCTTCTCCTATAAATACTCTCCCTCCTCTTTTCACCTCTCCATGACCAAAATGAAATTCTCAGAAATGGCTGATAACAATTAGAAAGGTGAAGAAAGGAACGTTAACGGTTCGGGTCGGGCTCGAGGAGGAGGAGGAAGAAGAAGTGAGATTCATTATCCCCATCTCCTACCTTCATCACCCTCTCTTCGAAAGACTACTTGTTTTATCGGTAGAAATCTATGCATGGCTACTCTTCATCAGGCCCCCTCAGGCTCCCTTGCTCCGTTGATGACTTCACCCGTATCCGATGGCTCATCGAGAGAGGGTCGTTGCCGAAGAAGCAATCATCATCATCATCATCATCATCATCATCAAGCATCTCGATCTCTTTGCACTCTTGCTATGGTTTTGCTCTTGTAATCAAGCATCAGTAGTACTATTCATTTGTGTGTTGTGTATCAACACAAATTTATGCACTTTAATTAGGATCTGTGTACATATAACTCTACAACATTGGAAGTAGTTAGACGAATGATGCCTCAATACTTGGATGAATTTATTATGCACTTTAGGATCTCTGTACATATAATGTACATATGCACTTTAGGCCTTTTTCTTTTCTTTTCTTTTCCTTTTTTTTATTTTTTATTTTTTATTACAGGTTTGTATTTGACTCCAAAAACGGTGCAGAGGAAAAAAAAACCTAGGATTGAAGTTGAAAAATGAAGCTTCCTTAATTAATTATATGTGTGTGGGACCAGATTTCATACTCACAGTGTATAACTATCTTAGTTATATTCACCTTCATACTACATGACATGTCATCAATTTTCTCAACTTGGATACACGTCTTAAATGATATACGAAAAAAATAACTAAATGAGTATGTGCTTACTATATTGCACTTAAAATACATGATTTTTCAATGACAGACCTTTTAAATTATAGCCACAAGTGATGCTACTTTAGCAGTAGAGGCTACCATAGTGCTAGAAATGCAATGCTTAAATCCTGCATCCAAAGACATTTATAGATAAATCCACCGCAGGTGATCTAGACGGTTGAAAGGTTCCGATAAGGCTCGTATGATCTTTTCAATTCCGGGCTGATATTTACGGACAATTGTGGAGGGGAAAAAACAAACAAGAAGTTTCGAGTAGTTACATAACACAATGCTCACACAAACCACTAACCGAATTCATAACGCACCTGAGATTTATTTCTATTATTGTGACTAGTTACATAACATCAAACATCGTTTATTCCTTATTATCATTCTAGTACATAAATTACATAGCTCGTAATGTTCACTGCTACAAGAGGCCGGTCCTTCTTCTTTTTTACGTTTTTTTGTATAGCTCTGATGGGATATACAATAATGACACAATCGATTACATGAAAATTTGAGAAAATAAAGAACGGGTAAACAAATATACATCAGTATTTACTATATGCAGTAATTCTTCAAGCTTCTGTATACTCAAATATGCCAGCAGTATGATTGAACCCGCATGATATATGTACTGCTTTCACATTTCTATTAATGTTAACTACCATTGGTTGAAAATAGTCAACATCATTTCCATGTCCCTGCAAATAAGAAAAGAGAAGTTAAAATAAAAGAAATGCATGGAGATTAGAACTAACAAATCGTAGGGAGACACGTGATATTAAGAATTTGCTTACAAGAGGAAAATGATGTATAGCACGGTAATGGAAAATACGTGGATTCAAGAAGAAAAAAATCTTGATAACTAAAACCTTCCAAAGATTCCCACAGACCCATGGTTACAAAATGCCAATATATAGTTCAAACTCCTAAACCAGATGCATATCAAACTATTTCCTCTCCTCTGGTGATCTGCACTTAATACTGTTGGACGAAAACTTGAGATGGCTTGGTCTAAAATACTTGCCTTATCCTGAAGTTTTTGCCTCAAACATGATTTTACGGAAATTATATAGGTAGTCTCTCTGGTAAAACCATGAATATTCGAATGGCTTGGTAAATAATGGCTACAACACCAAGAAACTTCAAACAATTTTCCATGTGGGAACGTACTTATCTCTACGAAAATAATGAGACATATAATATTGTGCTAAAGGGACTTAAATCCTTGAAACTAATTATCTTGTCATATTCTTTTTTCATCATAATAAAAGTAGAGAAGTTCCCCATAATAATCATAACAAGCTTTTGATTATGCAAACAACTCTTACCATATGTCATTTTATCCTACAAAAATGATTGAATAGAATATTCCACAATTTTATTTGTTCTTAGAGGACGCATACCCTCCTATGATTTGACCATGTTTTCTAGACATGATCAAGTTAACCCAACAAATTATCAGGTTATATTCCTAACAATAAGAATTGTGTGCCAAATTAACTATACGGATATGTCATTTCTAAGCAAATGCCTTAAAACTTAGGGGTGCTTGCAAGATAGTGAAGAGCTGTAAACGTAAATGATTTTCTGCTTAGGAGCATCGCTAAAGAATAGCTTGTGTTTGGGGTAAACATGATATCATGACGCTTGTGAAAAAAAATCAACAAGATAGTAGGCGCAATAATTCTACAATTCCTACATTTACTTGTGGTCGCTATATTGAAATTCCCTTGACCAAAGAGCAAGGAGGGCATAAATGGATTATGTTTGCATAAGATAGGAATGGAGTCACCCACCCCACACACACAAAAAAAAAAAAAATCTTTTTTGGTGAAAATAGGAGCCTTAGCACAAGCACTTTTAAACAGTATGATTGTATTCATATGTCATGTAAACATTTCTACATCTATCTCAAAAAGAAAAAACTGACAGGTTGAAACTAACCAGCTGCCCTCCAGAAGAATGGCCATCTACAGAAAATGTGCCATTAGCACCGCCCCAGCCCCATGTATAGACTTTACCACCTGGGTGTGAATATCGCAGGGTGATCATTTCAAATAGGGGAAAGAAGATAAATCATTACTTTGGAAGCAAAATTTGGGCAATAAAGGTTAATGCATCTTACTAGCACATATTGAAAATATATAGCGACTGAATCACTGCAACAGAAACATGATAAACAAAATACAGAACAGCAGTAAAAATATGATAGATTAGGATGTAACTTATAAAACTATAGCAAGGTTTGTGCTCCCTATTTTAATTTCAGGTCCCTGAACTTTGTGTTGATGCATTAGATTATATGCGAAGGACACAAAGATTCCTTGTTGAAAGCACAAAATCCTGGACTGGATAGATTTCTGGTGGGCAGTTCTACTGTTATCCAATTTACTTCTATCAAAATAACCAAATGATCTTGGTACTAGATAGGGATGGAAATTAATCAAACATCATTCAACAGTGCCAAGCTCAATCCAGATATAACAGTGAGATACTGAAAGCTCTAAGTGAGCTATATTCTAGTGAATTAGTTTGATGAGCTATCCTCGATATAGGATCTAATGGAGGGCTCTTGATAGCCGATAGGTTACTCCCCTACACCCATGTGCATAATTTTCACATCTGGCATATTAAGGAGAGGAAACCTTAACCCCTCAATCCATTCCCAAACAGTGCCTCAAAGGTTTTGTAGGAGCTAGATATGAAATGCTATACGTATTAAAGTTTAGATGACTAATTGCAAGGCAAATCAAACAGGATTTCATGGTCTAGAATTCAACCCAATCGAAATCCTAAGATAATTCATGACATGAACCCACATTAATCATATTCACGAGGGAATAGAAGGAAAGAAACTTGTTGAAGTTGCTGAAGAACAAGATTTTACCAGAAATTGCAGCTGTATGCTTCCAACCACAAGATACCTGCAGAATGATCAGTCTGAAAAGTGAATAACGATAACACCTTCAAAAAAACAATTCAACACTGAAACATACATATATTCGGATAAACTATAATAGATGAAAGTAATTCAAACCTCAGATATAGGAGATTTAAATAAAGAACTCTCAACACATTCTGGAGATCGGACCATATCTGTGCCACTGACATGGGGGGAAAGGACGTCCATGAGCATGATGACAAAGGAGACAACAATATATTGAAAGAACAACTCCAAGACGATTGCATAAATAAAATTAAAAAAAATGGAGATACCCAAGACCAAGACAACCGTTCTCATTTGAACCCCATGTGCATAAGCTTCCTTCACCTGTTGAAAGTAATCATATATAAACTCTCAGTCTGTATAAATTGTTTTAAAGATGATAAAAGGAACGACAAGCATAAAGTGAATTATATCAGAAGCATGAAGTTCAAAAAATTAATTAAAACTTAAGTTTCTCTTGTAAATATAAAGACAGCATGTACAACCAGAATACATGAAACTATGCCATTATAAGCTCTATGAAATATTACACTCATATATATTGTTGTACCTTTCAAGAACACTAGATAATAACTGGATTTAATTGAACCAACGCATTTATTTACTTCTTACATGATCAATAATTTATTAATTCATGTACTTCAAGCCAGCATCCTAGATGTAGCAGAACTGAGGTTTCCATCAACTATGCAGTTTACAAAAAGACATGCATCATATGTCCATGAAAATTATAGAACAATCTTCACAAAGAGTTGTGTACAGAAGACTGTATTTTACATTTATCTGCAAGATGGTCAAAGTGTCTCCTCGTGAGCATGCAGTGAATATGTGAATTCCTCTTGACATAATAATGATTGTTGTTCAGTTACCATCTATCTCTTGCCGATTGAATTTAACATCCACATGATTCATACATCAGAAATATAGACGACATCAGAAAAGAAAATTATGTGGTTGAGGATTGTACTTGTCAGAACGCAAGTGTGATAACCACCGCAAGCAACTTCTTCCGAGCATGGAAGGTCTTGGACAGCTGATGGTGTTGAGATACTTTTTGATCCTCCAAAGCCCTAACTTCCCCCAAGGATTTGGATAAATAAAAACAATCATATTGATAAAGAAAATTTTCAGAGAAAACCCTTCAAGAATATGAATGGGCATATATACCAGTTTAGCACTTGTTCTTTCCCCAAATACATAAAGAGTGCCTTGTTCTGGATGGATGCCAGCAACAACAATAACAAAAAGAGAAATGACTATAAGACATTACTGATATGAATATGAAGAGAAGACAAATAACATCTTAAGTTATTTACCAGTGATGCAAGCTGAATGTAACATTCCTGCACCAACCCTCTTGACCTACACATAAAAACAATCAGCAAACAAAATGTCTGGTACAGAAAAGTCCAGTAATCACCGTGCTCACCAACAGGCGAAGTAGCAAGCTGCAAGTACCTTAACCCCTTCAAAATACTTGATTAGCCTTGGAGTATATTCACTGCATAAATGGATCTTTAAGTATCATTCTGTATGATAAAAAACAATGTTACTTTTACTAATTAATTAAAGAAAGTTTGGCCATCCTCTGAACAAGATCATTTAGAACATGAACAAAAACATAATATGAGTAGTTACAGTTATTATAATGTGCCACTGCTAAGAACTTTAATGCTTTTACTACGATATTTTACATTAATGATGAGTTGAGCCTTGTAAACTTTGATTATACTTTACACTGCAAAGAAGAAATTTTTACTTCCTTTTCAATCTAGAACCTTTGGGCGGGTAACATGAAGAAAATCATGCACTATGCATTTAAATATGACATTCACTT
>NC_033800.1:146959342-146966864 GCF_001876935.1 Asparagus officinalis | reverse complement strand
AAGAGGGAAACAAGAGGTAAGGGCACGCCAGTATATCTTTGAGGGCATCATCTTAAAGGGGAAACAAGAGGTAAGGGCACACCAGTATACATCTTTGAGGGCGTGCAGGACCTCTGAAAAAGCTCAAGATAAAAACATGATGATTGATGCAGTAATTTTGTGGTTTCATCACATAGACGATACACAACATTATTATTTGATGTTAACAGAAGTCGGAGATATGTTAAGTACCAATCAAATGCAAGATTTTCATCCAAGAGAAAACTTTGACAGACATAAAAAAAAGGTAGTAGCAAAGAAATTGAGAACATTTGAAGACCAACCTTGAACTCAATGAGAATCCTAAAATGCTTGATTGATGTCCATGACCAAGTCTTCCAGAGCTGCCTGCTCCCCAACTCAAAACATTGCCTTCGTCTAACCAAAAAATGCCAAGAGGAACTTTTAGTCATAAAAAATCATGACAATAGAGATTTACTAAACTTTGAAGAAATGTATCTGAATTTCTTCCATCACCTGTTACAGCAACTGAGTGCTCTGCCCCAAGAGCTACCATTTTAATGTTAATACCAGATAAGCACTCGATCCTACTAGGGGTGGAAACCACATTTTCTGCCCCTAAAATACAACATTGGACAAATATTTGTGTATTCAGTTAACACAGACACCACAACTTTCATAACAGGATATTTGAAATGATCAAAAAATAAAAGCGGAAAATATCATAGGACATGGCAGAATGGGTTAAGATTAATTTCCGGATAATTTAATAATAATGTAAAAGTGAATTGTATAGCGATGACCATTATCTGAAACTCTGTAGTAGGTTTAGTGCCTTCCATATTCTTTACAAGTTCTGAGTACATCACAGCACCTTGTATAACAGTGAAAACTCTTGTTGTACACATCACAGGTATAAGCCTTTTTATGTTAATTGTTAGCGGGGTTGGAACCAGATGTTACATAGTAGCCAGTACTGTTGTTTTTACTGCCCACAAAATTTATGAATATGATTCCAGAGTAAGTTTGAAGTATCTACTAAAGTAACAATTAATGAATTTTTACTTTTGGGAAAATTTACGAGAGATACATATAAAAGTAAAAAAGCGAACAAATGATATCACAGAAAGAATATCAATACTAAATCTCATTCTTAATTCAAGGTAAGAAGAGAATTACTTTTTCCAAGACCAAGCTGCCCACAGGAGTTATTTCCCCAAACGAAGAGCTCCCCATCATCTAAAGAGCATTTAAGCAATCAAAAGAATGAATTTGAGAATAATAAGGATGTAAATTCCAACATTTAAGATAACTAGTAAAACAAAATAACTCAGTATATCAAATGAATTAAGACAATTTGAAACTACACCACAAAGCTGAGTTACAGGATAATTCAGATATAATGTAGTTCAAACCATAATGCAAGACCACCAATCTTGTCAATGCTCTAGTTTGAAGTTGAGATTCAGAACATTCATATCTGACAAATGGCCAGTGTTATAAAGACTCAGACAAAGTTATAGGCCTCTGACATGTCGAACAGCCAGCATCAAACACTCAGATCAAGCTCCATCAGCAACTCATGAATATATCTCCATCGAAATGCAATCCTAATATTTAAGTATGAAGCATGTCAAGTAGTGCACAAAATTAGATGTTTGTGAGTTGAACCATCATATAAAGATATATTGGGAACAAGCTTCCCCTTCTCATAATATTGGGAATGAGCTTCCCCTTCTCATAACTCAATCTCGTGCTGTATTCCATCTAGGTACAAAATAGTAATAACTTCCCAGCTAATTAACACTCTCCTGGCTTCCTCCTTCCCGCTCTCCCTGGACAAGAAAAGATGATAATCCTATCTGGAGAATTTGAGAGGTTAATTCCAGTGTTTGCCAAGGCAAACATGTCACCAACAACCTAAACTAAAAATCCACATATAAAGCTACAACATTTGCCGCATCATCATCATCATCCAAAACACTTCCAGCAATATGGAATATGCCTTAAAGCATAGTACCAAGTCAAAAAAGAGTTCAGCTAAGCCATTTTTGTCAAGTAAGCTGTAGCCTTTCCTTGATTCCTTGAGTAAGACCCCTTTCCTACGGATCCCTATGGCAACTTTTGTCTATGTTTGCTAAGTCGGTCAAATATTCTGTGTTCAAGTGGAGAGTTGGGGTCAGGTGGAAGCCTACAGAGAGCATAGGGCATTGTAGTCGTTCATATTCTGCAACGAACTACTGTATCAAATTCCTATCAGTTCATACGAAGGCCGCTGAAAGACTGACAACTAAGATCTTTTTGATGTGATACAAACTTAATGTTAACATCTAGAAAGTGCACCAAGGTAATTGCCAAGATAGTCATAAACTGAAAGGAAGCAAGGAAAGCTATATGGCATGCAACCAAGGAACGGTTCCAATAAACTATAGAAAAGGATATCCCCCTACGTTGCACGGATAGAGGGACACAGCTATGTATATACATATCAAAATTAATAATCTACATGAGATCCATGTCTTTCATTCACATGTTATGAGAACTAAAATCCTTATCACATTTTTATGTTTCTTCTATTGAGTAGATTTTAAAATGAAAACCTGCTCGTTTTTTAACTAGATATCCAAACGGCCATTTAAACCCATACTTATGGACAGGTATATGCTAAAACGAACATATCCCATGTCCAACGAGTTGCATAAGTTTGAGCAGAGGTGTACGATATATGCTCAATAAATATATCATGAGTTTTTTTGTGCTAAAACATGTGTTATAAAATTGAGTACACGTCTAAATAGATGCATGTATAAATTCAAGAAGTGCCCAAGGAGTGTCCGACATGGCCACGGATACAGGAAGTGTCGGACTCATATATGGAAGCCTAGATGAAGTGTCCAGATAACCTAGATATCCCTCATCTGAGATCGATATTATTCCAACAATAGAACAGCTAGATATGAAGTCTGTATGAAACATCTTCTTCTCGAGGCCACACAGGATGCGTCACATTACAGAAACATTGTCAACAGAATGTGTCTGCATGAAAAGAAACATGTGCAAATAGCATAATATCCTTTCAAACAAGCCTAGAATTGCCTTTTGTATTTATACACCAACAGTAGATAACAATAAAAACTATGTTGCTCAGACTTCAATCAAGTAAGAACGAAATACAACAAATAGGTAATAATGCAGTAGGATGGTTGTGAAGTCCTGATCGAAATCCACGAGAGTGCCTCAATATCTCACCACTGACGGCAGAAGAATGATGGTAACCAGCCGAGACTTGCGTCACTTTATTGGGAAGCCCAGCAACTTCAACAGGTTCCTAGCAAAACGTAGGCATTAGAGTGAACAAGAACCTTCACATTTTGAATTTATTGAGTTTACAACAACATATAATTAAAGTTGCTTATCTTAAGCAAACAGCAAGAATAGCTTCACCACAAGAGAATACCAATCACGTTACTTCAGTGTCAGTTATCAATGGTTACACTAACAACTTCCACTGAGAAGTAATTTGAAGAATCATTTTTGCCTCATATTTAGTTAGCAGAGCATCGCTAGTTGAATTTTGATTAAAAATGTATCCAAAATTTTATACCAGCATTACATCATAAATAACAAACAAAATTTTATACCAATTTGCTAGTTTTTCATCCATAAAACATCCAAATATCCAATGAAAAGCGACAAAATAGAACAATGTAAAAAAAATTGCATGCGAAACCGTACAAGTGTGTGGCTTTCCGCAGAAGCAATCCCGAGCTGCCCAAAATCGTTCAATCCAACGGCATAAACCCTCCCACTCTCTGCAAACACAAATCAAACCAAAAACAAAAAACATCAGTTTTCAAATCAAAACTGAACCTTTCAATCAAAATCGAGAACCCCCCCTCACCAGTCAAGAACAGGGTGTGGGCTCCACCGCAGGCCACGGAAACAGGAGGATCGCGATCGCTGAAGAAAGAACAAGGCGTCGGTGTCCACTTCGACTCCAGGCTCCCGAGCCCTAGCCTGCCGTAGTCGCCGTTGCCCCAGAGCGCGGCGAATCTGCGAGGGATCGCCGCCGTCGTCGACGACAAGCGTGATGAAGATGACGATGATGAGATTAGGGTTGAGGACAGTTGAAGGAGAGCTCTCCTCCTTCTCCACATCGCACCGGGGTTTGGTCTCTCCCTCTCTCTCTCTCTCGATCGAGAAATTGCTGGAAGATGCTCGGCCAAGTGATTCGTAATAAATTTTACGTGACCCCTTATTTGTTAGCTCTTTTCCAGAAATAACCCCCTCTTAATGTCTGGAAACATTATATATGATCGACAAAGCCCACGTATACTGCCCACAATATGTACGCACACCAAAGCCCATCTTAGGATCCACAAACAAACAAAGCTTGGAAAATGTTGAATTTTGTAGGGATTAATTATATTTCGGGTGTCATGAGGTATGATGCAACTACACGGATAATTCTAGAATATGCATTTCCATATGAGTACCCCTGAGTTTGTAATTATAATTATATGGGTGATCCTGGAGACCGGACAACAAGTAAATCTTGGGATTAGCCATGTGTATACAATCAATAACGATGGTGTTACCCTTATGATACATAGACTCTGAAGTCATTGGTGTAATTACTATTGGAAACATGACATACAACGAGACGAAATATGCATATCATGACTATTAATCAAAATTAATCAAAAATTAGAAGAATATCTGAAACGATTTCCGAATTTATTTAATAATCTCTTCCAAAATCAATCCGAAATAGCTTTCTCAAGAGAAAAGCCTCTGATTGAAATCTATCAATCACTGAAGAGAAGCAATATTAAGAAATAAGTTCTCAAATTTTTATTTCTTTTCTGTTATTCTCTTATTCCTATAAGGCTACATATGAACCATATATATAGGATTAGACTTGTCTTTTAGATTTTAATTTCAAACAATTCTTAATTGTTCAAAATTCTTTCCATAATAACTACAGTAAAATATTCTTTCCATAATAATAATAATTAAAGATAGAATATTTTTTCCATAACAATTAAGGATAGAATATTTTTCCATAACAATTAAAGATAGAACATTTTTCCATTACGATTAAGGATAGAGTGCTCTTTCCATAATAATTAAGAATAAAAATAGAATTGTATTGCATGTATACATCTTTTAGTGATATTATTGAGACTATTTGGGTCCTATATCGAGAACCAATTATTAATCACATTAATAGTTTTAATTTAACAATCAGATTTCTATTTGACCAATTGTTCATAAAATCTCTATCATAATATGGTATTAATTATTTATAAATAATATCTTATATTCAATCCCATCCACTATCATTTATTTTGGGCAAACTCTTTTGAGCAGGACAATTCAACTATTTACTCATGCCTAAATTGTAATTCCCATGAACATAAATAAAATTTATTTTAAAACATCAAAATGTTTTATTTTTATAAGAAAATAATTTTTTGAATTTTTTTTCTAAACCACCCGTCGACATGAAGTTTATAACTTCATGGGAATGCATAATAAATTAACCCACTGTAATGAGCGTACTGGATCATATCTAGATATCCATCATTTTCCTAAATAAAATCTAGTAACCTAATGTTTCATGTTGTATAACGCTTGCTAAACAAGTTTAACCATTACATCAAAGCATACTAAATTATCAAATCGAAAATGACAATATCATCAAGTCAAATGGACTATATAATAATCTGAATCCTCCATCTCCTACGTGACTTGTCCTGGAGAATTTAAATACGGTTTAATACTACACACATCACAATGTGTGCTTATGACATACCCCCGGGGAATTCCCATTTCTGGTGGATGAGACCAACAACCACATCTCATATGTTTATGTTATGCATAACAACCTGGTGTAACTAAGTTATCATTTGCTAGCTATAGGTTAAGTAAGCATGAGTTTAAAAAATCTCTAAGTTAGATCACATCTTAAAACAAGTGACACATCACAGTACATGATCTAACAATTTTTTTTAAGAATACTATATCAATTGTAGAAATGATACACAAATTATATGTGCAACAGTAATTTCTTTATTAATATTCAAAAATATTACATAAAATGTATTGGATGTTCAAGAGCATTATGAGGATTACAATTACTTTCTTTCTATATAGCGGTATTTGGTAAATTACAAAGTCTTAACTCCACTTTATACCTCGTTCAGTGCTTAGCAGGTTAAGAAAGTCTTAGTTCATTTTAACCTCTCATTTAATTAAAAAAAATTATCATGCCATAACAGCTTTGAGTTAGAAAAACATTAGTTTCTTTTGTAGCAGAAGTTTCCTTAATTGACTAACCAAAAAGCTAAATTTTGTTTCTGAAAAATTACTACAAATTGCTGCAAAATAACTGCAAAGCAGTACTACTATATTTTATGTCGATCATGATTCTGACTTGAAATTTGTACCAATCTTGGTTATATTTGGCAAAAGAAGAGATTAATAAGTGCAACACTTTTTTCTTCTGAAGTGTTTATCATCAAATTAGTAAAATTTGATGATGTCAAAGAGAAAGTGCATTTATAATAGAAGAAGCGGAGCTTGTAAGTTCTACGCTTCAAGTTGAGCAGCAGGACCAATGGCTGACTCTTCTTCTTCTCATTTCCCAATAAGAAATGTCAGATCTCTGATCATCTCATTTAATAAACTCCTCACTTATTATTTATACACATTTACACAAACATTTTGATTTTTTTTCCCATTATAATAATCGCACCCGTGATCAGATGTCATAAGCACTGATTTGGTTTGTAATGTCGACCCCTGGTCCTAAGTTAAAGATATTTAATTCACTGCACTGAAAAACTGTTAATTGTATGACCCCTAGTCAATAGGGTCTTTATTAACAAATTGAAAAAATGATACAGGCACACCTGCGGTCACACCCCCTCTAGGTACAGTGTAGGGGGTCCCAGCTGAGATTTTAAAAAAAATCTCAGGTGGGACCCCTGCACTGTAGCTAGAGGGAGGGTGTGGCCGGAGTTGTACCTAAGGGTGTGCCTGTAACGCCTCCCTAACAATTTTTTGGTGTCGGCTACGTAAATTTTTGAGGGTGGTATTTTTTTAATCATAGTTAGATAATAGTCTTAGTCTAATGTAGTACTAAAATAGTATGGATGGATTTGCATGTGCCATGAGGTGTTATATCAGAGGGAGCCACATCTGGGTCAGGAGCATTTCTATTAATAAACAAAGTATTTAACGCCTTTAAAAAAAATAACAATAATCGCGGTGTTGATTCAAAAAATGATGGGAATTTTGGGCAGCGAGAAATTAAAGCGCAAAATTTTATCGTTAAGATCTAACAATGGCATCTTTTTCTTTCAATTCTCGGTCACTTGTTAGCTAGCCCTGACCTGCTACATTCATTCATAATTTCACATGATACAATGAATGAATAGTAATACTACGTCAGGGCTCAGTGCTTTCAACGAGATATGTAGTCTATATGAGGCCAAAGTTTACTAAATGCTGTCAG
>NC_033800.1:146927295-146959332 GCF_001876935.1 Asparagus officinalis | reverse complement strand
ATATATATATAGTCATATTTATATATATATATATATATATATATATATATATACAATATAAAAGAAACAATAAAATAATTCTTTGCATAACTTGATCACTTTTTTGAAGGAAAAAATTGGTCTAAGTTGGTTATAAACGCGATTATATATATAGCACAGTATATATGCTTGTATTTGTTTGCTATTTGTTCACAAGATCGTAAAGATGTGACTTCTGTATTCTACATTACTAGAAGAAATTGTAATAAAATATAAATTTTAAAAAAAAAATTTGAAATGGTAGTTGCTTCCATATATCTATACATTTTCAACGAAATGAAAATGAGAAATTGATTATAAAAGACTGATAAAGATTTGAAAGGTAGGAACTTGAAAGATTGATTTGAAAATACATGAAATTGTGCTTCCCTCCAAGTTGTCACATCAAATGTACACAAAAAAAAGGCAAGAAAATTAGTCTACGTACCATTTATAAACATATACTTTATAGGAAAAAAAAGAAGGTAAAAATGTCAACCAAATATTAATTAATAGGCATAATACCCATGATATACTGTAGTAAAAACCATAGGATAAAAGGTGACCATGAAATACTTACACGAAACACAGAACTGAGTCAAAAACTACGAGGAAGAAGAAACTTACCATGAGCATTATCATATCATCAAGTTGAAGAAGATGAATCCAAATGAGAGAGCAAGTAGTGTTGGTGCGTTGAGGGGGATGAAGCCTGGTCCGAGATTATTTTAGTATTAAAACGAAAAATTACCTCGAGCCAGACAACATTCCCCTTAACCTAACCTCAACAAATGAAACCAGTTATTGAGCGAATTGAGAAAAGAGAGTTTTGAGAGGAATGAAGCCTGGTCCGAATCATTTACGGCCTCTGTCATTGATTGATATTTCAATGAGAAATTAATATATTAATAGAGGCTCGTTCATGCTTCGAGCCAGCTAGCCAATATCCCTCTACACAATTCTCTTCAAAACATATTTCTAGTAGAAGGAGATTTTTTCGTAAGGAGGAGGAGAGGGTTGGTGGGGGGGGGGGGGGGCGTGTGTGAGAGGAGGAGGGATTTGGGTTCTGTCATTAACGGGAATGAGAGAGGGAGGGAACAGTTCACTAACTGCACTTTAAGATGACACGTATGAATTTGGCACAAACTGCTCTACTGGCAAATCATTTTTAACTTGTTTAATTTAATTTAATTAATTGATGTTTTGTTTATTTATTTCTGTGGGCAATAACTGCATAAAAGAGTATCCTAACCTCCCTCTAAAGAGGTTTGTTTGATTTGATGGTTTGCAGAAACAGCAAGCATTGAGTTGTTTCAGAGTTTTTCCTTGCGAGTTAAGGGCCTTAAGGCATCAAAAAATCCTTTTTTAAAAAAGAAATATATTGCAATACAAGAACCTCAATTTTAGTAAACATTGTAAAAAAGATAGTTTTCTACAATACAACTTTACATAATTTACCTGATCTAGAGTAGGGCTGGGCGTATTCGGTTCGGTTCGGTTTTAAGCCCAATCCGTATTCAATCCGAATTTTTCGGATTCTCAAAACTCTCATCCAGATCCAGATTTTTCCCCTTCATCCGAATATTCGGCCCAACCGAAATTCGGTTCGGTTTGGTTCGGTTTCGGTTTTGAACCGAATTAACTCCATTTCACAAAAATCTGGGTAAGTTTTAGTTATATCCAAAACTGAAAAGAAGCAATCAAAACTGAAAAGAAACAATCAAAACTGTACAAAGCCACTTAATCAAATTGTATGATCTGAATATAACTAGCTTAATACACTAGGAGGACCATGTAATTATGTAGCCTTTTTTAGAGAAAGAACAATGTTTGGCAGGCACACACACCTTTTGATGATTTTCGTTAATTTTTAGCTGCCTTTTTCTCATCAAGAATTATCTTATATCCTTGACAGCCTATACTATAGGTTAATTTGATATCCAGCACCAGCAAGCTGTATTCATGTTATCACTGAAATTTGACCAAAACACTAAATTTATCCTTCAACCTCAACATCTTGTATTGATTTACGGAAATCTCACTTAACTATATCAGCGTACTCAAATATATGTTAGTATAAACTCCACCCCACAATTCTTAAATGCTAAACATTCAGCCATAAATTTTCTTCACACCCAAGGCTCGCAGCTACTTTTTGTTTAAGAATTCGGTTCGGTTTTTTTTGGGCGGTTCAGAGGTTCAAACCAGATCCAGACCGGTTTAATTCGGTTCGGGCGGTTTAGAGACTTCTTCTCATCCATTTAATTCGGTTCGGTTAACCGATCCGTTTTTTCGGGCGGTTTTTTCGGTTGAACCGGTTTGTTTCGGTTTTTGCCCACCCCTAATCTAGAGAATGGCCAGGTTGATTTTTAAAGTATTTTCTAAAACATGGAAATCAATGTGTTTTTTTTATAAATGACTACGCATTACGGTTTTATAATGACCAACGAGATTTCAACTTGGATTGTTTTTGTACGTCTTAATCCTCAACATACTTTTCGTGATGGTGATGATGGTTATAATTTTATGCTCTAAAAATATTTCTTTGACTTTTCTCATTCTTTAACATCTCACTTGTAAGATGTGTAAATCTTGAAAAATAAATTAATGAGAGTGCTTACAAACTTATGAAGAAGAAACCTATAGTGATGACTAGGGCTGAGCATGGTTCAGTTCAAACCGAAAAAACCGACTGAACCGACCCGAACCGACCTGGAAAAATCGGTTTTATGAGTAGGGCGGTTCGGGTCGGTTTAAAAATTTTTCAACCCGAACCGACCCGAACCGACCGAATATAGTGCAATACTATNCGACCCGTCCCTAAAGAGTCAAAGACTCGAACCCTAAACTCATTTTCTGAATCATTATGGGTTGAAAACAATATCATTATATCAGTGTTTAATACTTCATAATTTTCTACTTTGTTGATATCTTTTTTTTAACACTGTTTGTTGTTTGATAATAAGTTTGATGAAGTTAGAACCGAACAAACCGAACCGAACCGCACCGAACCGACTTGCAACAGTTCGGTTCGGTTTTGAATTATAGACGGTTCGGTTCGGTTGTTTAAATTTTGATAAAAACCGAACCGAACCGACCGTTGCACACCCCTAGTGATGGCAATTTCTTTTTTCCTAAAATTAATCTACCAAGATAAATAAACCTAAAGAAATTATTGACAAAAATACAAAAAGCGTCATAATGGCTACAAATACTAGGTATGGTACACCAAGCACAGGCCAGCTAGTTTACTTGAATAGTTCTATGCAATACTTGACAAGTAAATTTATTTGACCATCATGATTAGCTCAATCAAATCTAAGCCCGAATTTTAAGAAGAAAGACCCCAACTTGGCATTGACTCTACTCTTGTAAAAGTCTGCAACAAATAGTACTGTACCGTGATTTGTTAATGAATTTTGCAAGAACAATCACATCCTTTGTTAAAGCTAACTTAATTGATCTGAGGAAGGTAGCTAGCTAGTCTATAGCATTTATAGAAGTAGGCATCGCATCTTTACTACAATCTTTTTAACATATAAATTAACATTTTTGGTTAATTTTCAATACATTAGTCTTTGTTAACATACATTCAGCCATCAAAAAATTTTGTTACTATACAAACAATTGCACTTCATTTTCGATATAACAACTGGTTGCTTATCATCGGCACATTTTACGATACTAGTGAAATTATATTAGCCACAACTCTAATTAATCTGCTCATATGCACTAAATAAGTTGACTCCAAAGTCTGATCTAGCAGGGTTTTTTTTTTTTTTTGAAAGAAAAACAAGGGATGATCCCTGTTCATAATCTGATCTAGCAGTTTAAATTGAACTCCTAAACTTTTGTTTGGCATAATCGATATAACAAAAAACTATGATAGTTTATTCACACGTATATGTATCACATGAATTGATATTCTATAAAATTATAAGTTATGAAAAATTAGGCTTAACTGCACATAAATTGATTTTTTTTTACTTCATTCTAGCTTTTCTCTTTCTAGGCTTTACATTGTAGTGTGTACTGATCAAATGTAGTCCACACATAAATCCTTCTCTCTAACTTTTTCTCCCTAGAGTTTCTCCGTTATAGACAGGGCATGTTTGCCTCGAGGATTTTGATTTTGAAATTTTGTTTGTTTTCAAACTAATTAAAAACGTTGGATTAGGATAAGTGCCGCCCAATCTGAAAATTTTTATAGTTGTTCGCATGCTTTCTTAATTTCCAATATGCCATTTGGCTCGGTGGCAGCATAAGTTGGGATTTCCATATGACAGAAGTCTATGAAACGAACAAAATTATTTATGTTTGCGATTTTGTCTGGCAATATTTTGTTTTTTGGGGCCCACAAAATACATGAATTCTTTAAAGATCCACGCAACCAAACTGCCCACAGCGCCTAGAAATCTTCCTCCTCATCCTTCTCTCTCATTCCCCATGCAAATACAACCTTCTGCCCTTTATTGATTGACATGATGCTCCCAGTCAACCGCACAGATTGACCTGCTACTTCCCGCACGCTATTTTCTGTGACGCCCTGGTTTCACATAATGCTACAAGTCTAAAGTAAATTTAAAGATGTCAAATCTGTCATGCATTCATAATGTGCAACAACAGTACGTTTCACCAGCACAGTGACATCTATCTAGTGGAATCAATAATAATCAAGTGTAGGTACAAAGCAAATAAAATAAAGATAATAATGCAATGAACATGATAAAGGAAAGAGATATTAAAATAATAATAATCATGTTTCAACTGAAATAAATGAAGTACAGTTGACATCCAAAAATAGATGAAATATCTCAATACATAAGAGTCAACTAAAATAGTACTAAGGCACACAGCCTTCCAAAATGAAATACAACTCTAATGTCTAAAAATAAATCATAACTACAATAGAGCATAAATAAACTATTAATAATAAATAATGATGAAATCTAAGCAGAAACTCCATCAATCTGCGACTCTCCGTGCACCTGACTCGCTGTCTGAAAAGAGGAAAAACAACGAGCATCAAAGCGCTAGCGAGAACATCTCCACCGTCCCCAGCGGGAGGGGGTAGGTGTAGGAAAACAAAAGTTAGTACATATAGATATATAAAACATCTAACCTGAACTAAGAGGAAATTGAGATTTAAAAATCCACAATACGAGAATGAGTATGTCGAGCGAAATAATCCAAATAATGAAACTCTCATGTATATACTCATGTATCTAAAATTGTGAATCGCTAAATCCCAACTTCAATATCCTATGAATGAAAATAAACAACAAAGAAGATACAATACCAATCCTCATCAAATGCAAGTCATGTCAAAAATGATACACTCTTCGTACCCTCGGTAGATGACACAACAATAAGGATAAATATTCGTCTAAGATACGTTGTGTGTATATATAACGTAACCTTAATCTCTACTCTCGAAGTGAGTAACATGGGATCAAAGCACAAACTCAAATACTTTGCGGAGAATAGGCATATCAGCCCAAACCCGGGGTTGTCTGTATATATATGAATATATATACCCGAAAACCAAATCCTACATGGAATCTGCCTATCACAGGTCGGTCGATTTGCTTGGGTCGGTCGACCGACCTATGTTCATCGATCGACTGGTTTGCTAGGATCGGTCGACCGACCAGAACACAGAAACTGACTTACAAGTTTTCGCATTTATGCATATTTACACTTATATACATACATATATGTACTTAATCGATCTCAAATCGATTTCTAACATACTCATTCATCTCATAATAGTATCAATCATGATAAAAACTATTTAATATTATTTTCCACAATATTTTCAAATTTCCGGGGTTTTACGATAAGCCCACAAAAAATCTTCTCATTACCTTATAATCATCATATTTTTATGTAAATAAAATAAATAATTTATTATTTATCAACTGCAATACAAAAAAAAAACTATTTCATCAATATTGTTGTCCAATATGCAGAAAAAACGTTTATTTAGCTTATTTGTTTTAGATGCAACCTAAAAATATTTTGAGAATTAACTTATAATTAAATAAGCTAAGCTAATTTTCTTTCGAGGATACCAATCAATAAAGAAGAAGACCATTAAATGGAAGGATGGGACCAGACCACACTTAGAATGGGTCTTACTATATAATAGTAAGCAGAGTAATGGAATTTATAAATAGTAAGCAGAGTAATGGAATTTATAAATATGTTAGTTAGGTTGCAACTTTATAATTTAAAATGGTACATGGACTTTGCATTTTGTTAAATAAACTTGCAGCATACACTACGGGCTAATTTGGTGGGAGGAAAATGCTTTTAAAAAAAGGAAATTCAAAGTAAATATAACTCCACATCATTTATTAAAATACTTTTTTTTTCAAACAAATAAGAAAACCACACGCACAAATTTCTTCATATGACAAAATCGCATAACTTTTGAGCTAACTACTTTTCAACCAAACTCATGTAAATACATGTCTTATTATATAATTACAGACGTTCAAACAAATATTTAAAGTTAATTTCCTGCAACAAATGCTTCACGCCACGTCCAATCTTTTACCAAACTAAAAGAAGACAAATTCAACGTTTTCGCAACGAAACGAGAGAGCGTCCGATTTTATCGTATCAAATGCTTCTTGGAATTCGGATACCACCTCCCGCCACGTCTACACGATCTCCGGGGGGGGGGGGGGAAGGCGCCCCGCAAAATACGCGCTCGGGTAACTCGAGATTCCCAGCCGTCCGTGCCTCATAAATCCTGACACACAGAATCTCACCTTCGGCCACGCTAGCGTGTCACCACCGAGCTTCCGCTTTGGGATCCGTGACTGGGTGGGCGAGAAGCAGGATTCATCCGAGAAAAGGATACGGTCGATGTACGGTGAGCGGGCGGGCCGCACCCGTGGCTTGAAGTCCGCCCGCGGGCCGCCACGTGAGCGTGCAATTATTGGGTCTAATGATGAGAAGGTGATTACTGAGGACTGGTTCTCGGGTGCGCGGGAAACGGTCGAGGCGGCGGGCGGATCAGGCTAATGATGGAGAAGTTTATGTGAAGTTACTACCGTCAACTGGAAACGTACAGTGGACGTAGGTCTCTTGCTTGGGTGGAGATAAAAATGGGGAATGTTATTGATGCTAAAAATGACAAATATTTCCATGTAAGTATGTGTTCTCTGTGATTACGTAGACCCGGATGTAGTTTATGCTAGCTGTTGACTAGCTAAGAGCATATTTGCTTGCACAGAAATAATTATGAATTAGCTGAAGTAAAAGAAGTAGATGTTACTTCTGTTACTTCTAAGCAAAAAAAATATGTTTGGTTCTTTGAAAAACTTATTTTCAATACTTCCTTAAATGCTTATGTGACGCCTACGTGTCATCCTTACTTTCAAAATAATTTTTCCAATGCTCAATACTCAGAAATAGCTCGGAAGTAGTTGCAATGCATATTAATTAGGAAATAAATAAATTTTTATTAATATTTCCTTTATTAGTTACTTCTAGCAACTTCAATGCATATTAATTAGGAAATAAATAAATTTTTATTAATATTTCCTTTATTAGTTACTTCTAGCAACTTTTCATTGATAAAATTGCTCTTAATTTTAACAATTATTTTGTAGTAATTTGTGATGGTTGTCGGCCATCTTTTTTTTTGGGATGAAAAGAACATTTTGTCTATTAATTATTTGTCTAAATACCATATTGATGTTATACGATCAAATGAGCGATGGAGGAGGGAGATTGGAGATTCATAGGAATTTATGGTCATCCGAAGTCTCATCATCTTCCATTGCTTTTAAAAATATATGAGAAAAAAATGCTATTTCCGTTACTTTTTACTTCATAGTTTTGAAAGTTACTTCTGTAACCTACTTCTTACTTACAAAACTTTCATTATCCAAGCGAGCTCTAACCATAATTATTAGAATTATTATCTTCAGGTCCTCTCTTGCCATCATAACTACCCTGGCTAGCGCCAGAGAGACTTGTGATAATTTAGTTATAGAGGAATCTTTTTCATAGTCTACGGACCACCTATCAAATGACGCACTTGGACGTCCCCCCTCTCCTATTCTTCCGAGTCCTTACGCCTCGTTTGGTACGCGGGAATGGACATAAGTGAGAATGGAATGGAAGAAGGAATGGAATGGATACGCCTCGTTTGGTACGCGGGAATGGACATAAGTGAGAATGGAATGGAAGAAGGAATGGAATGGATTGTATGTGGGAATGGAATGGTCATTCCCATTCTCATGTTTGGGTACTTTTGTAGAATGAGGCTAGAATGAAAATCTCGTTCCCATTCCCATGTTTGGTATCACTTGTCCACAAGTGAGAATGGAATCGTATTTTCTAATAATGTCCTTACAACAACATATATTTTTAATAAGATAAAAATAAACATTAATGATAATAACTAAACAATTTTATTTATGCATATGTTATACTAATTTCTGTGCATGTTATACTATTGCGCATGTTATCTCTCAAGTGTATGTTCTATTTATATTTTTTAAACAATACCCACTATTTATTATCTTAAAAAATTAAAAAATAAAAATAAAAGATTATCGCATCTTTCATAGGTCCAAAAAAAATATAAAGAATGATATACACAGTTGTAATGACCGTGAAAATTTAATACTAATTTTTTAGTATTTTAAAATATTTAATTATTATTTTTAAAATAGTAATTGTATTTTTCTTGATTTTCTATAATATTCTATGATTTAAAAATATGATTATATATTTATTTAAATGATTTTGATATTTAAAAATTTATTTTATGCAGTAAAAATTTCTATAATTAACTTGTTGTGTTATCGGTACTATCACGTATTATTTTAAATAATATATTGTGTTATTAATATTATTACAAATTATTTCACATAATACATAGTATTATTAATTACGTGATTTTGGTATAATTTATTGTATTATTTTTATTGTTACATATTATCTATCGTATTAGTATAACTAGTACGTTTTACTGTGTACGTAATTATCACATAATTATTTAATTTTAAATTTAAGTAGAAATATTTTTATTATTAATTATTCTTGTTTAATTATACAATATGAGTATTTTCTCAACTATTTCGTAACAACTGTTGTATTATCTCAACGTGTACGTTTTTAATTGTAGATAATTATTCTGCAATTAGTTTAATTTTTAGGTACCGTAATTATTTTATTTTAATTATTTAATCATTAAACCCTAACCCTAATTACTATTATACGTATATATATATTGTTTTCCATGTTCACAAAATAAAACCCGCCGCCTCTTTCGTTTCTCTCTCCTCTCTCTGCTCTCTTCCCCCATGGCCGACCAACCCCTCTCTCGACCCCCTCTCCGACTCGCCAGGCCTCCGCCTCGACGACGCCGCCTGACCCCTTCGCCGACCCGCCCGAGCCGCACAGATCTTTCCGCCCCCCCCCCCCCCCCCCGCCGCTCGTCCCCGCCTCCGACCTCCGCACCCGAGCTCGAACAGCCCGCTGCACCCAAGTTCGCCGCTGCACCCTGTTCGCCGCCTGAACCTCGCCGTGCTCACCTCTTCCTCTGCTCCGACCGCTCTGTCGACCTCCACCTTCATCACCTACCCGAGCCCCCTGTCCAGCGCCTTCAACCACCGCTGCAACAGCCCCAAACCGCCGCCAGCGCCCCCTGTTCGCCGCCTCGCCGACGAACAGCAGCCGCTGCCTACAGCTGCCGATCCGACCACCTCAGATCCCGTCACCGTCGCCCTCCAGTTCGCCTCCGTCGAACACCGATCAGCCGCCGTCGAGTCGTCGTCGTCAGCCCGAGCCGTCGAACCCTGCTTCTCACGTCGGATCCGATCTGCGTCGAAGGTAAGATCCCGATCCTTGTTTAGTTTCGTTCCAGTTTTTATATTTGTCGTAGATTATTTATGTGCAAGATTCCGTTACTCAGCTTGTCGATCTTTATGTTTTCAAATCTATTATGAGTTGTCTGTGTAGATTAGTTTGTAATATAATTACCTATGTGGATTGTTTGATGAAGAATATTAAAATATATTATAGTAATATAATAAATAGCATTTTCAAAATAATTATAAAGAATTAAAAGAATTTAGTTCGGTAAAAGAATCATTTTTAGATAATTATAAGGATTTAAAGAAATTTATTTTGAAAAAGAAGTTATTTTTAGATTAGTTATAATGAGAAAAGAATTTTACTAAGAATTTTATTCTGTAAAAATGGATTATTTGAGTTGTTATTATAATAATTGATTCTTAAAAGAATTTATTTTGTGAAAGGATTATTTGAGTTAATATTCATTATTTAAAAAGATTATTGTAGAATAATTATGATGAGAAATAAGTGTTAAGAAATTATTTTGGAAAAGGAATTATTTTCTGAATTACATAGTTGTTGTTTATGATCACATTTCACGTTTTGTATTTATTTAATGTATTTGACATGTTTGCTATAGTGCTATGTATTGTCCATCTTGTGATTGAGAACCATTAGCAGTTCATGACTTAGTGGCCTCGTGCGTCATGAACAGACTTAGTGACATGTGTGAGTGTGTTGACTGAGTTTAGGTGGTGAACCCGAGTTTTAATATGGATTATGTTTGACTTAGAAAATACAAGAGAGTTGGGATGGGGAAGTCCATGTTCATGTGATCGGATAAGACTGTTGATGTATCTTCCAGGCTCGCGCCAGTGAATTCGTGTAGTCACTGGGGTTGGTTTGTTGGGCTAAAGTGAATTCGTGTAGTCACTTTAGTCAGTGAATTTGTGTAGTCACCTGAGCTTTGCCTGAGTTCGAACCAGGCCGAGATCGGATTGCGTGTAGTCCTCTGACCGATTCGTGTAGCGGTATTGGATGCGCGTAGAGGATTTGTGAACTGTCAGTTATCCGGTAATATGAGCGTCGACTCTGTGTGAGATGTGGACCAGTGACCTGTTATAGGATGGCTAGTTACACGACATCGTTTCTTGGCTAGGTATGACTTCTTGTGAGATGTAGGCCAGTTGTATTTCTTTCCATACCTAGATTAGGATTAATATTTAATTATCTGCAATTTGAGACATATGGTATATACATGAGGGTTTCCTTGTTTGGATTATTTCGCTCGACGTACTAAGTCTCGAGTTGTAGATTTTTAAATATTAATTCCATCTAGTTGTATGACATTGTTATGTGGATGATTATAGGATGGCTAGCTGTATGATCTTGTTACTCGGATGTTTATGTTTTTCCTGATTGTTATACTCTAGTGATGGATTGTATCTAGCTTGTTAGTATTTCAATTGCATACTTCTATTGTTACTACTATCATCACATGTTTCTATTTATGTTATCGCTTTGGTCATTATGTTATCATGATTTAGTAGTATTTTCATATTGATTTGTGGATTTCAGTTGTACGTTCTTTTGTTGTTTCTATTATCGTATCGTTTTTCGCATTGGATTTCCGTTCGTTCTATTTTATTTGTGGGGACGGATCTTGCCGTGCGTCATGCACCTGACGTACACCTGTTTTCTCTGGTGTACGTCAGACTTAGGAGAAGAGCAGGTTCAACAGGAGTCAGATGATTCTCAGCAGGAGTGTCTTGTAGACGGAGCAGAAGAAGGAGTTGAAGCCTATTCTTTGGCATTTCCTTTTCCGCTTGATCATTGTATTTTATATTCTTTAGTATTCATTTGTTCAGTTTTGTATAAGGGTATGTTTGACCCATATTTTATATTTGGGATGATTTACCATTGATGATATGTCTATTTTCAGTTCTGGGTTGTTCATTATATTCTTGCTATCTGTGATCGGGGACCTGTGACTTCGTATTGTATTAATTCCAGACGCTTAGCGTATTAGATTGAGAAGACGGGGTCTAGCACTTATCTCTTCTCAGTCTAATACGTCGCGGGCTTGTTCACATTCCGATTCCCGGGTATTTTGGGAAGCGGGGCGTGACAACAGTTGATGCATATTGCATATGAAAAGGATGTCAGAATTACTAATGTGAAAATCAGTTGATTAATAGGACAGTTGATGCATATTGCATATGAAAAGGATGTCAGAATTACTAATGTGAAAATCAGTTGATTAATAGGGGTATAATTAAAAAATAAATAACTGATTTGATTCTCTCTTGAATGGGAATGACCATTCCCTATCTTCTCACTTGGAATGCTCATTCCCACAAAAAGTGAGAATGGTCATTCCCTGGGAATGGTCATTCCAACATCTAAAAAGTTGGTTTGTTTGGTATGAAGGAATGGGAAGTGAGAATGCCATTCCATTCCACCCCATTCCCGCCTACCAAACGAGGCCTTACAAGAAAAGCTAACAGCAGTAAGGAAAAAAGCTAAGTCTAATTTCACTCTACTTTTGATTAGAACTTTCACTTTCTTCTCTAACTCGCTAACTTTTTTTTTTTGAAGTAAAAAACAAAACTAGAAGCCCTGTTCATGTATATATTAAACGAAAACAGAAGGAGAATTTACAAATATTACAAAATACGGAAAGCGTACGTAGAACCAAAAGATATACTGTAACTCGCTAACTTAAGCATCAGAAGGTCATCAAGGCATCAAACTCTGGTGCTTTCAAATTGTTTGCTAGTGATTCCCGTGGCAAATTCTCAACAACTGTTCTCTCACCTCAAAACACTAGCAATCCGACTTGACCTAATATACTGTAACGTCTCATATAAGTGTCAATTCTGTGACTCTTAAATTAATTGTTTTAAACAAACGGATGCGAGTTGAAATTTGAACGCGGTTGGAATAATATGAAACTCCAAATACTCCTAAGGCAACTTTATAATTCTATAATAAAAGAAAAACGGAGTATGCAATAATATGTAGGGTGGTACTAGAGGCACACCACCAACCACAACCTCAACCACACCCCCTCTCTCATTTACTACAGTGCACCGGGCCCCACATAAGATTTTAAAATTTAAAATCTTATGTGGGGCCCGGTGCACTGTAGTAAATGAGAGAGGGGGTGTGGTTGAGGTTGTGGTTGGGGGTGTGCCCCTATCATTTTCCTAATATGTATTAAAAAATGAAAATGGGTTGCATTCACTGCTAACAGTCTGATATCAACTTGAAGCTCATCATGAAATGTACTTCATTTTATGGATTATATGCAGGGCATTATTATGAAATTGTGCAAAGTCGAAAGGGCCTTATGGAGTTCAGTAAGGCCATCACTGATCATGCGGGTTGAGGCCTTCATTTATAGTGGGCCTACACTGGACCGCAAGGCCTATTATGTTCATTCTACACTTCACATTTATACCACCTTTCACTATCATCGCATGCTAGCGTCTCTGTCAATCCTGCGGATAGGAAGGAAACGAACCAAAGCCAATGCCACCGATGTTCTTATCTGTATTTAAGAAATTTTTTAAATAAACTCATTCATATTTTTATTTCTAAAAATAGATCCTTTTGAGTTTTATTTACAAAAATAGACTCATTTTATCTTAATCTGGTTCCTAAATAGTCAGGGTTCGACTATTTAGGAGGTTGTAAACCATCAATTATAACCCTAAACCCTAATATTTTATACACTAGATAGTCGGGGTTGGTAACCCCAACTATTTAGAAACCGGATTAAGATAAAATGAGTCGATTTTTGTAAAAAAAAACTCAATGGGGTTTATTTTTAGAAAAAAAATTATGAATGAGTTTGTTTAGAAAATTTCTTCAATCTGTATTTGTTTAGAATTTTTAAAGACGAATATTAGTCACTGTATTTTTTTGGCTTCGAATACAAATGCAAATATAAATAATACAATAAGTTTTTTTGATATAATAATATATTTTTATGAATATTAAACCATGTAATTGAGAAGAATCTTTTATTTGGTTAAAGAAATTTACTTTAAAATACTAGTATGCCACACGTGCGTTGCACGTGGTGTACTTGATTTAGGAAGTTAATAGTAAATAATATATACAATATTGATTCTTAGATATGTACTTACAATATAATATTTACTTATGGTATATTGATTCTCACCCTATTATGCAAGAAAGTTAGAAAGGCCACTAAATAAAAACTTAATATTATAGGTCTAGCAACTTGTTGGAATAGCAAAAATTGTTATTAATGTAAAATTACAAAAGCTATAATAGCAATATGGAATCACAACTAATTAAATAAAAACATTGTTCAAATAGCTAAGTTCATGGGAATTATATAGATCAAAATTTTAATCCAACTTAAAGAATCTCAATTAATAGACAAATTAATCTAGATCTGATATAAGAAAACAAAAGTTTTATGCAATTCAATCAAATATATTATATATAGGCTTGTGTATTCTGATTTACTTAATGAGTAGAAGATAGGTAGCCAATATGTTTTATCAGTTTATCTTTGTAGCCTAAAGTTAATAGGAACAAAGAACTCATTGTTGTTTAATAAAAAAGAAGACGGATAAAGTTTTATGAGTCAACAAAACTATTAATGAAAGAACATAAAAGACGCTTAATATAGGTAATAAAATTAGAATTACAAGAAGTATTGAAAGTGTTGGATAAGTTGATAGCATCTCTCAACTTAAAGTGCATATGAGCTAAGTAATTAGTTAATAATTAAACCATAAATACATCTAATGAATAAGAAAACACAACTTACGACCTATATTCGACGGAAAAAGAATAATTTATGATAAATATCACAAAAAGCTCTTTATAATATTGTGCAAGGAGGAAAATCTTTAAATAACTTTTGTATAAACTTGAAAAATAAGATCGTTCAATTTTTCTAAGTATTAAAAGATCAATAAAATCCTACTAATCCACAGTAAAAAAACACACACACTAAGAATAATATTTGGTTCCCAAATGAGATGTATACATGCTGTTAAATATCAATACCTTCAAATAATAATCTTCCTATAATCAATCATCCCTCTAATTTTCAAGGATTCAAGTGATAAAATATAAATCAAGAGCTACAAATTGAACATGAGACATAGAGTTTAACTCCATACAAAATAAATCTTTAAGTCTACAAACTATTTGATAAATATTATCCAATGTATGCATGTGCACATACATATACAAGGCACATATACTGTAGATCATTTGACAAAATTTTTATATAACATATTTTATAAAAACATTGTGTTAGTGTAGGAATTTAGCTTATTAGGTGATGTGGTGGATTGTATAGAATGGATGGACGTAGTTTATAGTGCATAGATAAAAAAAGGTTATGTAAAAGGGAAAATGAAAGAATGATTAGTCAATTGGAACCATAGTATATGAATTTAATTAAATTAGTTATGGAATCTGTAAGAGCTAAGAAACTAACTAAATATTATTATGATTTATAATTAATTTAATTTAATGTAATTTAAGACTCTATGAACGAGATTTTGATATAAATCAAATAATTAAAATTATAATTATCAAATTTGAGAGGCGTAAAAGGGACAATCAAAAGTTTTGGCACCTCAATACTCTAGTATAGACTTGTATAGATGAATTAATAACTCTTTTAAGTTATTCAAAATTAGTATAGAACTTAAACTACAAAATGTAGATGGGTGAAAAACATGAATGCATGTAGCGATAAGAATTATATGGCATGAAATTCTAAACGAATATTGGATAATCAAATGAATAAAATATGCATCTACTTAAATTCTATTTGTTTAAGGTTTGAATAATAAAAATTATTTACCTATTATCAGACTCTCTTTAAAAGTATGAGTTCGGGGAAATCTTTCTATGGCCAATATCACCCTTAGGTTTTTTTGAATATTACATTGTTATCCTAATCTATTCTAATTATCTTATCTTCTTTAAATTGGTAACCAAATGATTTATTTTATTCATAATGAGACTTAACATGTTATTGAATAAAATAGATACTTTTCGTATAATTCAAATCCTTTACTTATTTTAGTTCGCAGAGAAATCAAAAAAACATATGCTAGTCAGCATCCAAAATTTTTTTGACTTTGTAAAAAATATTCTCCAAGTTTTTTAAATTTCAAAAACACCCCTACAAATTCAAAATTTTATTAAAGCATCTTGAAAATTATAAATTTTACTTATCTAAATTCAGTGAGAAATCTAAAAAAGATATACTAACTAGAAACTATAAGTTTTTTGAGTTTGGAGAAAATATTTTGTAACTTCTAAAAATTATAAGAACACCCCTAAAAATTTAAAAGTTATAAAAAAGACCTTGAAAATGTCAAACTTATAAACATACTAAAAATCTACAAATAACACAAACAACCCCCAAAATTTTATGAAATTTGTAATACACACTCTGAACTTTTTATAAATTACAACATAAAACCCTCAAAATTATAAAATTTATAAAAATCCTGACAATTTCTGACCCAACAGTACATTAAAAATATTGGAATAAATATTCTCTACATAATTTATAATTTATAGAAAACACCCTTAAAGTTTTAAAAATTATAAACAAATATTTTAAAATCAAAATTTACAAAATACACCCTAAAAATTTTAAATTTATTAGTAAATTAAAAGCATAGGAAGTATTAATAGTCTATAAATAATTTATAATCTGTAGAAAATGCCTATACGTTTAAAAAAATACAAAAAGTTATTTTAAATTCATAATTTAAAAAAAAACTCCACGAGAATTTTTAACCTTTAAACATTAAAATGAATATGTAAAATTAGTAACAACCTCTAGAAAATTAAAATTTTGCAAAAAATATCATATACCTTTTAAAAGTGTAGGTTTAGAAAAAACTTTTCGTGATCAATATTACCCATAACTTTTTTAAAAAGAACATAAATAATTAAAAATCTATTAAATTTAAAATTTATAAAAAAACTCTTAAAGTTTAGTATATTGCAAATTACCCCTCCAAAGTTTGAAAATTTTCAATGATTTTTTTTGTAATTCTTTGATTTCAATGTAATGTTTAATAATTTTGTGTATTTGTAAATTACAAATTTTAAAGTCTTTTTACACTTTTTAAAACTTTTGAGGGTGTTTATTTTGTACTTTTCTAAATTTTTATTATGTTTTTAGTGTAATGCACATATACATCAATTAATGATGATATTAAAAAATAAGTTATTCTTAAGATTATTAGATCATAGTTAAATGTGCACATCACTATTTCTAGGCAGTATAGTTTATATATGTAAAATTTTTTAGACAATCTATGTAGTGGTTAAAAAGATATTGACTTTAATGTACTATTTTTCATAAATTATATTTAATGTGAACCCACCATATAATTTTAATTGTGATCATTATAATTTTAATATGTTTGATTGGTTGACTATTTACGTATATAAACCATATATTACTTTACTTTCTCACATGAGCTAATATTTGTTGCTTAATAATTTAAATTATTACTTTTAAATTTAATATAAAGAGGAGCTCTAATAACATTTATTTATTTACCTACAACATAATACAATTTCAATTCTTTTTTTTGCTGAAGATTTATTCCATAGTTATACGTATAACTAAAATAATAATGATTTATGCTTAAATTAGGATGATTGTAGTTGGTCATGACTCACTATGAATTTTTTATGATAATATATACCTTATTTTCTATAACTATTTGCACTGCCCATTTTAATTTTATAAATTAGTTTTAATTTGACATATTAAATTAATTTTTCTTTGTAAAATTTCTTCTTTGACTTTTAGACTGTGTAACTATATCACCATTCTAGCATAGAAAGAACCCCACTCTAAATGACTTCAAGCAATGTTTGAGTTGCATTAAAGTATATACTATTGCTACTATGTGTATATGTTTTTTAAGAAAATCATGTCAGCACTTTTTAGATAGAAGAGAATATTCTAACCTCTAATATTATAAAAATTAAATATAACCAATTAAATGATTAGCAAATGAGAACTTACTCCAGGAAAGTGTGAATAATAAGATAAAGAGGAAAGGTAATGACATTGCCAACTGTACTACAAATAACAAACTACAATGTAAAGTTAATCTATTTTGTGGAGCACAACTACTGGCTATAAGCATCAAAGTTTCCATATATATACTTTATAATTTATTAAAAAGGGTCATATAATCTTATATAATTAAAATTGATTTAATATTGAATAGTAATATCATTGTAATAATATTATTATTAAAAAAATTTCTTCATGAATCGATATGCTCTTTACGATATCTAAGCTATGCACTCTAAATTCTTGTGTCTTTTATAGAGCTAAATAAATTAAATACGAACCTCTAACATGTTGCTCTCAGAACAGCAAAATTCACTTAGGAGATATGGATATTCTACATGGGTTACGTATCCTATATACAATATATTTGTCCCAGGCAAGTGAATTATAATAGCATTTTTTATTGACATTGTTTCGGTGTAGGATTTGATAGGGACCTTGCATCCAAGAATTTTTTTTTATCTTTAGAGCACATGACGAAATATACCATAATCTTTCAGTTCTAATATTGTAAGAAAATAATTCTTCATACTTTTAGTTTTACTTCTATGATACAGAGAATGAGTTATAAAATTGAATGAGAATATTAGATAATATAAATACGAGCGAAACATCAACTAAAAGTTAAAATGAATATGAGTCAAACCACAACTAAAAGTTTAATGGACATATTGGAAGTAAATTCATATGCAAAATTCTTTTGCGAATTGAATGATCACCCATCTTTTGAAGATTTCAAGATATTAAAAAATAAAGATGTTGTACTAAATTAATATGTTTATAACTCACAAATAGTAGATCACGTAGCCACAGTCCGGGTTGAAGGAAACAATGGTAATATTTTATTTGAGAGAGAGATTATTGAGTTGATGATCCATCTTACAAAAAACTTTAATTTTTTTTATTTTTATCAATTTAAATAATCATGATATTCAACCACGTGCATTACACGTGTATCTCAACTCATGATATTCAGTCTTGTGCATTGCACGTGCATCTCAACTAGTATTAAATAAATTGCCGAGTTGAATATGATTGAATAGTTAAAAAGAACAATTAGTTGGTCATTTTCGCCTCTAGTCTAATGCTGCGCCTAAGTCCTTTCAAAATCGATTAATTATATTTCCTTTAAAAATTTAAAACCCTCTCTTTTGCTTCTCGTAGCCTGGGTCAGCGAAATAACTGAAAACAGTCGCTGGCTTCATAATGGGCCGTCGGGCCTTTGTAACCTTTTGACGGCTAATCGTCATTTTGAGTCCATAGTCAAGCCTAATCTGGAATTATCTATGACCTTTATTCCGATATAATATTCAAATCAAAGGTCCACAATTTTAAGATTCTCCACATCAGATGGTCAAGCCACCAATACGAGGGAGGAAAAACAATCAAGCTTACCAACAAAAGAAGAACTAGGATTTTAAAAACACACAACAATTCCGGAATATCCTGTTAAAATGATTAATTTTTCAAAAATATCTAGACTATATTCTCAGTCAAGAAAATACATTTAAAACAAGCAATGTTAAAGATATGCTATTCTAGATTTAAAGACGAGGGTTTAATTATTTTAACAATATTAACCATCTCCTACCCGCCGCAGGCGATCCGAGCAGTCGGAGAGTCTCCTCGACATGGCTCCGACGGTCTTGGGTTCGATCCCGAACCGGGTTATAATAAAAATAGCATTCTGATGTTATCAGGATTAATCGTGTTTTAAGATATTTTAACACAATATTTGTTCATATTCTTTAATTTATGACGGGTTTAGATAGTTTTAACGAGCATCTATTATCAACCCAAAAGGCTGTAAGAGTCATCCGGCCCAGTCTAAAAGCCCAGCCCAATATCACCCCCTCCCCCCTCCTCTCTCTCTCTCCGTCTCCCTGTAGCAAAAGCGAAAGAGTTCCCTTGTCAAATTTCACACCCTTTTCTTCTCTTTTTCTCTCTCTCTCTCTCTCTCTCTCTCTCTCTCCTAATTTCCATTGCAGTTTCTCTCTCTACTTCCCTCCACGCTCACGAAATCCTAACCGCCTCCCTCTCTCTTTCTCTCTCTACAACTCCAACTGAAATAAT
This sequence comes from Asparagus officinalis, assembly GCF_001876935.1. Lineage (NCBI taxonomy): Eukaryota > Viridiplantae > Streptophyta > Magnoliopsida > Asparagales > Asparagaceae > Asparagus > Asparagus officinalis. Next base: position 146,939,303 of record NC_033800.1, on the reverse strand, counting down.
CAAAATATATTTACAGATAAAAGAGAGAAAAAAAAAACCCCCACAATCATCGCGGATTTTTATTTTTTTTATTTAATCTCTCTCTCTCTCTCTCTCTAAAAATTTCCGTTTCCTCTCCCTTTTGATAAAATACAGAAACGCCCCTGCCCTTTATTTGTCTCTCTGTTTAAAATAATATCCATCAAAAACAAGGGGAAAAAAAACAACAACCAGGATTAGGGTTTTTTTTTTTTGCCTCCTCTCTCGCTTCGATCAGTCCTGAACTCATCTAGGGTTTTCGATTTTGATTCTAGGGTTTGGGTTGGTGCCGGGACGAATGCCCCTTAGTTAGGGTTTGGTTCCTTCTAGGGTTTGGATTTGGCGACGATGAGGGTTCGTTGAGGTGCCGTCTCCATTGTTTGTTTGGTTGGGATTCGTTATGGATTCGTAGAGACGGTTGGACTCTAATTGTTGGTGAATTTTTTTTTTTTGCGAGAATTTTGGAGGGTTTTGTGAAGACGGAGTTGGGTTAATTTTGGTCTTCTGAAGGGGCTTTTAGGGTTCCGTCTTGGCCTCGGAATCTTTTAGGGTTCTGGGTTTTGTTTTGTTTTGTACAGAAATAGTAGAGGAGAAGCACTCGATTGAGGTATAGAAGGAAGTTTTTTTTAGGGGCTTTTTTTTTGGTAGCGCAGATAATGCTTTTCTGTGCTTGTTATGGATCGAGGTGAGCCGACTTTAGCTCCAGAGTGGTTGAAAGCAACAAATTCTTCTTCACATTCAGGTATAATTGTTCCTGTTCTTCTTGCTGTTTTTAATTTGATCATTTGTAGTTTTATTACTATTTTAATCCGGGGGAGAGAAATAGCTATATTGATGATAATTTCAATTTCGTAGATTGAATGTGTGTATAATTTTAAGCTTATAACAAAATCCATTTAACTCTGAATTATATCTGTCTTTCATTTTATAACTCCACTCATCTATACCTTGAGTAGCACTTTTTCACCATCCAACGATTTTAGATGCACTTACCACCACGTGCTACTTATCCTTCGAAGACTGAGAATGCTAATAACTGAATTGAGGGGGGTGATATTGAAGGTGTAGACAAGGCTGGTTATGTGCAATTTATCCTTCCATTGCTGAACATAGTGATTGGAGTTCGTTATGAATTTCACATTAAGCAGTTATTTATTTTTATCTTTGTATTGATCACAGATGAAAATAGTTCGGGGGCCTTTTCAAGAAATAGAATCAATAGATTGGCAGTGAGTGTTTCTGAACATGATGCTCCTCGTGCATCATCGTCATCAACATCCTTCAGGAGGATTGCCAACACCAATGGCTCTATGGGCCAAGAAAAGGATAGCTATGCACATTCGCGGGCTTATAGTAGTTTTGGTAGGAGTCGTGATAGGGATAGAGATAGGGACAGAGATAGACATAGGGACCGACAAAAGGATAGTTTATTAGGTAATGGTTATTGTGACTATGCTGATTCATTAATGACAAGAAGAAGTGAGACAAAAAGGACTGAGATAGACTCTTTGAGGAGATCCAAGTCTGTGGTTTCAGGTCGGAAGTTTGAGTCGATGTCCAGAAGATCAGGGAGTGATTCAATCAGTGCTCTTTCTGCTGGTAGTTTAAGTGGTTCTCTTAGTAAGGTTTCCTTTGATAGAGACTTTCCATCTCTTGGAGCTGAAGAGAAGCATGAACTTGTGCGGGTGCCTTCTCCTGGCATCAGCTCAGCTATAAACAGTCTTCATATAAGTTCTCCAACTATTATTGGTGCTGATCGCTGGACGTCAGCTTTGGCAGAAGCTCCTGCTGTTGGCATAAGCAATGGACTGCAGACTGCTGCGAGTATGACATCTACTGGGTCCAACACCACGGGAGGATTAAGCATGGCTGAGACATTGGCTCAAGCACCATCAAAGGCTCGTAGTGCACCGCTGGTAATGTATTGAAAGTATTACTTCTTGTATTATATAGTAGGAATCGTTGGTTTACACTAATTTTTATTTTACTATTTTTCTAGTTATCCAACGAGAATGAAAGGCGTAAGGAGCTGACTCTTATGCAATACAACAAGCTGATACCGGTAACATCTTCAAGATATATGACTTACTCAGTTCACACAATTTCCTTTGAAAATAGCATGCATGATTTCCATGTACTTGGTTAACGGTTGTCCTTTCCTTATCTTTTCGTTGCGGTTACTATTGAGTGTTAGATGATATATGCAACTATTGGCTGGTGAATGATTTCTTAGACATGTTTCATCTATATTTCCATTTATTTTAAGTTAATTTTTAAAAAATAAATGATGCATATATCAATCAGCTCTTAGAAAAACTACGATTAAATGGTTAGATGTAAGATATAACACAACTACAGAAGTTTCGATTAGGGGCCATATGGATTTGCTATAGTTATGCTTTTGAATGTTTCTATATAACTTTCTAGGATGGTATAATTTTTGTTCATCACTGAATCTTTGCAATTGCTCTTCTTGTTGGTTCTATTGTTTGTTCATTGTTAGTCTAATCTGCATGCAACTTGCTTCATAATCTATATTCTTACACGGATATCGTATTGTCAAATGGCATATATTTTTTTGCTAATCAAGTGGAATAACCTTTATCTTAAGATGCATTTACTAGAGTGCTGACAGGAAAGGCTAGTGCTGGGATAGGGAAGTGTCTTTTAGATGAATTTACCAATTTGAGTTTAGAGGATTTGAATGCCGGTGTAGTAGTATTAGCCAAAAAGAACTACAGGAAGTTAGGGAAATTAACCCTGTTTGGTCTTAATGTCATTTATGGCAAAGAGTGATGGAATCATTATTTTACCTATGGAGCGTTCACTATAATTACATGGTCATTAGTCTGCTTATGGGTAGTTTAATAAGTGTTTAGTGTTTTTGGCTCTAATGTTATCTTTTGGGTGGTTCTGATGAGCATCTTGGAGAAGATAAAAACTTGGATTTTGTGTATGCAATAGAGCAAATTTGAGCTGTTATGTTATGATATCTACTCAGGGTTCCTTTCTTTTTTCCTTCACTGTTTTGTGATGGTTCTTTTTGTAATCAGTACATTTAAAATTAACGTGATGACACCAACAAGCATCAGATAGGTTGGGGTTTGGGATGTATGCCCTCAACTGCATCATGTATCTATTCACCATGAAGATACGTTATGCAGAAATCAAGAGAAGGTATTTCTAGACAAGTCCGGGAATTCTGTAGTTAAAAAGCTTAGAGATGTCAAGTACAAAAGTTCTGTAAATAGCATTACATAACCTAGTGAAGGTTAGCTTTGCTTTTATCATCTTATTATTATTATTGTTGGGGACAGGTGAGGCCTGAAACCCAACTCGCAAGGCACACACACATCTACACAGTGATCTTAGTAATTTGTATAGGGTAATGGGAAATCTTACCTGTATAATGAATCTTAATGTGTACTACCGAAGCATGTGATGTGTGTGCATACAAATGTTTCAAGCAGTGGCAACTGCACAGGATTGCACACGCGCACACAAAGCTTACAAGGAAACTGGAAGTCTTCTTTGACTTGTAATGTAGATGTTATGAAATTTTGCTAGAAATATTTACATGTTTGATATATTGGGATATTGTTTTTCGTGTAACCATGTCGGGTGTACTCATGTTCTTAAAGCTGACGAATATGGTATTTGCTTGTTGGGTCAGATTTAAACATTTAGAGTAAGGATGGCACCAACAGGCAGTCATAAAGGAGCTGGAAATCTCATCTGACCTGCATGTGTTTTGATCTGTGCATGTGTTTTTGGAGCTATATGATTTGATATGTTGACACCCTTCTGTATACCATCCTCTCCATAGGTCCTAAGACATTAAAATAGATGTTTAGTATTTTCGGAATTGAAATTAAATAAATGTATAATGCAAAATATTAGAATTGCATTTATGTGGAAACAAAGTTCAGAGCTCCCTTGTGATGCAAGGGCTTGAAAGCTTTCCCTATAGAGTATTGAATAGGGATGCGCTCGGTCCGGATACGGCTCGGATATGATGCTTACCATATCCATATCAACTTACCCATCTCGGATACGTATACGGATACGGATATACGTCGGTAAGAAAAATTCATATCCATATTCGCCAAAATCAGATTCGTTACGGATATAGATGCGGATATATAAACGAATATGCATGCCGTTACAAAAAGGATATGAGAAAACTAGATAGTATTGAGAAAAATATAGTTCATGTGATACAAAAGAGTTCGTTAATATGTTCATTATGATTGAAAAGCTAAGATTTCAAAGATACAAATTCATCTGAAAACATTACATTATGTTTTCATAATCTTAATATGCCCAGACGCTAGAGAGTTCATCCTGTGCTTAACAGATAGGAATAAATGCCAATTCCTGATGTAAGCTTATTGTTGATAAGGATATGGATCCCCTTCATTTGTTGCCATGGTAGTTGTCCTTGATTCATGTCGTTAATCACATTTATTTTACTTCTAGGCATTTTGTTTTCTACAATCCACAAATATAACATACCAATTAGAATCTAGATGAATGAAGCCATCTGGTTGATCTCTTCTGTTCTCTTGATCTTTCCTTTTACATCCATCTCTGCAGATATTTGACTTAGTTTTATGCTCAGTTAGCTACCTAATCCAACTTTCCTTTTTGTCCTGGCTTGTGATAGGCATTGAAAGAACTAGATATTAAGCACAATAGTAGCAGAGTTGAGGCCTCATGTATACTTTGCAGTATACCACCTAGAAATTTAGAATTCCAACTTTTTAAGTGATAAAAGAGGCAAGGAAGTATTACAATATAAGATGTGTCGATTTCATGTGTCTGACTTAGGCACAAGTTCGTAATAAAAGTTTTACAACAGGGTAATTAGAGATTGGGCTTAAGGCTGAATTATGTAATGATCTGATTACAGTGGAAAATTTTAACTGAATAAATGCTGGATTATTTATATTTGATGGTGTACGATGACGTAAGCATGTATCAATATTTAACTGATAAAATTACAAACTTCTAGAATATTTCCTGTGATAGAAAAGAAACCATTGACTATAAACACTGGCTAATTTGTCCGCACTGAGCCTTTCAATTATCAGCCATTCTTCTGGGGCATTTTCAACCTTTTCCCATACACCATCAAAAGAGAATATTGAATTCGGAAGAAATATTTTGTATAATATGATTTTGGAGAAAATGGATTTCTATGTAGAAGCATTTATGTGAATTATCATCCTGGTAGACTATGTGAAGTATGTCTATTGCACTTAATCTTCACTTAGACTACCCCGAAGATACAAAAGGAAGGGTCAATACAGTTTATGCATATTTCCACTTCTAACAGAATACAGTTATGAATCAATTTTTCATTTCTAATGAGGGTACAGGTCCATACCTGCTATCCAAACCTTGTCCTGTTGATGCTGAGTTAATTATACCGTGGCATTCTACTTATGAAGCATACAACAAACTGTGGCTAACTGATGGAAACTATCTGAGCTTGTGCTAGATTATTGGTAAGGAACTGTTGAAAAGAGGAGCGTGCTCGTACATATAAAACACGAGTCTGTGGAGATGTCCTATGTAAATGGTTATCCAGTGTATGTTCTTGTGAGTTCGGGAGAATCCAAGATTTTCTTGACTAGGAAATATCAAAACTCAACAAGGAAATAAGGAAAATGTTTTTAGTAATTCAGCGAAACTCCTGATTACTTTGAAATTGAGTAACACTAGAAACCTGAAAAAACATGCGAAGAAAGTGGCCCATCGGTTTCAGGTTTTATTTTTGAAAATAAAGAAGGTCATTCAGGTCGGTGATAATACGTCATCAAGAAGGAGATTGAGATGTTATATTAGTATATGACATCTATAAACATCTTATAGTGCTCTGACTTTTATCTTCCAAGACCAGCAATGTGATCATTACCAGACCATCCAATAAAACAACCTGATGATAATTCCTTGCATCTGTTCAAACTGGTTTTTTGGAAGCCTTTAGTTGGCTGTTATAAGATTTGTTTGAGATTATATTATTATCACATAGCTCTATAAGAGTAGGTTAGCTTCACTGACTGCAGAAAACAGTGACCTCCAATACCATGATATATAGGGTGGAGTTGTTGTACAAAGTTGTGCAGTCTTGAGGGAATAGAAAGCATAGAGTTGAGCTTTTACCAAGGAAATGAGTGAAAACAGAAGAAACTAAAAATAAGAAGAAAAATGATGTAGGAAAATAAATTAAAATAAAAATGTGGCCTTATCCTGTAAAGCCCCAGCAAACAGTATCAGTCTTCCGAGCTTGAAAAAATAAACTTTATCTATGTGAGCCTTCCTTTAGCTCCGATAACTTGCATCTTATTGAACTGGTTGCTCTTGTTGGGAATCAACCTTCAACCACTGGTTATTGAATGAAGGATGGCCTTGATGCGGCTGGTGTCCCTTTCTGTCTTCAGTCCCCATTGGCTTTCTCCTCGGATATGAAGTTGTGGGTTGCTCCTGTATCAACTAGGGCCCTAGCCTGCTGGCTGTTTATGTTCATATTCACGTACATTAGACCCTTAGTGGCCCGCTTGGGACTTGCAGGCTGCTTCTTCACAACATTTAGTAGCCTAAGCGCACTGCATTAATACATGTATTTGTCGTCAGTTGAACTGAGTTTATTGGTTCGTAAACCCAAGGTTCTTTTAGGAATCTTTCCTTATAAATTATAATTGTATATGTAGCAGGTGCAATAAGAGATTACTAATTGAATGCACCTAAAAAATAGATGCATATTAGGTGCCCTGGACAATTAAGTTCAAATTTTTATTTAGAGCAAGCTTTTCATTTCCTAAGGTCTTTCAGCAATATACTTGAGACTTTACGCTTCAGTTAGAGCTGTGTTTTCAAGGTTGTTTCATGCTAGTTTCAGGTAACTTTGTACTCCAATTTTCTCAGCCAACTGTCCTTCCAGGTTGTCATATTCTTGTTTTTCTTTTTGATGTCATAGTGAGCGTATCATGTTGAATATAATCTACATGTCTATAGATAGATGTTGTAAATGAACACTTGCTCTAAAATTTGTCATCTTTTTTCCAGGTTATCAACTCTTCGGAGAAATCAAAAACCAAAGGAGTAAGAAATGGTGATCTTGTTTCCCCCAAGATTGCACAATCTTTCCCACAGCTGGTCAATCATGCTTCCCTCCGGCTTCCAGCCACCAAACCTGATAGTCTGAAGACTTCTCAAGCTGGGAACTTTCTAGTCCTTAACCGAGAGAAGAATGGCTCCTCTCCTACTGCCAAAGATGGTTCTCCTCAAACTATAGCCAACAGAGTTCCATCAGCATCAGCTCCTCAACTGAAGACCACTGTCAACTCAAAGCTGAAAGCAAATGGTGCAGGAGAGAAAAAGCCTCCATTCCAGGCGCAGGACAGAAACAACTTCTTTAATTCCCTCCGCAGGCAAGCTGAGATGAAAAATGGTATATTGAATGATCATCATCATCACCCTGAGCAGAATTGTGGTGTATCATCATCATCCTCATCTTTGTCATCAGTGTCCAATTCAGCGATGAAGTTGGGTGAGAAGATAATGGGAGTTTCAGAAGCTTCTACTACCTGTGAGGTTCCTTCATCAGGTTCTGGTTTAGACTCTTCAGTGGTTGATAATGGCAATGGCAGTTCATATGATGAAGATCCTGAAGCTCTAGTACCTCCCGATGAGGAAGAAAAAGCTTTTTTGGAGTCACTTGGATGGAAAGAAAATGCTGGGGAGGATGCCCTAACAGCTGAGGAGATTGAATCTTTTGTCAAGAAGGTAAAACAAAATTTCATGATTTTTTCCTATGGTTAAGTACAGATACAACCCATGCACTATAGTGGTGTGGCCACTTGTATGCTCTAAAACTTTTTTATTAGCAGCCCTTCACATTCGGACATTATTTTTTTTAATCATTAAGGAAAGGACAATTTAGTCTTTTTATCCTGTCTCATGGGACATCTCAACCTTGACTGGAAAATGGTGTCGTCCCTGAGTTTGAGCAGTGTCAAGTGTTAATAAATAATCAACAAGTGTTAATTGACAAGTGTTTTTAAGTGTTAAAATAAACTAGTTTAGGGATACAAGTTGCTACATCCTCGGTTCCTCATATTGCATGGGTTGTATCTACAAGTAACTATTTTCCTAGCGTTTTATAACCGGGAACGACCCTAAATTAGACTCATTTCACATTACCAGCTTTAATTACCTGAAGATAACCCTTATCTGCTATCATGTCAATGTATAACCACATATGTCCACTTTCAAGTTTTATCGTAAAAATGTGGTGCTTGACAGATTTACCCATTCACGTCTTGTGCCTACAACATTGTAACTGTGTATGGCAGATAGATAAATCTTTCAAATGGTATTTTTTTGGATGGAAAATTGGACTGAAATGAAAGAGAGGGGGTTGGGGGATAGGTGGTTATTTGTTGGCGGAATGACACATGGTGTTATATTCAAACTTGGGTAACTAATGGTACCGTGAAATGGGGCCTGATTTAGAGGTGGTTCCGTTAAAAAAACCCTTTTTTTTCCTATTCTCTACTTTTCTCTGTTTTGAAGAGAAATTCTAACTGAGTTTTTGCACGCAGCATGAGGAGAAACTAGGCCCAGATTTTAAATACAAGGCAGGTCTTCCGGAATCCCTGCAGCGTGGAAGTAGCTCATCTGGATCAAGCTCATCCAGCTCCGAGGCAGAAATGCAGGAGGAGAAACTAGGTACAGATTCTAAATACGAGTCAGGTCTTCCAGAATCCCGACGGGGTGGGAATGACTCATCTGGATCGAGTTCGTCCAGCTCTGAGGCAGAAATGTGATTTTGCTTAATATTGCTCATCATTCTCCTTGTTTACTGATTGCTGAGAAATCTTTACTTTTATGAGGAAGAGATTCTTTGATTTATGGAAGTAGGGTTTGGGAGGAAGAAACTAGTGGGAGGTAGGTTTTGTTTGGTTTTCTTTTGGTGAAGAAGAGGGAGTTGATAGTTTTATTTTTCCCCCCTTTTTCTTTTTCGAGTATTGTTTCCTGAAGTGGGGAAAATTGTGTGAAAATGCAAAATAAGAGTTTCAGCGTTTCAGTTCTCTAGTAGTCCCATTTAGGCTTTGCTCTCGCCTAAAGTTAAGGGGGCTTTCTCTTCTATAGTTTGTGGGTTGATAGAGAATTGCAGTGTTTGTTCTTCTTTTTGTCCACTTTTCCCTTTCTTTTATTTCCCTGAAAATATCACATGTTCTCTTATAATTTGGGTAATATTTTTAGTGTATATAAAGGCGCTTGGTATGATGCTGTCCTCTATAGGGAGACGTGAAATATTTAGAGCTGTGTGTACATGTTATGCATCTCTAAAATAAATATTCAGTTTGATAAAATGCTACTGTGATGTTAGACTATAAAACAATAAGGAGGGGGAGGTATGTGTTTAGAGCATCTCCAGGAGTAATCTTAGGTTTTCCCTGTATTTAAGGAGCAAATCTCTCATCCTAGGAAATAGAGAGTCAAATAAGGAGCAAGTGCTCCAACAATGCTCCCTAAATGGCCCCCTAAATAGTTTTGGATATTTTTCACTTATCTTTTTTTGTAATACATAATTGTAATGGTTATGTACCAACGACTATATTGTAACGGTTATATTTCAACGACTATATCATAACGGCTATATGACCTCTATAAATAATATCATATGCGCTCTAACTTTTCACTCAACTTAAATTGCATTCATTGTTAGCATCATTTTTCCAATATCATCTATGTCTCATAACAACGAAATAGCAACGCTCCTCATGGAAGAAGCTGACGAGGAATATGCAATGTTCTTAGGAATGATCACCGTTGAAGAGGAGCAGGTGGCTAACGAGAGGAGTGCATCGTGCCGTCTTGGTTCCGTTTGAGGCCATGCTGTCATTCAACGCGATAGAGTTCAAGGTCATAATAGACATTATCCTGACTATTTCGCTGAGGAGTCCGTTTATGGTCCATGACTATTTCGAAGGAGGTTTTGAATGCATCGTCCACTTTTCCTCCGAATTGCATCCGCAGTGAAGTTTTTCGTCTGTCCGGTTTTTTAAGAAAATTTATTTTCAGTTGACTCAACTGGCATGACAGATTGATTGGGATTTTCATCCTATAGACCACTATCAGACAATGATCCTTGATTTAGTAAAGAAGTGTAATAATCCATTTGTAAAAAAAATAATACAAATTAATGTCAACACTATAATTAATTTTAAAAAATTTAAAATGAAATGAAAACTAATAAATCAGTTGTAAGTAAAAAAAAATAAGAGAAATAAAATAATTAAGAGATAAACTAATTTACTTACCTTTAAAGAAAAATAGTAGAATGCCAAATGTAAAATAATTATGAGGTGAACTAATTTATCCTATACAAAGATGCAATATATATAGATGAAAGGAGAATAGGGGGCTTGAATACAAATATAGCCGTTGCAAAGAGCCGTTGTAAATATAGGGAGCCACTTTGTTGTCATTGATTTGAAATACCAAATCCTATTCCCTATATTTATTCTCCAACACAGGAAGAATGTTGGATCAATTTTTTCCCCTCCTACCCCCTTAATATTTAGTCTATGACATGAGACAGGGATTCTGTTGTAGATGCTCTTATGAGTTACATTAGGCTGCTTAGCCATCAGCACTCGGTCCCATGACCCTACATCAGATGCTAAGCCCTACCATGCAAGTGCTTACATGATACTACAATCCAAATATGTTTTCTTTTCAGACTACGCCTCTCTCATGCCCCCAAAGGTCCTCCAACATCGTGCCCTGATACATCCCATTCAATCAACTTACCAAAATATGAAATATTCCTTTTCAAGGACCTTTAACAAGCCGAGTCCGTTGCGAACCAGGCTGTGCATGAAAATGCAAGCTGCACGTTCTACATATTTAAAGCCTTTTAGATTTAGGGTATTCTTTATGTATAAACCACCTGACTTCAGCCTCACAAGCAACTTTGGCGAGGGCCCGGCCCAGCCCAAACCCTTGACGCGTGTCCTTGTGAGCACGTACCGTCGGACTCCTAGCTTCCACGAGAAGCCTCTCATTTTTCTGCATCATCCACGCAAACACCATTCATCCTCTGCTGTTGAAATCTTGCCACGTCGGTCAGACATCGGAGTTATTATACGGAGGAGCATGTACCAGCGACTACGATGAAAGGAAAATGATAGAGGCACACTCCTAACCACAGCCTCAACCATACCCCCTCTTTCATTTGTTATAGTGCACCGGGTCCCATATGAGAGCTTTGCTATATGCACCCAGAATATAAGACCAACAGAGGGACATGTGAGACGCCCCCTCCTATTGCATAATGAGCTGGTCATCAGGTGAGTTGTCCTCCTCCTATTACATAGTGAGCTGATCATCATTAGCCTATCCCCTGTTAGTCCCATATTTTAAATCTCTAAAATTTTTTCATAAATAATTATGATTTTCACGATGTTGGATACCAGCGGTCAACAATTTTGACTTTGCTCCCCCATGTCCTCGTCATCCTCGTCCCCGCCACTCAAAATCTCGTGCGGATTCCCTCCGTTAAAATATTACACAGCTCATCCCATTATCGCGCAAAAAAAAAAAAAAAAAAAAAAAAAAAAAAAAAAAAAAAAAAGAAAAGGCTGGAGCTCCACACCTACGTTATCTCCCCCCTAAAAGTACCGACAACATACCGTAACTGTCAAGGAGTAGTATATAGCTTATTATAAAAAAAAGAGGGAGGCGACTCAAATTACGCAACGAACACCCTCAACTTTAAACTATTTGCAAACCGGCCCCCCTTTCTTTCCCGACCGCCGTAAAAGTTTCTAAAAGTACCGCTCCCCCCTGTTCGAGTTCCCTTTTCCCCTTTTCCCTTCCCCCCTTTCGAGCTTTCTGGGATTTGGTTTGATTTGATCGATTCCTTGTTTTGGCGGGAAAGCTCGGGGGATGAAGCGGGTGGTGAGGGCGGGGTC
>NC_033800.1:146836669-146927285 GCF_001876935.1 Asparagus officinalis | reverse complement strand
CTCCGCCGAGTCTAGCTTTCGTGAGCTCGATGACGTGTTTTTGCAGGTAGGCGCCCTTCACTTGGTTTTGTTTTCTGAGTACGTTGGCGGCGATTCGGGGTTCTTACTAAAATTAAAGCTATTACCGCGAGTTCTGATTGATTGAAGTATTGGTTTGGTTATCTTGGCTTCTAGCTAATGTTTTTTTTAATGTTTTCGGGGGAAAGTTTGCTTTTTTACGTTGAAGAACCCTCAGATTTTAGATAAAGGAGATGGCTTTAGCAGTATTGGGGAGTGTTTGACTTGGGCAATTATCTTCTGCAAAATTTTATGTGGGCTGATTTGCTAGGAGGAAAGTGGAAGAGAATCATGGAGTTTTATGTAAAAGGGCGTTGCTTAAAATGCAAAATCTTTTACAAGTGAATTGAATAGATTAGTGATAAGTTATTCAATGAGAGACTGAGAAAAGAAAACGGAAAAAAAAAAAAAACGAATTCATATCATTATGCCTAGATTTAGGGCATTTTATCGAGTAAACTATTGCGATCCATTTTGCAACGCTCAACTAGACTGAAGTAGGATGGTCGCATTTTGTGTCGTCATAATGGGAAAAATCACATTTTTGAGGGTCTTGGTGTTGCTTACCTCCTGCCTCCATGCTCTATGTGATATAGCTTCCATATAATTTTTTTTTTTTGCGGCGTGACAATCGATGCATTTGTCCTGCTCCAAAGGAGGAGCTCTCCGGGAGCTCCCCACCATCATCATGCTTTTGCCATTCCAAATTTTATGTTTAGCACCTGATGTTGTAAGCAGCTTGCTGAAGTAGCTTGTTCATTTTACAGACGCAGACCAGAATATGGCTGGGGGAGGTTCTGCACATAAGATTTGATGAGGAGACGGCTATTGCTGATTTACTTGCCGATGGAGAATTGCTGTATGTCTACTTTCCTGCTGCATTTCTTATTTCTTTCGTTTTCAGTAAGTGTATTTCCTAGTTTTTTTTTAAGTTCATATATGATTAAATTTCTCCACCCCTTCTGTGAATGAAGTGCGAGTGTGAGAATTGACATAGTAAAAAAGAGACATAAGTATATTTCCTAGTTTTTTTAGTACATATATGATTAGATTTCTCCACCCCTTCTGTGAATGTAGTGTGAGTGTGAGAATTGACATAGTAAAAAAGAGACATACCTAGGTTCATGTGGCACATATGCTGTCCTTAATGCCCATATTGTTGGAAGCTTGGATGTTACGGATAAAACAATTACTGAACCACCACCATCAGTTTAAGCTTCTGGGTGGTGTGACGCCATGATCAGTAACATAAGACACGAGCACCAGATTAAAAGATATTGGCTAAAGTCCTTCATTAAATGCCAGAAGAGGAAAATAATTCCTTAGTGCACGTAAATAACAGGTGCCTACTCTGCGAGGAGCCTGGGTAGGTTTTTTTTGGGGTGGTACACTACAATTGTTGGCTCACCGCTCATCAGCTGAAGCTCTTGATAATGTGGTGATGGACATGCATTTTGGTAATGATGCTATGTAAGAAGGTAACTATCATTTATTCTGTATATTGCATTAATGGCCTCCCATTAGAGATGCAATACAGAATAAGCCTCATATGCACGAAGTGTTCATGTGATATACCATTTAATTATGGTTTTCTATAAATATCAGACATTTGCATGGTTCTCAGAAATTATACATGCGTAAATGTCAAATATACATTGTGAAAACTTTCCTTTAGGGATAGGCAGCAATAGCAAACAAGAATCGGGTGTAGGCTGTTTGCTTTTAATTTTCATGGGTCACGGCCTATTCACCTTACTTATGTGGAGTTGAATAAACATACAATATTCAAACTAGCACTAGTTTCAGCTTTCCTATATAGAACGCATCTGGTTATTTGAGAATTATAGCATACTAGTTATTCAATACATGCCATCTACACTTAATGATCGCAAAACTATTCTTTTCTTTTGGATGATTCTTGCTTTATTGCTATTGCACAATTTCGGACATGTTCGACTTATGGATTTTTCTTCATCCCTACTAGGTTCCAAGTATCAAAGTTAACCTGGAAAATGCTTCTGAAAAAGCATGTAGAGTTGACGAGTTCAAAAGTGTATATATATGAGCGAACTTCATCTGGCAAGAGCGATGGGAAATACATGCCTTACCCTAAGGTTGATTCGTTTCTGAAGGTATTATCTGCCTGCCACTTACTAATTTGAAATATTTGTCATTTAATTAAAATTATACATATGTTACTTTTTAACTGAATCATAAAGTTTTTTCAAATAAAAATATGTCCATGGGTTTGGTCGCCGGAGAGTAGGGCGGGGTAGTCATGCTGGTCCGAGACTGCAACTGTGATCAATCAAGATGTAGACAGCCTAAGTCTAGTGTCAATTACTGCTGGGAGGTTAAGAGATCACAGGATAAATATGTTAACAGCTTAGACAAACCCCTTGTTTTGGCATTAGACGAAGTGTGATTTCAATGGAGAATCTACATAGTGATTGCTTGATGGAAAATTATTTTGGTTATGAAATTCTCTGTTTCTCAAGCATCTCCTCACCTTCAACCTGAAATGCTTTCTTAGAGTGTGGAATCATTCGTTCTCCCTCAGCCTAATCATTATAAAGTACTGGGCGATTTGTTCTTTTGTTTTTTAACAGAAGTGATTTGTTCTTTTTAATCTACAGACGTGCAATTATTCTTTTTTTTAATGTCTTGCTGAAACTTTGTATAACCTGCTGATAGAGAACTTCCTTCTGTTCATCAGGTATGCCAGATCCTGGGGTTGACAGGTATCGATTTGTTCTCTCCATCTGATGTTGTTGAGAAAAGAGATGTTCGAAGAGTCTGTATGTGTATCCGTTCTTTCTCTAAGAAAGCAAGGTTGGAGAATCTAAATGTGAGCACTGGAGGACACAAACACCAATATGTATTTTGTTCTATATTTAAGCTTGAACATGTTATTGAGGTCAATCTTCTCCCAGATAAAGAAATGAACTTTTCTGTTGTAGGTTCCAGATTTTGATAAAGTCACATATACAATTGCAATGCCTACTGAAATGGTCGGTGGTATCCGTAGAACCCTGGAAAAATCACAATATAGCTCTTCAAGTTCCGGTGGATATACTAGCTCATCTACTGAACCGATGGTATTATCTGTTATCACCAAATAGACTGCCAATATAGTTATCAGTTCTATCTGCTGACTAATATATTTTATCCTCTGTAGACAAGCCTTGGTGGACAGAACACTCTGCATTATGATTCATATTCCGAGTCTGACGAAGCAGAAAGCGCTTATACTGAGGTTGTGTTTCATAGTTCGTTCTCAAATGCTTCTTATGATGCTGCCAAACTTTCCAACCTAATGGAAATGGATTCACCTGAAGGAGATTTGGTAGTTGATGGAGATCTATCTAAGGTACAAACACAATTGAGATCAGATGCTCAAGAACAGATTGAAGTTGTTGATATAGCAAGCACGCAAAATTTTACGTTAGCTAATGGACGCTTTCCTCATTATTTGGATGGACTGAATGTAGTTGATGAAGAAGAAAATAATTTGGCTCAGTCTTCATCTTCTGCTATTAATATAAGCCATGAGCATCCAAAAGAAGAATATATTAACACAGTTAAACGCCCTTCACCGGAGGTTCAAACTATTATCAGCGATGATAATAGTATCTCGGAGCAAGATACAGTATATGAGAAGATATATGGGATAGAAAAGGAAGTAAATGCTGAAGGAAGTAATGAAAAGAGTACTATTAGTACCTTTAAGACGGATCCTAGCAATTCTACCGGTGATGGGAACAATATCATGTTTTACAGCATTGGTGATGGTGATGACCAAAGGGTGCCTTCTAAAATCTCCAGCCCCTCTGCGAGTTCTGTGGAATTGGATCGGAACCTAGAAAATAGACAAAAGACTGCTGATGAGGTTGAAGTAGGTTCAGAAGAGGAGTATGCAAATAATGACTATACTGCTGATAACTTCTCATTTCCACTGGTAAGTGATCCTAAAAGGGATATATTTGCAGAGGAAAATATTTCCCTGATGGAAGTTAAGATTTCTGAGAAAGAAGTATCATTCAAAAGGGATATATTTGCAGAGGAAAGAATTGATGGCAAAAATCAAGGAGATGCTCTGATCGGTTCCATCAAGGAGAATGAAGAAGCAGATGGCAATGGAAAACCAATGAAGGTAATATTTGGGAGTAAATGTTTCATATACACACGCCAAAAAGTCGCACATTAATAGAATCCGCGCTTTATAGTTATAATATCAATCGCTTTGTTCTTAACTAAATGTCCGTTATTAATTGGTTTGAATAGGGACCAGAAGGATGTGAGAAGAAATTAATGCCTGAGCTCAACTCAAATGGGAAGCCTAAAGAGAGAGCCAAAGGCAAAAAAGTGCTGAAATCTGTGGTGGGAGCAATGACATTGATCGGAGCTCTCTTCCTTGTTAACCATGTCAGGTACGGTGTTTTCTTTTCGAAGAATCTAATCCTACGTCGGTCCAACTTTCATTAACAAAGTCACGGCTTTGTTCTTACGACAGGCAGGGGAGAGATAAAGGCAAAAACACCGAGGAAAATACTGAGGTCAGTGTGCCGCGACAGAATGGCAAGCCAAGCCAGGAATTTCCTGAGCAAAAGAGGGTAGGCGTCGTTAAGCCTGCTTCCGTATACCCTGGAGAAAAGCTCAAGTTTTAGGGGGAGGACACACTAGATTTTAGTTCGCACGGTTTGGCTACCATCATTTTGAACTGTGATGAAAGAGCCAGTTTTAGCTGAGTTGGTCTACAGTTTCGTTATATATACGCTGTTTATTTATACACAGGAATACAAGGGGATGGTAGTTTCATCCCGTAGGCTTGTATCTTTAGCTGTTGAAAGGGGAAAGAAAATAATCGCGTGGCATACGCATGATTAATGTAATACGAGATGCGAGGTGTATGAAATGTATCCTAGGAACGAGACGATAAAATAACCTCGGTATGTAGTTCTTGAAATAATTTTGGTTGGTTTTTGCACTCGAGTAATTCGCTAAGAGGATCTCGTTCTTTGCTGCGGAATCTGATGGCTTCCATCATCTTCTCTGATGTCTCTATTATCTTTGGAGAGTCATGAGAAGCACGTGTGTACACCTGACCCTTCTCAGAGTACACGCAAACAACCTCCGGCAACGCTGTGTACACCTGACCCTTCTCAGAGTACACGATGGCGGATTCGCCAATTTACAACTTTATGAACTCAACCCTCTCGGCTCAGATGGGTTTGGAGGATGAGAAATCAATGAATTCGACCGTCCATGGCAATCCATTTAAGCTGAGAAACTTAGGTCGAGGAAAACATAGTCGCGCAAAAAGATAAAAAGTAAAGAAGGGAGATACGTAGGCGAAATTTGAACTCTCGCAATCACAAACACCCCAGATTTCTCTAGAAATAGCCAATTATATGTACATGAGGATACAATCCTTCGATGGATGAAACATCAACACGCCTTGCGAAATAACACATACAAACATATATATACATGTGTGTACAATTCCGGTCGTCTAAAAAAGAAGGTGTGGATATATACAAAACTCCCATAAAAAGTCGGAGCCTAAGATGAACCGGCCCTTGGCCCTTGGCCCATTACGTTACAGTTGACAGACAACCCTCCTCTCTAACATTGGTTAAATCTAAACTGAACACTTGTCCAAATGACAAAGATCTCCCCTGATTAACAACCCCTTTCATGTCTCTCCCCTCTCTCTAATTAGGGTTAGATAAGAGTTTTGGGGGTTTCATTGTTAATTTTCCTATAATAATAATAATTTGAAAAGGTTATTTGGGTCCTGTTACCGGTTCATCTCACACACCTTTAGGGGTATAGTATTTGGGGAAAAAAAATGGAAATGTTTGGACGGTTTCTGAAACACTCCGATAACTCAAGGCAGGTTTAGCAACATTTTTAAAGTTTAGGGGGTTATCTCAAAATAGAACATGATGGAGGTAGTGCACAGGAGAAAGTTTTCTTGCTTCCGTACCTAGATGTAAAAAATAAATTTTATCTGTTGTTGCTAGGTGAAGAAGAATAATCAGGGACTGATCCTAGAAATGGGAGTGATCTTCGGACAAATGGATGCTCTAATAGCTGAGAAGCAGAGGGCCTGTCAGATGGATTGACTTGTACGCATTGGGTGATGAAATCTCGGGCATCCGTCGAGATATTGGGGGGAATTGGAGGTTTTTCACCCTTTCCAACCTTGTAAAGTACATGTATCTGTAAAACAAGGGTAAAAAAAAAAAATTCATAAAGTATATTGCATCAGTTTAATTAGTTCGGAATATAAACGTTATGTGAAAGGGTTAGTGTCACATAGCCACACATATTTATGTGTGGTACATTCTCTTTAATTTTTCGATCTACCGGATACTTTGAATTCTCAGGATCACAAGGATATGCACACGGCCAACACTTAAGTAGCATATGCAGTCTTAGCAATACTTTTAAAGAATGTTGCTCATTATCAATATATCATATTGTTTTAATTTACTACCTAAAATTTAAATCGAATCGTAAGACGAACAATATCGTAAAATTACTATCAATAGATTACTCACCCATTCCATATTTGGATATGGAACCTGACGAGTTAACATCTCAAGCACAGTACAGCCAAGGCTCCATATATCAGCTGCAGGTCCATATGGCTGTCTTGGTTTAACAACCTGAAAAGATAAATGCCTAATGAGAAAAGGAAGCGAAGCAGTGTAGATGATGATAATATAATAAAATGTTTGCCTCCTTGGTAAATAGCATAGAAAGCACAGCAACTTATTACGATGACATATTTTGTATGTGCATCTAGATGGGTGGACACGTTACCATGCGCAGGCGCATGATCACCGCTTGAGGACTTGATTGGTCTTAAAAATCAGATCAGGTTGCAGTTGAAAAATTTTCAACTTAGAATCATGTTCCAGACCCATCCCCATTTAGTGGTAAAAGGCTTGGACGACGATGAACTATATCAAGCACACTTTCCCCTAGTTAAAGCAGCTTTTGTGTGTGATAAACAAAATTTCAGGTTTCCAGGGAAAAAATAATAATAAATTGGATTGAAAGAAAGCAACTGAACCTCTGGAGCCATCCAGTATACACTTCCTTTGCAAGATTTCAGCACGTTGATCTTGGTAATCTGAAATTTTTTACAGTCATAACAAAATAAAAAAGGCGGGGGGGGGGGGGATAAGGATCACAGATGCGCAGAATAATAAACCTGTTTAGCCAATCCAAAATCTGCTAATTTCACAGATCCACTTGCATGAACCAAAATGTTGGCGCATTTAATATCTCTGGCAAAGAAGAAAGCAGATAAAAAAATTACGAGATGAAGAAGACTTATCTTTCCAAATGAGAAATGTAATAAAAAAAAAACGAGGGCCATCAAGAGTAATAAAATAGTTTCCTTGCATTTAGAGTATAGGCATAGCCTGTTCCAGGTATTTTTAGTTTCATACTGTTTCTAGTAACTCAATGCTGTATAGCAAGTTACAGTGATGGGATGCAACAAAAAAAAAAGTAAAAATAAAATAAAAAATACACAGCTTATCACTGTTTCATCATTATGAATATGAGAGAAGGAAACAGGAAATAGAGAATGAAACTGCGGCAGGAAACATCATCTTAAGGAATTTGTGTCACATGCTGAAAATAGGAAAAATTAAAACAAAATTCTTAGGATTTTGTTTAAAACAAATAAGAGGCGATCAGAAGCCTTGAAACTTATGAAAAAATCTAGTGTAAGATATCATTAAGGAATAATATTAGAATGACAAAAAAAACCGAGTTTCTTTTCAGAAATCAGTTTAAAATAGAACTGAACTGGCCTGTGAATTTGAAAATTTTCTAGGAAATCATTAATATAGTAAAGCATGATCACAAAGTAAAGTCAAGGGAAATCTTTCAGGTATCTGTTTTAAACAAATGTAATGGTTTAGACAGTTGCATCACCTGTGAACTACATTGCGCTCATGAAGATAATTTAAACCCTTTAAAATCTGTCTGGTGTATGCAGAGACTTGGCTATCTCGAAGATGATACTTGTGATACAGAGATACTAGAGAGCCTTGTGTGACAAGCTCAAGGAAAATGAATAGTTTTTCTGGGTCCTGTAGAAAAGTACCCAAGAATCTATCATAAGCAGCTTATATACCAAAATACCAAGAATACAACACTGTAAAACTACTTGAAAAAGATTGAAATTTTGCTAATGGTGATCAAATTTCTACATAAATTTATACATGCATATTGTACAACCTCAATCCTGCTCAAGGTTGAGAAATTATAAACCTAAAGAGCATTTAACCAACTACCATGATGATGATTTTACCAGATAATCAACTATGGATGGAACATTTCATTTGCGCAACGCAAGAAAGTAACATTTTTATTAAATACAGAAATTAACATCCAAGGAGAACTGGGATCACAAGTAGTTGCAGTGCATAACTCAAGCAAATTAAGTATCAAAGGAATACTAGTATACTACAAATATAAGGCATTAATAATATCTAAAATACCAGAGCAACTATAAAAAATTGAGATGAAAGTAATAAAATTATCACACCATTCAATTTTATGTTTCAGATTCAACAGGGGCTCATTCAAATTCAACAAAAACGAGTCAAATCTGATCAACAGTACATGTCGAGTTTTAAGTTCTACTATTGTTCAACAGGAAAAGGTTATAAGCAATTTAGCAACCCATTTATTTCAGCAACAACCTCAACCAGGAAAGTACAATTGAACAAAAATAATTCTGCAGAGCTTACGAAAGTGAAGCTATAACCCCAACTGTACATACCTTCTCTGTTCCGTAGTACTGAACAACGTTTTCATGTTCAAACTGGCTTAAGAGAGCAATCTCCTGAAAGTAAATTTAAACGTGAGAAATAGCAATATCAACAGTCAAAAGGACTAAGTTAAAGATACATAAATATCTTCCATGAAAATTCAGGCGGTTATAAATATTAAAACAGTAAAATTGGTAACGTGAGGGAACACTAAAGATGAACCTAAGAAGTAAAAAACACAACATAAAGTATCAAGGAAACAGGACAAATAGACATTATTTCACCTGCTCAAGTTGAAGAATGCATTGTTGGGCATCACTTCCACGACCAAGTAAAGATACTTCTTTTACAGCAAAAAAGAAACCGTCACTGTCAAGATAAGCTGATAAGTTTAGGTATTCCAAGAGAACAAGCCAATGCCAACATAATTTAACTAGCAGAATGAACTTCGTAAGGCAAGGAAGGGAAAAACCTTCAAATCTTGCGTGTTTACTGTCAAGATAAGCTGATAAGTTTAGGTATTCCAGGAGAATAAGCCAATGCCAACATAATTTAACTAGCAGAATGAACTTCGTAAGGCAAGGAAGGGGAAAACCTTCAAATCTTGCGTGTTTATCAAGTTCTTTCATTAGTAGAAGATGCACGTTTCAATTCTTGTTCAGATTATTAAAACTGAGTCTATCATCCAGGTTAAATTTGAATATGATATAAAACATAATGGGTACCACAAAGTTTAGCAAGAATTGAATTATAAAATTTAGAAATGCAATATAGCAAGTTTTGTATAAAAGATTATTCTGAAAGAACACTGACAAATTTTCATCAATGAGAGGACAGTCTCAGGCAATAAAAGCAGATACAGGCCATATCATCACAGATAAAATTCCTTGTTCAGGAAGCTCAACAATCTGAAGGTACTTCACAATGCTTAAAGTAAGAAGCTTGGAAGATACGAGGTACAACACATATATTAATCCTTTAATGCTTTGTTATCACAATACTTTTGTAATTTTTGTCTTGTATTTAGGGTGTCAGGTACCCTAATATAATGGAGAAAGAATCCTTGTATGATATAGGCAAATTTGTGCCTATACGGACCCAATTCTCATGGTTGTAGAGTAAAATCCTATTCAGATAAGTTGACTCAGGGAGATGGACAAGGTTATGTATTTGAAATGATATTCATATAAGTCAAATGCAGGTAGAGTAGCAAGTCAAATACAATACATTTCCAAAATGAACCAGATAGGTTGACCAATCTCTCTGTGTTAGCTCTACATGGTATACTAAAACACCATCAAGTTGGATAATTGGGTTTTCAAAATGAATTAGATGAGATAAGTCAGCTAGCTATGCTCAAAGTCTATGGGAAATTCACTAAGGTTGAGACAGGGTTGAAGGTATTCCATCAGAGTATTGAAATGATATAGTTGTCTCATCTAGATCAGGTCCAATCCTTATAGCAAATGATGTATCTGAAAGAAGCTTGAAATCCTGACACTTATCATTACTAATAAGAAATTATCCATATCGTTTAAGTATTTCACAAACCGAATTGTTTCTAACCATTAGGTAATTTAAAGACACATCAAAAATTCATGTGATACACAAATACAGATCTAAGCACTTAATGACATCAAATGGGAGCAAAAGTCAGGTTGACATAGGCCTCCACACAGTCATGGAGGCAAAGGTACGTAACATCTAGGCATTATATATTTTTTGGAAAATTCTGTTCTAGACTATGGCATTTTTAGAAATTCTATTGCAGCCCAATATCTTTTCTCCATTACTTTTAGACCTCTAAAATCAAAGATTCATCCCTTTGTACACTGCACACAAAATATATCAAATTATAGAACTATTTTAGCTTTTGCTATCTTGATATAATAAAATTTATGACATTTAAGTGATAGGGAATTTCTAAAAATCTCAGATGCCTAAACACAATTTTATCTTTTTTTTAAGCCTTGCTAGTCTGGCCATTCCCCCCCCCCCCCCACCCCACCCCCATATGCCAGTTAAGTTCATAGCTGCTGAGGCTAAGGAATAAACATCTTTGCCATAGGTGCAACCAAAGAAGCCAACAAGATGAATGGAGCCATTATAAAAAAAAAAATAAACAGAATGCTCCAAAGCAAATAATAGTTTAAGAAGTCACAAAGAAAAATCCAAAATTTAGAATGCATCATCTACTTAACCCATTAATTCCGCTCATACACGGTCCAAATGACTCGCTTCATATCATCCTCCCTTACCAATCCTTGAATCGTCCTGTTGAATCTCCCAATCGGCGAGATATCAGTTGCAGTGCTCGACGAATCATCATCGTTAGACGTCGAAGTAACATCCTCCGAAGTTTCCGCTCTCAATCTCTCCCTCACCCCCTCCTCCTCCTCCTCCTCCTCCTCAGACTGATAAAATCTCCTTCTCTCCCCTCCCTCTTCATCATCATCATCCGGTGCGAAAGACATAATCAAATCCCAAGGAGACCCAACCTTCTCCAGCTCAGATCTCGACATCGTCGGAGGCGCCGATCGTGTCTTGATCGACATCGCATCCGGTGGGGTCAGCGTCGGCGGCCGGACCCCTTTAATCCCCCCATCCCTCGAATTCTGAACCACAGCTTCTGTTGAAGGCCTAATGGATTCTCAAAATCCCGCCCATTCTCGCAAACCCTAGCCGCTGGATCTGCGAGCTTCAGCACTCCTCCTCCCGAACTCGACTCGCCGGAGAAAACGGGACGAGGAAGCAGATCCGACGACGATCGTCCTCTCCCTGCTCGCCTCCCAGCGCGGCCGAGATCGCGAACTCCTCGGGTCCAGAAAGCCCCAAGCTCTGGCAAATCAAATCGAACCTCGCCTTCGATGCTCCCGCCAATTCGAAAGCTCGTCTGGTTCGAGTACGACGGCGAGAGGTCGAGGGACCGGGTGAAGCGGAGGGTCTCACGCGACGAGGCTCCGCCGCCGCGCGTCGTATTCGATTTCTTGGCGCGTTCCGCGCGATCGAGGCGCGCCCGGGGGCGGCGAGGGTCCATGACGCTCTTGCTGCCGCGATTCTTGCTAGGGGAGGAGAAAGAGAACATCGGGGGATTTTGATTCCATTAATAAAAGAAGGGGCAAGAATAATTAGGGTTAGGGTTTGACTGCTGCGATGAAAGTGAGAGTCGAGAACGCGGAGAGATCGGAGAGAGACTGGACTTTGGAGGAGACTTTTCAAGCTCGTCTTCTATAATGCCGGCGATTAGTAGCGAATATTAAAAATTAAAATTATGGTTTTGGCGCTGGCGGGTAATTAAACTACCTGATGACCGTACTGGATCCCAATATTTATTTGAGCTTTGCTACAGGGACCTAAAATATGAGACTAATAGAGGGGACAAGTGAGGTGTCCCCCTACTATTGGATAATGAGTTGGCTATCATTAATGATGGCCAACTCATTATCCAATAGGAGGGGACACCTTATTTGTCCCCTCTATTGGTCCCATATTTTGGGTCCTTAAAAAAATTTTAGCGAGGTTGAAAATATTATTTATTTATTTACATTGTTGAATATCAAAGAGCTTACTTGAGGGATCTTTGATCTCTATTAATATACAATGAATTATTACGTGGTTGGTTTGTTTGCGTATTGGCTATAACGAAGCTGATTTTTCTTCGGTCGTCGCAATTCACGATCTTTAATTCATCATCTGGTTTAAAAAAAATCATTTAAATTTTGGGGATTTGAATTGAAGAAAAAAAAGGTCAATAAATTCCTTTGTTGGATAACATATTTTTTGTTTCTCGAGTAATGTCGTACAATCACTTTTTGATTGTTTCTCTTGAACATCTCTCATTCTTCAAAGATGTCTTTGGATGTATCTGGCTTCTTAAAATTTTAAACACGCACATCATTTAATAAATATGTTCTATTTAACTATAGGAGGATCAAATTAGTAACAAATATTAAACTAAAGGGAAAACTTATAATTTAAAAAATATAAACTTTATTTTCGGAAGATTGGTAACTTATAAAATTTTCCTTCCTTTTGTGGCATGCTCGGTTAGAAATAATTATAATCAAAGGTACATTTATAACATTTTAGTTTGACCATTAAATACTTCGAACTATTCTTTGAAAAGAGACTATTCTTTCGCCTTCACCTTTTTTTTTTTTTTAATTTCACAACAACTTTTTAAAATCACAAGGCTAAATTGCACTTGGATATCCTATTGTTTCTTAAAAAGCCAGCAATATATCTCAAGTTTCGAAAGGGCTAAATACCCATATTGGTATTTTAATTCAACCCCATTTGTCAAGAAGGTATTTTAAATAAAAAAATCGACGTTAAGGCATTTTAATTGATTAAAATTACCAATTAGGTCCTTTTTCTCGTCGGCGACCACTTTTCCGGCGAGAACTCGTCACGTGCATTTTAATTCAACCGGTTTTCTGACGTGGCAGTGACAGGAAGAATAAGAGTCGATGCATTTTAAAATCCCCCATTTCTAAAATTGGTAAAAAAATTAGCGAAAAATTAGTGGAGAAATTACCGTATAAATAGAACCTCTTTCTCTTGCATCGATCCATGGCCGCGCCGGCGGTAATCTAGTCTGCAGTGATCTTCGTCTTCTCACTCTCTTCTCTCCGAATTCCCATGGCGTTTTCTTCTAGAAGTTCCTGGAATCGGGGGTTTTTGGCTGCTTCTGTTAGCGGTAAAGGGAAGATAATTGAGTTGGATCTGAGATCTGGAGTGAATGCGTGGAAGTTTGATCTTTGTTTTGAAATTTTTAGGGTCCAGGTTGGTTCGTTTTGGACTTAAATTGTGATTAAGCCACATCAGCAGCTAAAACCGAGCCACATCAGCAAACCGAGCCACATCATCAGCTAAAACACAGATTAAGTCATCACGTGTCACGCACGTGACGAGTTCTCCCCGGAAAAATGGTCGCCGACGAGAAAAAGAACCTAATTGGTAATTTTAATCAATTAAAATGCCTTAACGCCGATTTTTTTATTTAAAATACCTTCTTAGCAAATAGGGTTGAATTAAAATACCAATATGGGTATTTAGCCATTTCGAAAGGGAGATGTACAGTTTCCTATCTTCGATCAGCTAACCGTGAGAATATTCCCATGTGCTGCCTCACGTGACTAATTTAAGTGCAAACTACCCTTACTTGTTATATTAATTATAACTCTACGAACCCATCTCCTTACTAAATAATATTATTCTTTCTCTTCTTCATCTTCTTCCTCTTCGAACCTAATTATTTTCCCCAAATTGAAATCATAGAATGAGGGCCGCCTGTTGCACAGCTCGTCAACCCAAGATTAGCCCGTTCTCGCTCGTCCATGAGGACTAGAGTCGAGTATTAGGAGATAAAAGCTCTTGTTATTTTTTACCAGGCTAAAATACCAAATTGGTATTTTTATACGAATCATTTTGCCAGTTTGGTATTTTTAAAAACTCTGGCGACGATAAGGCATTTAATCTCATACTTTTTATCAATAAGTCACTTTTCTCAAAATCCAGAGAGAAAAATTGCTTTTAACCCCTTATCTCCCAAAATTATTAAATTTATACCCAAAATTTGTTAGACCCTAGAGGGGGGCTGATTAGGATCTTAAGCTAATCTAATCCGATTTTATGCCAATTAAAACTAATACAAATATATTATTACAAGATAGATATACACGAGTTATAAGCAAGAATAAGCAATATAAATAAAGAGATATATCCTAGCAAAGAGGTAATATATGCAAGGATATATAAACTAACACAATGGTGAAATAAACATAAACAAGATAAGAGTGATAGTGTAAATAAACAATGCAAACACACAATATGATCACGGAGTTCGGACCTTCCGTCCTACGTCTCCGCTCCCCACTCCCTGGGAGAAATCCACTATCACAACCGGGTTTTCTACGCTCACCCGAATAACGTTTACACCTCACAGTATCGGTTTTCAACGGTCACCGATCAACGTCTACACTCCACACCTCACAATACAGTTTTCTAACTAACCGAAAACTCTACAACACTCTCAAATAACAACAAATGATTTGTTCTCTAATACAAGGCGAGAACTCAATTAAAACACACACTCAATTGTTACAACTCTCACCAACCCAAATATACCATGTATAAAAATACAATAAGCTCAATTGGGTGTGTATAAACAATGAGTAAAATAAGATCTAACTCAATTAGCAAACTAGCAATAATAAGAATATGAAAAACAATAATAAAATTGCTAGAGAAAAGAGTTAAATAAATTTCTCTATAAACACAAAGGAGAGGATGGAGAAGATTGAGGATGAATCCCTCAATTGACAACGCAAGCTTCTTCCTTTGTAAACAAAAACCCCAAACTTAAAACAAACTAAACAAACTTTTAATATTTTTTTAAAACTTGTTTAAAACTCTCTCTTGGTGATAAAAAATAATTATGACAAATGGGTATATATAGGATAGAAGAAAACAACTCAAAAAACCCTAAAAACCCAGTAAAAAAAATAAAGAAACAGATGTTATCGTTACTGTACAACGTCCGACTGCTACAGTAACAGCGGTCGACCGCACTGTTCACGGACAGTTTCTGATTTTGGCAGTTTGTGGAAATTTGCATATCTAACTTTATAAAATTAATTAAAAATAGTAAATCAACTCCAAAAATCATGAAATTTTAATGGAAAGTTCTAGACATGTAGATAAACATGTTAGAGAAAGAATTTATGAAATATCACTTCCCATTTGATAGAAATAAATATTTGAACATAGATATATAGTTTCTGAAAAAACTGCTAAAAACTCGGTTTTGTAAATTCAATTAAAAATAACAAAACAACTCCAAAATTAGTAAAACTTGGAGAAATGTTTATATATATAAGTATAAATATGTAAATGAAGAAAATTTTCAAATCGTATTTTCCAATTGTGAAAACACATCAGTTTTGTAAAAACATGCACGAACATGAGCTTATTAAAAACTTGATTTTGTAAATTCAAATAAACATAACAAATTAATTCCAAAATTGATAAAACTTTGCTAAACATTTATAAACATGAAATTGAACATGTTAGAAAAAGATTTTCTCAAATTGAGTTTCTCATTTATGAAAACTCATGTATTTTGTAAGTGTGTCTAAAACATGAAAATGTGATATACATGAAATTTGATGTTTTGACATAAAAAATGTTTTAAAACCCTATGAAATGATTTTATGGACTTAATGAAATATATATACAATGATTGTTAAGTCCATAACCAAAACTTGTGTATATATATAACTATATATATAAAAACCAAATATGTGTGTGTATATATGATTGAGCTTAAAGTACTAACACACATAATATAAACACAAACTAATGTTACCCAAGCTTGATCTTGATCTTCATTGTAGCTCAACTTGATAAACTTTGTGGATGAAGCTTGGACTTGGATCTTCAACTTGAATTGCAAGGCTTCAACCACTATTCCGCCAACCTCCATTTGATATGATCGTTATGACGCAATTCCATCCATCCTCCAACGCGTTGTTTGTCTACAATAAATAAAAAACCATAAACACTAGACAAATAACATTAGTAGTAAATTATTTGTTAAACATCATCAAAACAAAGAGGCCAACAAAATTATCACAAAAATATTTCATCTCCTCCCTCCCCCTCCTCCTCCTCCTCATCATCCTCGTCAACGTCCTTCTCCTCTCCAATTCCCCTCTCCTCCCCTCCTCCGCCCTCCAGCTCCCTCTTCCCCGCCCTCCAGCTCTTCCACGAAGCCCCCCGCCCCGCCGACCTCACCTGCTACAACTCTGTCGTCTCGTCCTACCTACGCGCTGGGCACCTCGACCTCACTCGCATGCTCTTCCACGCGATTCCGGAGAGGAATGTGCTCACCTGGGCCCGCATGATCGATGGCATGAGTCTTTTGATAAATGCGCTCAATTGCCCGAGTCTGTTTCAGTCAGAGAATACAAAAGACAGCCTGGGAGATTGAAGTCAATCCCAGAAGATGATGGTTTGCAGGATATTAAGCCCACTTTATGTTCTCATTTCATATTTTGAAGAAGAGGAAGGAATCAGTCCAGCAAATTATGCTCAGTTACAAGGTAAAGTATTTGCATTACATATCAAACGTTCTGAAGACCCACTTCTCTCATTTCTTATATATTTTGCGTAATCCTTAGCAGATGCTGAGCTGAAATCTAGCCACATCCCTCTTGAGGCTGAGTTTAATTACATGAGAGATGTCCTAGATAAATCTGGATTTTGCGGAGGAGCAGAAGAATTCCTTGAAAGCATTATGGATGCATCACAGATCTCTACGCACGAAGCTGGGCTCATCGGAAGAGCGTGGGTGTAGTGAACCTCGATGCCAGATGAAGCTTGATGCGCCCACATGGAGCTCGATCCTAAGTGGGTCTCGTACTCACGGCGATGTCGAGATGTGTGAGTCCTCAATCAAGAACCTAATCGAACTCGACCCAAAAAGTTTTGGAGGCGGAGGAGGGGAGGAGAGGGGAATTGGAGAGGAGGAGGAGGAGGAGAGGGAGGGGATGAAATATTTTTTTGATAATTTAGGGTATAAATTTAATAATTTTGGGAGATAAGGGGTTAAAAGCAAATTTTCTCGCCGGAATTTTGAGAAAATTGTCTTATTGAAAAAAAGTAGGAGATTAAATGTCTTATCGTCGCCGGAGTTTCTAAAAATACCAAACTGACAAAATGATTCGTATAAAAATATCAATTTGGTATTTGAGCCTTTTTTTACCAAGGGGTAGTTTTCAGGCAGAAGGGCATTTTCGTCACTTCAGATTAAACTTGATATAACGTTGTTAAAGCAAATTCACACGGGGGGCAAGTTATTTATGCGCTCCGTTTTTGAAATTTGGTTCTGGCGGAACAAAATACCGAATCATAAATAAAAACCCGAGAGGGGCCCCACTTTCTTTTCTCTTTTGTCTTTTCCTTCGCTCCTCGTCATTTTCTTTCTTTAATTTCGCAATATAAAAAACCCTCTCGAATCGAATCGAAAATGGCCTTCAAGCCAAGAAGAGGTACGATGGCCTCGTCACTCCTCCTCTCGCAATCCCACGCCTTCCTCTTTCCGAACCCTAGCCCTAGATTCCCCAGGGCTTCCAAGTTCTCCATCAGGGCCGCGCCGATCGCAAGGCGGCGGCGGCGGCGGGGGCGGGCGACGAGGCCCCGACCCCTAGCCCTAGACCCCCGCGGAGAGGAAGTCCCTCGCCGTCGCGACGGCGAGCTGTTTCTTGGGCCTGGCGTCGTGGCTGATCAGGACGAGGAGCGAGGGGCCCGAGGTTTTGTGGAGGGGGCGGGGTCTACTTAAGGGGGGGGAGGGGAGGGGAGGGGGCTGGGAGGGCGGTGGAGGGCGAGGAGGTGGTCTGGAGGCAGAGGGAGGAGTACGTGGAGGCTGAGAAGGGAGAGGCAAAGAAGGTGACCGAGCTCCCGGGTTCAGCTTCTCGGCCGCCGGGCTGCTGTTCCCTTATCATCTTGGGGTTGCTCAGTGTTTGATTGACAAAGGCTACATTAAGGCGAGTCTTGTCCGATTTGTTTCAATCAGCACTGCATTTTGATGTGTGGGTATCGTTTTTTATTTTTGGGGATTATTTAGGCAGCGTGCTTCCGTGAAGTAATCAGTTGCATTACGAGACATGGATATCAGTGTTAGAATATAAAAATTAATTACAGCCGGGTGACCCCGGAATTTGTGTGCATATGTGGGCAACCACAAGGTTGTCGATCGTAATTATAGGAATTACCCTGAGCGTTGTTTTGCGTCGCGAACTCTAGTGTCATCCGTGTAATAACATCATACCTTACCTCGGGGTACTGGAATATAGTTAACCCTCGAACCTCAACATATAGGTTTCGTAGTTTTGGTGTCTTAGAAGGGGTCTTTAACATGTTATTAGTGCAAGTTCAAATCCGATCGGTCACGAATCTAGAACGGATTTACACTGCCTTTGTAGGAAGTATGAGCCACTATCTGCTAGTGCGGATGTCATCGCATCAGAGATGCTTAAACACTTAAGTTCGCTTGTTCCTTATGGTGTGAGCTTCTGGATCTCAGTTTGTGCCAATGATTGGCTGTTTGTCTTCCTGTCCAGCGAATGCTGCTCACCGTTGCCATTATTGAAATGTTTTACTCATTTATTTCTCATTCAAATTGCTAACGCGATCTGTGCTTAATGGTTCAGGAAACCACACCGTTAGCTGGATCATCTGCTGGTGCCATAGTCTGTGCGGTGATTGCTTCTGGAAAAAGTATGCAAGAAGCCCTACAGGCTACCAAGATTCTTGCTGAAGATTGCCGTCTTAATGGCACTGCATTTAGGCTAGGGGTATATGAGTTTGACCTAGTATACGCTATACAGTTTCTGAAATTCATAATATATAAGTTTCATAACTTTTGTCTAGCATCTTTTATACTGAAAAATCATTTAGAATTCATACTTTTCATTTAAATTTCCTCTCTTTCAATTCAAAAATTGTTTGAATTCATAAATTCATATTTAAAGGCTAAAGGTTTTTTTTTTCAATTCTTGTTTCATTTCCCCTAACAAGAAACCAGTATGCAATTTCATCAGGCAGTGTTGAGAGATATTCTCAATGAACTTCTACCAGATGATATACACGTCAGGTGCAATGGTCGGATTCGCGGTGAGCTTCCTTAATATTTGTTTTCTAGAGAATGCTTGTGATATATACATTTTGAAATAGAGACTAATGTTTGACACTGATACCCAAATTAGGTGTTTGTCAGAACTATCCTGGCGTTGCCTCTCGTTTCGTTTTAGTAAACTTGTCTGTTAAATTATAAGAGTGGATTGATTTTGTTAGTATTTTTAGCGCTGTCCTCTTATTTCAATTTTCTGTTACCTATATCTTTATACCACTAAGATCTCATCCGACCTGCATAATGCGATTTCCATTTAGCCTGGGTCAGTTGGCTCACCTTTCAATTCTTATTTTCTTCAAGTTTATGTTTTGAAATCATTGCGCTTTTTCGCCAGGATCCACTGTCTTATTCCCAGACATTGTTGCTTTGCTTCTTTCCTGCATTTGTACTTAGTCCTTGTGTGTCCTCAGACTTCTCTCCCTTTTACCTTCCCAAAAACATGATGCTTAACATATTCTAGTAATTTATTGTCTTGGGACAATCCATTTAATCTACAAATGAGGCCAGATTTACCGAATTAAGAATGTCATACTGCATGTTGTTTGTTTCTGCTGTACTACTGAATGCTAGTGGAGCACTGTCAAATATCAACTTTCTGTATTATGTTTGCTTTGTGTTCAAGGATTACTGCCTGCAATCTGATAATGTCAGATTTTCACTTTTCTTCGCTACAGTTGCAATCACTCAATTGTTTTGGAGGCCAAAAGGTTTACTTATCGATAAATTTGACTCTAAGGAAGACCTTATCAATGCACTATTCACCTCCTCATATATTCCAGGGTGTGTTACTGCTGAAATATGCTTCCAGCCCTTTTGCACAAACCATGTCATGAAGTAGAAAGTGTCAGCTAATATAATGTTTGATAGGTATCTAGCTCCAAGACCTGCAACAATTTTTCGCAATCGGTTGTGCGTTGACGGGGGTTTGACATTGTTTATGCCACCAACTTCAGCTTCAAAATCAGTAAGTAATCTCAACCAAAAGATGATGTGCGTTTCCAAATTTCTCTTTCAATATTTGTGGGTGCTTCTGTTTGCACATCGGTGAGTCCGATCTATTGCTTGAGGCAATCCTAGTGGAAGTGTTTCAAAATTTGCTAAAGCATGAAGACGTTAAATTGAATCTTACAATTATAACTTTATACTTCATCTGAAACAGAAGCTATTTAGAGCATGCTTGGAAACTTTGGATTATAATCCATTTGACTTATAATCCACAGATGGCTTATAAGTCAAGTGATTATAATCCAAAAATGTTTGGTAAATTTAGTGGATTACAATCCATTTTTAGTGGTAGAGTGTTTGATAAATGAATGGACTTATAATCCATACTTGTTCTCAAAATGACCAAAAAGGAGTTGGAAATAGAGAAAGAGGGCTTTGGAATTTTCTTAAATGCTAAGGGATAAGATGATCTTTTACTTGGTCAAACTATGTGGTTAATAAGCCAACAAAAAATAAGCTGGGTTTACCTAGCTTATTTTGTCATGACTTATAAGTTAAAATAAGATGTTTACCAAACATGTTTCAGTGCCTTGTAAGCCACAAAAAGTGACGTATAAGCCACTTTGAGCAGTTGCCAAACATCCTTTAATTCATATCTTAAAAACAAATTACAATTTCGTCAACTATCTCCATCATCCAGGTCCTTTCCCGGGTGTAGAATATGCAAAATTATTAAAACAGTTGAAAATTGACGAAATCACACATACACACAGTCAGGAAGAAAAAAAGGGTCACCGAGATTTACTTCTGATAAGTCCTTTCCGTGGGGTAGTACAAAGACATTTGATAAATAATGGAAAACTAGGGGAGAAAAACCAAAGCAACAAAAGGAATCACATCACCTTAGGATTCTTATTCATCAGAGCCCTAAACACCAAAAACGTGGGGAAGTTGGCATCAAAAGTAATTTTGGAAAATATCGTAGGTGTAGCTCATCACCACACTTTCCCCTTACATTGGAGGAGTTAACAAGTCCATCAAAAATAATGGAGTTGGGACCTAGCTTACTTCCCGTTTTAACACTTGCATCTGGTATTAAATCTTTCCTTGGGTATTAAATCTTTCCTTGGCTCTCCTGAAAAAGTAAAGAAGCTTGAATCCTCTAATTTACATTGGAACAGAACTCAAGAATCACCTTATTCTCATACTTATTTTTCCAATTTTCTTGTTATGAATAGCTAAATAAAATTCTAGTTTATCGAAAGTATTAAAATAGCACAATTCCCACTAAGAACCCATTCAGTTGGACCTAAAATCTTTTCACACTGCAGGTTCTTGTCTGTGCTTTTCCAGCAAACAGAATAGGATTGAGAGGGATTGGAATCAGTCCAGACTGCAATCCAGAAAACAGAGCTACTCCAAGACAGGTATATGTTACTTTTGGTTGTTGATTATATTCAGGCATAGTATATGATTTCTAAATGTTTTCAAGAGAAACTAAATGCTCGCTTCTACTAATTTCCAGCTCTTAAGCTGGGCACTAGAACCTGCAGAAGATGAAATGCTGGACAAATTCTACGAGCTTGGATATTTAGATGCGTCTGTATGGGCTGATCAGAATCTTGTGGAAACGACTGTAACTGATGAAGAAAATAGCAGTCCATGAGTAAAACTAGTGATAAATTCACATTATAAGATACCGACTTTAGATTCTCTTTATCGATCTCTTTGAAGCCTCATACTTGGAAATAGAAACTGAAAACATTTAAAAGATACTTGGAAATAGAAACTGAAAACATTTAAAAGATACCGACGTCAGAAGTTCAACAGCATTGAGGAGTTCTCTAGATTGGAGGGAAAAGGCTAATAATCTGTGAGAGCACCCGAAAATTCTTTTCTGTCAGTTTGTTTACATCAAAATTGTATGTATCTATGTGGTTGAGTTGTTCTAACAATCTAAGGAAACCCCAATTATTGCTTGGGAGTTTGTAATGAGCCCCCCGGATTTGTTGTAATATGGCTCGAAACTGTGCGGAGTTCAAAATGGGCACAATTTTTGAATATTTTTGTTTGTTTTGACCCAATGGTAAATAATTTTTTGAGTTCGAATTCATAATTTCATGGGTTATATTCTAAGAATTTTTGATTTTTTATCATTTTGATCAAGTGCCAAATAATTTTGTGGAGCTTAAAATTCAAGATTTCATAATATATAACTTGTGATTTTGGTCTCTTTTAGTTCGTTTCAACCTAATGACAAGTGTTTTTGTGGAGGTTAAGATTCATAATTTCAAGAGTTATTAACCATGTGTTTTGAACTTATTTTTATTAGTTTTGACCTGATAGCACATAAATTTTTGGAGTTTAAAATTCATGGTTTCATGAGCTATAACACATTTTGTCTCATGTTGTTCGTTTTGACCCAATGACAAGTATTTTTGTAGATTTTAAAATTTACAATATTATGAGTTATAACCCTTAATTTTTGTGCATTTTAGTTCGTTTTAACCAATGGTAAATAATTTTTCACATTCAAAATTCACCATTTCAATAGTTAAATACAATGATTTTTGTATGTTTTTGTTCATTTGGACCCAATAGAAAATAAGTTTGCGGAGTTTATAATTCATGTTTTATGAGCTATAATTCACGATTTTTTAATTTTTTAATTTGTTTTGACCTAATGACAAATAATTTGTGGAGTTCAATACGTCACAATTTCATTAGTTATAACCCATAAATTTTGTGCATTTTTGTTCAGTTTGATCCAATGGTACGTAATTTTGCAGGGTTTAAAATTCACGATTTAAAGAGTTATAACCAACAATTTTTGTTTATTTTTGTTCGTTTCGATCCAATGAAAAATAAGTTTATAGAGTTAAAAATTCACGATTTTTATCAGCTATAACAAACAATTTTTGAATTTTTTGCTTGCTTCAACTCAATGACAAATAATTTTATGGAGTTCAAAATTCATAATTTTATGAACTATAGCCCATATGTTTTTGATTTTTTTTGTTTTTGACCAAATGGCAAATAATTTTGTGGAGTTGAAAATTCACGTTTTCATGATATTTAAGCCACGATTTTTTGCCATTTTAGTTTATTTTGATCCAATGAGAAGTATTTCTGTGGAGTTCAAAATAAAATTTTCATGAGCTTAACTCACGATTTTTGTGCATTTTCGTTCATTTTACCCAATGGTATATAATTTTGCAGAGTTTATAATTCACGATTTCAAGAGCTATAACCTACGACTTTTGTCCATTTTAATTTATTTCTACCTAATGACAAGCAATATTTTAGAATTTAAAATTCACAATTTCACGAGCTTTAACCATCGGTTTTGAAATTTTTTTATTCGCTTTGATCTAATGGCATATACTTTTATGGTGTTCAAACTTCATGATTTCCTGAGCTATGACCGACACTATTTTTTCATTTTGTTCGTTTTGTCTCTGTGAAATTGTTTGCATATGAGTTGAAACTACAAATAATGATCAAAAACAGTGAATTATAGCTCATAAAATTTTTAATTTTAGGCACTACAAAATTATTTGCAAAAGGGGTCATAATGACTAAATATGGCTATATACTGTGGGTCATAGCCCATTAATTTGTGAATTTTGGCCTATACGAAATTATTTGCTAATGGTCGAAATAACTCAAAATGTTAAAAAATCGTGGGTTTTAGCTCATGAAATCGTGAATTTTGACCTCCATGAAATTATTTCCTTATGAGTCAAAATGATTAAAAAGGGTAAATAATCATGAGTTATAACTCATAAAATTATGAATTTGGATCTCATGAAATTATTTGTCAACGGGTCGAAATGATTGAAAATAGCTAGGAATAGTGGGTTATACCTCACAAAATTGTGAAAATTGGCCACTGCAAAGTTATTTCCAGGAGTCAAAATGACTAAAAATGGCTAGAATCATGGGTTATGGCTCATGAAATCATGAAATTTGGTCTTCGTTAAATTATTTGCTAATAGGTCGAAACAACTAAAAATGAAAAATAATCACGGGTTATAGCTCATGCTATCATGAATTTTGGCCTCGTAAAATTATTTGTCAGTAGATCGAAATGAATTAAAATAACAAAAAAACCATGGGCTGTAGATAACGAATTCTTGAATTTTTTTCTAGCAAAATTATTTACCAATGGGTTGAAATAACTAAAAATGGTCAAATATTGTAGGTTTATTTCTCATGAAATTGTTAGTTTGTCCTTCACGAAATTATTTACCAAAATGTGAAAATAACTAAAAATGGCCAATAATCGTGCATTATAGCTGTTGAAATCATGAATATTGGCCTCTACGAAATTATTTGCCTATGGGTCAAACTACTAAAAATAGCAAAAAATTATAGGATATAACTCATGGAATCATGAATTTTAGCCATTGTGAAATTATTTGCGAAGGGGTCAAAATGACTAAAAATGGCCACTAACTACTCTTGGGTAATAGCTCATTAATCGTGAATTTTTACCTCCATAAAATTATTTGTCAACAGGGTGAAATGACTAAAAATGACAAAAAATGACCAAAAATCATGGGTCATAACTCACAAAATTATGAATTTTAGCCACTGCAAAATTATTTGCTATAGATCAAAATGATTAAAAATGGTAACAAACTATGTGTTATGGCTCATAAAATCATGAACTTTGGCTGTCACACCCCGGACCCGCGGGTCCGTTGGCGCGTGCAAGCCGTGAGACTAGGGGTGCATTCGGTCCGGATACGGCTCGGATATGATGCTTACCATATCCATATCCGCTTACCCATCTCGAATACGGATACGGATACGGATATACCTCGGTAAGAAAATTTATAACCATATCCGCTAAAAATCAGATACGGTTACGGATATACATTCGGATATATAAGCGGATATGCATGCGGATACAAAACAGATATGAGAAAACTAGATAGTATTGAGAAAACCATAGTTCATGTGATACAAAAGAGTTCGTTAATATATCCATTATAACTAAAAAGTTAAGATTAGACATCTTGATCATCAAAATTAACCACAAATCAATAATCTAAGAATCGAAACTATCGTAAGAGTATGACTAATATGTTGTAACGCCCCGCCCCGGAATCCCGGAGTCGGTACGCTATTAGATCTGATGGACTGGCCTCACAAACCGCCCCGGAATCCCGGAGTCGGTACGCTATTAGATCTGATGGACTGGCCTCACAAACCACCACATGTCATTTCAGCATGTTTTTGTCCTCACTCACGCGCTCCTTGAAAAACTTCCCAGGGGGTCACCCATCCTAGAATTTCTCCAGGCCAAGCACGCTTAACTTTGGAGTTTCTAAGAGTTGGGTTTTCGAAAAGAAGATGCATCTTGGTGGTATGAGTATTCCAATCAAATCTATCAATAATCACATCACCCTCTCAAGGGTTAGGGTATTACAAACTCCCCCACTTAAACTCACAACGTCCTCGTTGTGCCAAATCATATCATCCAAGACCGTACCATCCGTGTGAGATTCTAGAGGTGGCTCCTACGGCCTCAAGAGGTGGCTCCCGCCCTCTCGACGTAGCACTTTGCGCCGTATAGCACTTAGCTCTCACAATTCCGGTTGGCTTGGCTCTGATACCATTTGTAACACCCCGCCCCGGAATCCCGGAGTCGGTAGGCTATAAGATCTGATGGACTGGCCTCACAAACCATCACATGTCTTTTCAGCACGTTTTGTCCTCACTCACGCGCTCCCTGGAAAACTTCCCAGGAGGGTCACCTATCCTAGAATTTCTCCAGGCCAAGCACGCTTAACTTTGGAGTTTCTAAGAGTTAGGTTCCCGAAAAGAAGATGCATCTTGGTGGTATGAGTATTCCAATCAAATCTATCAATACTAATCACATCACCCTCTCAAGGGTTGGGGGATTAGACATCTTGATCATCAAAATTAACCACAAATCAATAATCTAATAATCGAAACTATCGTAAGAGTATGACTAATATGTATTCAGATATTTCGGATACGGATACGGATATTTTACTACAAAACCATATCCATAACCATATCCTATCGGTTATAAATTTGAGTAACCATATTCGTATCCTAACGGATACAGTTATGGATATTTCATCGGATACGGATACAGTTTAGCACCCCTACGTGAGACCCATTGAGTGTAACGTGCTGTTTGGCTCAAACCACTGCCAAAATCGACTAGCCTATGTTACACTTGAGTCTTTAGCTTCACTATATAAATGCCTCAATTACTCACATTCCCACCGATGTGGGACTAAACCTTTCCCTTGAAAATGTCGTTGTCAATCACGTGAGATGTCACATTGGCCTTCTCGAAATTATTTGTCAACGGGTCTAAACGACTAAAAATGACAAAAATCGTGGAATATAGCTCAAGATATCGTGATTTTAAGCATCCGTAAAATTATTATCTAATGGGTCGAAACAACTAAAAATATCAAAGAATCATGGGTTATTGATCACAAAATTGTAAATTTTTTCTTGCGAAATTATTTGCCAATGGGTCGAAACAACTAAAACTAGCCAGAAATCTCGTTATTGCTCATGAAATAGTAAAATTTTGACTACGCAAAATTATTTATCAATGGGTTAAAATGACTAAAAATGACTAATAACCATGAATTATAGCCCATGAAATAGTGAGTTTTGACCTTTATAAAATTATTTGCCTATGTGTCATAAAATACTAAAGATGAGCAAATATTGTAGATTCTAGCTCATGAAATATTGAATTTTGACAACTACAATACTATTTGTAAAGAGGTCGAAATGGCTTAATATAGCCCAAAATCATGTATTATAGTTCATGAATCGTGAATTTTGGTCTAAGTGAAATTATTTGGGAACAAGTAAAGAAACTAAAAATAATAAATAATCATGGGTTATACCTCATGAAATCGTTAATTTTGGCTCCCATGAAATTATTTGCCAATGGGTTCGAATGACTAAAAATAACCAAAAATAGTCGGTTATTGCTCATAAAATCATGAATTATGGACTATGTAAATTTATTTACTAATCAGTTAAAATGACTAAAAATGGCTAATAAGTGTGTTTTATAGCTCATAAAATCATGAGTTTTGACATGCGCGAAATTATCTACTAATAGGTTGTAACTACAAATGGCCAAAATTTATAGGTTATAGCTCATAGTATCATGAATTTTTGCCACTATAAAATAATTTGCATAGGGTCAAAATGACTAAAATGGCTCAAAATCTTAAATTATAGCACAAAAAATCATGAATTTTAGTTTCCACAAATTATTTACTAATGGGTTGAAACAACAAAAATAACAAAAAATCATGGGTTATTTCTCATCAAATTAGGAAACTTGACCTCCATACAATTATTTGCTAACTAAATGACTAAACATGCTAAATAATTATGAGTTATAGCTCATAAAATCATGAGCTATAGCCTTCGTGAAATTATTCACCAACGTCTAAACGACTAAAAACAGTAAATAATAGTCGGTTGTAGCTCATAAAATCGTGAATTTTGGCATTCGTGAAATTTTTTACCAATATGTTAAAATGTCTAAAAATGACCAATAATCAGGCACTATAGCTCTTTAAATCGTGAACATTAGCCTTCACAAAATTATTTACTTATGGATAAAAAATCGTGGATTTTAGCTTATGAAATCATGAATTCTAGTCTCCATGAAATTATTTGCTAACAAGTCAAAATGATTAAAAAGGGTAAATAATCGTGGATTATAACTCATAAAATCTTAAATTTTGACCTCCACAAACTTATTTGCTAATGGATTAAACTGATAAAAAATGGCAAAAATTATGCATTTTACCTCATGAAAGCGTGAATATTGGCCACTACAAAGTTGTTTGCCAGGGTTGAAATGATTGAAAATGGATAGAAACAATTAGTTATGTCTCACGAAATCATAAACTTTGGCCTCCATAAAATTATTTTTCAATAGGTCAAAACAATCTAAGTGACAAATAATTGTGGGTTATAGCTCATATTGTCATGAATTTTGGCCTCACAAAATTATTTTGTAATGGGTCGAAAGGAATAAAAAGAGGAAAAAAATTATGGGTTATAGATAATGAATTCATGATCTCCCCCATGAAATTATTTGTCAATGGGTCGAATCAACTAAAAATTGTTAAATATCATTGGTTTATAGCTCATGAAATCGTTAATATTGGTCTTCATGAAATTATTTGCTAACGGGTGAAAATGAAGAAAACTGGCCAAAAATTGTGCATTATAGATCTTGAAAATCATCAATATTAGCCTCTGCAAAATTATTTGTCTATGGGTGTTTGGTGGAAAATTTGTAGTAAAAAGAATAAAAGAAATTTGATTTGTATTCTCTTGATCTCGATTACAATTGAATTTCCTGATTACAAAAGAGAGGAGAATTGATCTGAATTCTCCCCTTTGTTTAAATATGGGTTCTTCACAGTAGCGATGAGATGCCTCACTCGAATGCTTACGTCAAGTTTGCTTCTCGTTGACGATCCGAACATCTTATTTCACTGGAACGGTATCTTCTCCTCACGATTTGATGCTGTGGAGGACTTGCGTGGTAAGTTCAAAACTCTGAACGAATTGATAACTCAGAGCGAGTTTAAACTCTTATAAAAGAGTTGATTGATCTTAACCGTAATTGGTTAGACAAGCCAAGCATGAAGATAGCCCCAAGAATCTATTGTCGAGAAGATGATCCGACGAAGCCGATCTCTAGATCTCCAAAATTCTCAAAAGATCCAAAGATATCTCCCCCTCCTCCAAAACTCCAGCCTCAGGATCTCTTCTTTGCTGCCGAGGAGAAGGATCCAAACTAAGCTGATTTCTTAGTTATTTATAAGGGATTAAGGGGTGTAACCGCCTCCTTAATTCGCTCCTAAGTGAGGCTTATGGGATGTAACCGCCCCTTAACTCACTCCTGAGTGGAGTTGTGATCCCCTCAGATCAAGGGAAACAGTTTTGAAACCGTTCAGCTCGTGTTTGAACGAGTCAAACACAAAATCCGTATTCTGACGTGAATTCTGCGTTCAAACGCAGTGTCTGGAAGCTTGAACGCAGCGTCTGGAAGCTCAGACACAGCGTCTGGAAGCTCATTTGCAGCAATTGGAAGCTGCGTTTGTAGCGATTTGGAAGTTGCGTTGACAGCTTTTGGAGAGTGCGTTTGCGGTCGAACATGAGCTGCGTTGGTAGCTGGATCTGAGCTGCGTTTGTAGCGTTTGGAGCTGAATGTGAGTTACGTTTGCACTGCGTCAGCGGCTGTGAACGTGATACGTCTTGATGCTGGTGCGGGGAGGATTTCTGTGTCTTGATTTGAAGAGACAGTCAATTTGTAGTCTCTTTCTGTCAAAACGTTGCAAAGATCGTTATTTTATAATCTTTGCTTTAGCTCTTTGATATGTGAGAGTCGTCAGATTGTAACTCCCGATGTTGATTATGAAGGCTATTGATTAGAGCTTTCATCAGTTATTGTGAAGATCGTCAGATTGTAACCTTCATCGATCTACATGAAAGTCTTTAAATTGTAGCTTTCTGAAAGCTGTCAAATTATAACTTTCATCATCGCTGTTTGATGGGGATCATCTATTTGCAGTGATTTTTAGACAGCCTACAATGGGTCAAATCTACTAAAATGGTAAAAAATCGTAGGTTATAGCTCATGAAATTGTGAATTTTTGCCACTATGAAATTATTTGTAAATTGGTAAAAAGGACTAAAAATAGTAAAAAAAAGGGTTATAACTCATGAAATTGCGAATTTTTGCCCATGTGATGTTATTTATTGTGATGCCCCTGGTTTCAATAAGGCTGCAGTCCAAGGTGAAACTAAGAATGTCAAACCTGTCATGCACTACACCGTGTAATAGCATGTTTCATCATCATAGTTACTATTTATCTAGTAGAATCAACAACAGGTGTAGGTACAAAACAGGCTAGAGAAAATATACAGAAGACATACTAAACGACAAATATTCTGAAGAAATTATCACCACTGAAATAAATAGACAAATCTCTGAGAGAAATAACATCTGACTGAATACAAGTGTCTCGACATAGGAAATCAAATGAAATGACAGTTAGGCACATTGCCTTTACAAAACTATGTAGGCAATAAAAATTGCCTTTAAATCCTTATCAGAGAAGTTCAGAACAAAACTGCTAAAACCTCACCCGAAATAGCAAAAGAGGGGAAAACGCAGATATCTCCCAAACCGTAAGGAATTTGGCGAAACGGAGGAAGCGAACCGAAGCCTTCAGCTCGGTTCGGATGACTCCATCTCGTCGAGATAGGCGATTTTCATATATAACTCGTCCAATTCCGACTTACGGTTTGAAAGTTACGGCTTATTCTTCAATCCATGCTCAGCAGCTCGCCTGCAACTCGAATCTGCCTGCAGTCCCAAATCCGCCTGCAGACCCAAGTCTGCCTGCTCGCCTGCAACTCGAAATTCGCCTGCAGTCCCAAATCCGCCTGCAGACCCAAGTCTGCCTGCGCACCTGAGCTCGCCTGCAAACCCAGTTCGCCTGCTAGCTCGCCTGCAGACCCAAGTCCGCCTGCACC
This sequence comes from Asparagus officinalis, assembly GCF_001876935.1. Classification (NCBI taxonomy): domain Eukaryota; kingdom Viridiplantae; phylum Streptophyta; class Magnoliopsida; order Asparagales; family Asparagaceae; genus Asparagus; species Asparagus officinalis. The sequence continues at coordinate 146,896,205 of NC_033800.1, read as the reverse complement.
CAAGTCCGGCAAACCCAGTTCGCCTGCAAGCTCGCCTACAGACCCAAGTCTGCCTGCAGTCCTAAGCTCGCCTGCAGACCCAAGCTGCAGACTCGCCAGCTCACTGTCAACTGCCCACTTGGAGTATGGGAGAGTTACATCAGTGGTCAAATCCCACAAATCAAGGGAGAGGGCACAATACTCCAGGCCCGTCAGATGGTCGTCCACAGTACGAATGAGCGGACAGGCGTCGAAATAGCCTGCACCCTCATAAATGCGGCTCACCTCAGTTGTCCAGGTGAAGGGATGAGAGCCGCCAACGCTCGGTGGTTGGTCAGATCCACGCAAGCATCTGACAGCCGTTGTCACGCATACGAGGAGGGGCTTTCCCACTCCTATGTAGCGTGATGCAGAGCACAGCTCTTCGAATGACCATTGACGGTACGAATGAACAGCAGGACGTCTCCGAACAACGTGTGGTCACATCCCATAATTCAAGGAGCAGTCAAGCTATCTCCCTCTCTCCCTCACATGGTCAAATCCCATGAATCAAGGGATAGCCCATGCCATCCCTTGCCTGTTAAAACCCATCTTCAGCAGCATGAAGAAGGAGATTGGCCGTTGCATATTCTGCTGGCTAATCTCCCAAAGGTTGAACCTGGACCTTTGCCAAAGGCTCCCTCATTTGAGAACTGAAGCTCCGGCTCCGGCATCAACTTCGATCTTCGGAAGAATCAAATTTTCACCCTACAGAAGATGGCGACCACAGTGGGAGAATCCGTTCATTCAGATGAATTGGTGGTGGCGCAGTCTGACGAAGTTGCTGCAGGGACTACTGTTGAGTCCCTTGTGATCAAATTCGAAGGGTACTTACAATCGTCCTCTTCTCGCAGCAATACATCTCGCGATGGTTGCAGAGTCGTGCGGGTGGCCCAGCCCCAAGAGGCTGAGGCAACCAAGCCTGAGGGATCTACCCAAGCCGAGGCAGGGGGTTCTTTTCCCCCCGAACCAGTTGAGGCCGAGCCGAGATTCGAGAATGCAGGTCTAGGGGCTGCTGAATGGGTCGATGAACGATCCTCGCAGACCCCTGTGCAAGAGGAATCAACCATTTGTGTCGACGCAGAATACGCCTCCGTCGTCGACATGAACGCTCCTCGTTCAAAAAGATCCAAACAGCGGCGACGAAAAGCTCTTGCTCGTCTTGAGGCATAATCCCTCATCCCCCACGACAGCCTGAATTATTATTCAGGCTTGAAAGGAATCAACCCCTTGAGCCAGGTTCCCAGTACGGGCGAACCGCTCAAATCGGGCAAGCCTATCAGTTTAGGCGAACCCATCTCTTCGAGCCAGGTTCCCAGTTTCGGCGAACCGCTCAAATCAGGCAAGTTTAACGGTTTAGGCGAGCCCCACTTCTTGAGCCAGGTTCCCGGTTATGGCGAACCGCTCAAATCAGGCGAGCTTAGCAGTTTAGGCGAGCCCATCTCTTTGAGCCAGGTTCCCGATTTTGGCAAACCGCTCAAATCGGGCAAGCCTAGCAGTTTAGGCGAGCCCAACCACTTGAGCCAGGTTTCTATTTTTGGCGAACCGCTCAAATCGGGCGAGCCTAGCAGTTTAAGCGAGCCCCACTCTGTGAGCAAGGTGCTCAATTTTGGCGAACCAAGGGCACCTGGCGAACTCTGCAGTTTAAGAGGGCTTCGTCAAACAAGCGAACTTCACCAAGCTCGCCTGACGGCCCAAGATCGCCAGAAAGGCGAAGCAACAGCTCGCCAGACAGGCGCAGGCACACTGTGCCAATCTCGCCTGACGGGCGAACCTCGCCAGCATGAACCTCGCCAACACGCTCACGCCCAAATGGGGGTGGCCACCTCGTTTGCCTGCACGGGTCTGACGTCCGTCTCTGACGACGACGACGATTGCTCAGCAGTGGCAATGTCGGAGACTTCAAGCTCAGTTCAGGGCAAGCACACAAATGTGCACATGACTGACATCCCTGAGGAGATGTCTAGGAGGCTCGACGAGCAACAAGCAACCATCGACTCCCTGAAGGAGATGTTGGAGCAGCTCCTGAGCGAGAAGAAGAGGAAGAGAGAGAGGACTTCGCGGGCTTCGCATAAATCCTTGAAGCACAAAGAGCGGGTGCCTACTCCTTCTCACTCCTCATCCGAGTCATCTAGAGGAGCGTCATCTTCGGGCCATAACCCAAGAGACAAGAGGTTTGACGATCTCCAAAGTCAACTCGATGCCTTGAAGCTCCAGAAGCATGTGAACAAGCTGGGGGTTGTCAGACCGTATCCAATTGAATGGGATGCGGTCTCCTACCCGGCAAAGTTCGAGCCGCTGGACCTCCTGCAGCTCAATGGAAAGGGTTCTCCTACCCAGCACATCTACTACTTCCAGGCGCAAACTGGACACATAGTGGGAAACGATCCCATTATGACTCGACTGTTCATTGGTACCCTCAAGGGGGTCGCTTTTGAATGGTTTCGCAGATTGGAGCCTGGGTCCATCACCTGCTGGAAGGACATGGAAAGGCTCTTCGTGGCCAGATTCTTCGATGATGACACAGAAGTATCTATGGCCACCCTGCTAACTGTGAAGCAGAGGAAGACAGAGTCTGTAAGCAGCTTTGTCAAGAGATTCAGAAACCGATCGTTGCATTCCCGCGATCGAGTTTCCGAGGCCACGCTCATCGAGATGTGCCGGAACAATCTCTCCATCAGCGTTCTGTCCAATATGGGCGCTGTTGAAGCTCGCTCATGGAAAGACTTACTCCGCCAAGGAGAACAAGTCGAGAGCATGCTCAAGCATATGGGTGACGAAGACCCGCATGAATTTCGAGGGTATGATGACCAAGATGCCTTGGTAGTGGAGACCGATCCCTCATATCCTCCAAATTTCCCCCGCTGATCCTCTTCAATAGGACGGCGGGCCCACACTCCAACTGGTGCACGAGTTTAAACTGCTCCCTTACCACTCCGACAAGTACACGAGTATAAACTGCTTCTTCTGATCCTCCAACTGGTATAAGAGGTTAAACTATTCCCTACGCTTCCACTTCTTGAGCCAGGTTCCCAGTACGGGCGAACCGCTCAAATCAGGCGAGCCTAACAGTTAGGCGAGCCCCACTTCCTGAGCCAGGTTTCCATTTATGGCGAACCGCTCAAAACGGGCGAGACTAGCAGTTCAGGTGGGCTGCATCAAACTCTCACTTGGTCAAACCTTCAGATAGTTAGGACCAAAGCCACAATCCCCCGCCAATCCTCTTCAATAGGATGGCGGGACCCCCACTGTCACGTTAACAGTTACCTCTGACAAATCAACTTACCAGTCCTCTTCAATAGGATGGTAGGTCCATAGAGTTGCTCAAATCGCGATAAACTCCCACTGTCATGTTAACGGTCACCTCTGACAAATCAACTTACCAGTCCTCTTCAATAGGATGGTAGGTCCATAGAGTTGCTCAAATCACAATAAACTCCCACTGTCATGTTAACACTACACCTCTGACAAAACGAGGTTAAACTGCTCCCTTAAATCCAAACGCCTCGAAAGGCTAAGGATAGAGGAGAAATTTTAGCATTGAGCCTAAGAGAGACTCCTCGACAACTTACCATGCTAAGGGCAAGAGCATGGCTAGTCCAACTCAAACGGCAGTTGGTAAAGACAAATCAAGTCCGTTGATAGCTGAGGGTTTGCTCAAAATCCTAGAAGGCGATCATCAGCTGCGAGTGAAGAGCAGGGATCACTTTACGGGACTTCATATCCAAAGTGTTCCAGACCCCATGCGGCCTGATTCAGGTCTGAAAACTTTGGAGGGGGTTTTGTAGGCAATAAAAATTGCCTTTAAATCCTTATCAGAGAAGTTCAGAACAAAACTGCTAAAACCTCACCCGAAATAGCGAAAAAGGGGAAAACGCAGATATCTCCCAAACCGTAAGGAATTTGGCAAAACGGAGGAAGCGAATCGGCTTGGTTCGGATGGCTCCATCTCGTCGAGATAGGCGATTTTCATATATAATTCGTCCAATTCCGACTTACGGTTTGAAAGTTACGGCCTATTCTTCAATCCATGCTCAGGAGCTCGCCTGCAACTCAAATTCGCCTGCAGTCCCAAATCCGCCTGCAGACCCAAGTCTGCCTGCTCGCCTGCAACTCGAAATTCGCCTGCAGTCCCAAATCCGCCTGCAGACCCAAGTCTGCCTGCGCACCTGAGCTCGCCTGCAAACCCAGTTCGCCTGCTAGCTCGCCTGCAGACCCAAGTCCGCCTGCAGTCCCAAACTCACCTGCAGACCCAGTTCGCCTGCAAGCTCGCCTGCAGACCCAAGTCTGCCTGCAGTCCTAAGCTCGCCTGCAGACCCAAGCTGCAGACTCGCCAGCTCACTGTCAACTGCCCACTTGGAGTATGGGAACAGTTACATCAGTGGTCAAATCCCACAAATCAAGGGAGAGGGCACAATACTCCAGGCCCGTCAGATGGCCGTCCATAGTACAAATGAGCGGATAGGCACTGAAACAGCCTGCACCCTCATAAATGCAGCTTACCTCACTTGTCCAAGCAGAAGGGAGGGCCGCCGGCGCTCAGTGAGTTGGCCATATCCACTCGAGTATCTGACAGCCGTTGTTACGCATACGAGGAGGGGCTTTCTCATTCCTAAGTGACGTGATGTAAAACATGGCTCCTCGAATGACCGCTCCTGTTGCAGGTGAACAACAGGATATCTCTGAATGACGTGTGGTCACATCCCATAATTCAAGGAGCAGTCAAGCTGTCTCCCTCACGTGGTCAAATCCCATGAATCAAGGGATGGCCCATGTTATCCCTTGCCTATTAAAACCCATCTTCAGCCAGCATGAAAGGGGGATTGGCTGTTGCATATTCTGCTGGCTAATCTCCCAAAGGTTGAACCTGGACCTTTGCCAAAGGCTCCCTCATTTGAGAACCGAAGCTCCGGCTCCGGCATCAACTTCGATCGGATCGTCCAAGGGAAGCAGACTCGGCACGAGCACCGAGCGAGGCGTCCTATCGCCACCGAGGAACCCACGTTAAACAAGGAGGGCCTTTTCCTCCGCTTCTGTTGTAAACATTTGATTTGTTAGTTTGTAATAAGCTTTCTTATAAATACAAACGAAACTCCTTCCTTCGGAAGAATCAAATTTTCACCCTACAAACTAGAATGATAACTCAAATGTTCATAAACACATCTACTGTGGAGTTCTGACATAAACTATTAACAATATAGATAAATAACTGCTAGATCAATTCCATCAACCCACGGCTCTCCGTGCACCTGGCTTGTTACTGGAAAGGGGGGAATAACGAGCGTCAAGAGCTAGCGAGTAACATCTCAACCAACTCTAAGGGGAAGGGCTAAAAGAAAGAAAAATAGCTGTTAATACATATAGATAGTCAATCATCTACTCCGAAATAAAATGGTGGTTTGATATTTAGAAATTTACAACAGAGCATATGTACGTCTCCCGTTAGCTCAAATTAAAAATAGCTAAATACCAAATCCCAAAAAAAACTACAACGTGGAGCAATAAAGAAATATAGCTCCATCTCCAACCATAATATCAATGACCTAAAAAAAACTACAACGTGGAGCAATAAAGAAATATAGCTCCATCTCCAACCATAATATCAATGACCTGTCAGATGTCAAATACGTGCCCAACTCGTGGACTGAAATAGGTAAATGTCCAATACATGAACTGTAAAAGCTTAAAGTCCAACACAGGGACTGTAATGGATTATAGTCCAACACGAGGACTTTAATGGATTATAGTCCAACACGAGAACTTTAATGAATTATAGTCCAATACGAGGACTTCAACATGAAAGTAATATAAAAAAAGCAGCATATTTACTACTCACTCTCGTGTCTCGGTGAGTGAATCTAAAACTTGTGTCCGTAGTCAACTCATGTACACAAATCCCAGTGTATTATAATCTCATATAACCTAGGTGTCTCGCCAGCCACACAAACTTATGTAACAACATGAACATGCAGAAAATTCCCCAGCGGTCGACCGTGAAGAGACAGAAACCTTTTCTACATGTTTCTGCTCCTCGAGGTTGATTCAAAAGCCATTATGCGACGATTCTATATACTACAAATCCTATATACATAATTTAGCATTTCTAGAATATGTAAAAAAATACAATCTAATCACTATAGACAAAAAGAAACCTTTTTAAACACATGTATGCATGTCGACACGTTTAAAAACAATTATCTTTCTTTCAAAACTCTTGTTAGGAAAATTTTCAGATCTAGATCTGCATTAAGAAATTCGTGGGTGATCTTTATTAACCGAAAACTTATTCTTTTTGCAACATACAATATAAAGATCTATCTTTATACATAAAATAGTATTTTAGGCTCATAAAACACATGAAAAACTTTATTAAAAATGTTTAAAACATATGTGTAGGATTGGGCGAGATGAAACTCACCTGAGGGGTGTTGATGAACTCCCAAAAACGAGTGAGAATGATCCTCCTTTGCTGAACATCGATGGATCTCGCGTCAGCTCCTCCAAAATCCTCTAAGAATCGCCAAAGAAAGGGGGTTTAGGGTTTGAGAGAGAGAGAGAGAGGAGGGAGCTGAGGCTATTAGGGTTTAAAAGAAGGTTATGAGATCTTCAAAACAGATATATATACTTAGGTATACTCCCGGGTTCGATATAAACAAAACCAACTTGAAACAGAGACAATCCTGGCGTCTGCACGCCCAACAGTCGACCGTATAGAAACCTGCACACAGGCTGAGGTTTGGTATATTAATCATAACTTTCTCGTCCGACCTCCGAATAAGGTAATTTAAGATTTGTTGGAAAACTATTGAAGATACCTACAATTTTGATCTTTTACACTTTCTCAGATTCTAACTACATCAGTACATAAAATATAAAAACTCATAACTAGTCATAAATCTCAGATTTCTCTTTTGGCATTTGTGCATGTCTTGCACATATGCACTCATATCTTCACAAATATATATTGAATTGATCTCAAATCAATTCTTATCATATTCAAATATCAAATATATTATTTTCACCATATAACATATTTATCATTATTTATCATAAAATATTTAAATTTTCAGGGTTTTATATTCTTCCTCCCTTAAAAGAATTTCGTCCCCGAAATTCCGCAACGTATCTTAGGAATTAATAATATGAGAAAAGCACTAAGAGGGAATAATCCAGACAAGGAAACCCTTCCGTACACATCTCATACAATTAATCCCTAGATATAAATCACTAGCAATATCTATGCTTAATAATCTAAAATACGGATACTCCCACTTAACCCTTAACTAAACAGAACTAGTACGTCGGGGGAAAAAATCCAAATAAGAAACCTCCCATATATATACCATGTATTCCAAATGATTAAGGATTAAATGATAATACCCTCATTCTAGTGTTAAAGATAAATATGACTATCCCAAAATCATCATAAACCATAAGAAAAACATAATCCAAACAATTTACTTGTTCAAATAGGTGTGGGTAGTCGCAACGCATACCCTCTTCATGTTCCTAAGAAATATCCTCAGATCCTTTCTGGTTTCATTGGACCTTCACCAAAGAAATCACCTTGTTTCTAAGTCTTTTGTCTTCTCTAGTAAGTATACAAACTGGGATCTCAATAGTAGACAAATCGTCCTGAAGCTCAATCTTCAGAGTATCCAATACTCGCTGTCTCTCCTCATCATACAAGTGCTTCTTGAGTATCGAAATATGAAATACATCGTGCACACTAGACATCAATGTTGGAAGAACTAGTCTATATGAAACAGCCCCAATACGCTCAACAATCTAAAATGTGCCAATATATCTCGAAGCAAGCTTTCCCCGTCTGCCAAATCGCTGGACACATTTCATCGGCGATATCTTCAGCATGACACAATCTCCCACCTGAAACTCTAAAGGTCGCCGTCTATGATCCACGTAGCTCTTTTGCCGACTCTGAGCGGTTAGAATATGCTCCCTGATCAATGCTACCTTCTCGGTAGTTTGCCTCACTAGCTCTGGTCTAAACAACAAGCTATCTTCCGGCTCTGCCCAACATATAGGGGATCTACACGGTCTTCTGTACAATGCCTTATACGGGACCATACTGTAAAACCCCGTAAATTTGAATATTTTATGATAAATAATGATAAATATGTTATATGGTAAAAAATAATATATTTTGATGTTTGGATATGATAAGAATTGATTTGAGATCAATTCAATATATATTTGTGAAAATATGAGTGCAAATGCACAAAACATGCACAAAGGCCAAAAGAGTAAAAATCTGGGAATAATGATCAGTTATGAGTTTTTATATTTTGCACACTGATGTAGTTAGAATTTGGAAAAATGTAAAAGACCAAAGTTGTAAGTCTCTTCAACAGCTTTCCAACAAGTCTTAGATTACCTCATTCCGAGGTCGTATGAGAAAGTTATAACCAAAATACCGAAGGGGTATTTTCCTAGTCACACTAGGTTTCCTGGTTCGGGTCTAACAGATTTGTTTCGGTTTTGCCTCTATAAATACCTATATTTTTTCACGAAAATTATTTTCTTTTATCATATCTAAGAACCCTAACAGCCACCAAACCCCCATAAACCCTTTTATGAATTCTTGGAGAAGATTGGAGGCTTTCAAGTTGGGTTTTTGTTGATTTTTGGCTTTTGGAGTGGAGATCTCCTTCGACGTTAGTATTTTAAGATCTAAAAATAATTTAAACATTGTTTATCTGAATTTAGATGTCTTATGCTTCGTTTTAAAGTTTTGTGCATGATTGAAGGTTTACATATGATTTCTTGTGCAAATAATCATGCTTGTTATGTTCTGCTGAAAATCTGCTGCACATATATACTATTGAACTAGAAATTTAAAATAACAAATGAAATCCAAATTGAACCAAACTAATGCCAAATGAAAGATATGTGAATCTAGTTTTCAAAACAGAAAACCATACCTAAAGATAGTTTTTCTAGAGAAAGATATGCTCATTTTACTGATGATATATGCTGCAGAAAATCTGCTGCACATATAAAATGTTTAACTGGAAATTTGAAATATCATATGAACTCCAAACTGAACCAAATCAGTGTCAAATGATAGCTATGTGAGTCTAGTTTCCAAAACGAAAAACTATTCTTAAAAATAGTTTGTACAGAGAAAGATATTCTCAATTTACTAATGATATATCCTGCAGAAAACTGCAAATGTGCTGATTTGAAATAAATTGATATATTACGTAAAGGTTTCTTGAGTTTCGCTCTTGTTTGTTATTTTTGAGAGAGATTCTTGATATTGTACTGTTATATACAATGCTTAAGAGTTGTTTAACATTTGGGATGATGATGAACACCAGATATGGACATGCACACCGAGATATGTGCACGTACACTTAGATTATGTTGTGTTAACATACTTTTTGTCGCACGTTGAGCTGATGAATACATATGAAAGAGTATAGTTAATTCATGTATCCAGAAATAGGGAGATAAAACCTATTTACCGCAGAACGATTGAGTAAGAGTATTACAAAAGTATCGTTAATTCATGTATCCGGAAATAGGGAGATAAAACCTATTTGCCGCAGAACGATTGAGTAAGAGTATTACAAAAGCATCGTTAATTCATGTATCCGGAAATAGGGAGATAAAACCTATTTGCCACAGAACGATTGAGTAAGAATATTACAAAAGTATCGTTAATTCATGTATCCGGAAATAGGGAGATAAAACCTATTTGCCGCAGAACGATTGAGTAAGAGTATTACAAAAGTATCGTTAATTCATGTATCCGGAAATAGAAAGATAAAACCTATTTGCCGCAGAACGATTGAGTAAGAGTATTACAAAAGCATCGTTAATTCATGTATCCGGAAATAGGGAGATAAAACCTATTTGCCGCAGAACGATTGAGTAAGAGTATTACAACAGTATCGTTATTATATGTATCCGGAATAGGAAAATAATAAACCCTATTGTCGCAGAGCGATTGAGTAACGAGCATTACAAAAGTATCGCTATAGTACAAGATGATGTACACATAGATAATTGATCAGTTGTAGGCTTTACTTCCATGATAGATTGCCCGCGAGTAGGGTATTTCCTTTGAGATTTTGATGCACCCGTTATGAACGGCAGATATATTTATTTTAGCAATTGTTAATATCCTCTTATTATAGAGCAGGTCACTCGGACATAGTTCGAGATAAGATGGTTTTTCTTTATGTTGAAGATTGGAGTATTTATCAATGATTATTTGTTTTTCATTCATAGAGAGTTATATGAATGATTTGATATATGTATGTACTGACTCTATTTTCTTATATACTCCTACCCCTTCCCCTGGGGAGAGGTAGTGATGATCTCGCTAGCGTTTTAACGCTCGTTGTTTTCCCCCCTTTCAGGCAGCGAGTCTGGCGCACGGAGAGTCGCAGGTTGATGGGATTTCTTAGTTGTCCATTTAGTTGCTTATCATATTTTGTAGTTATTGCAGAACTCCACATGTAGTTGATAAATTTCAGAATCTAGATTGGTATTTTGTTTCATAGAGTTGAGAGCTATTGTGAGATTTTGTTTATGTGACTCATTGTATTTGAGATTCAGTTCAGACTCAGAGAGATGTCTATTTTATTCCAGTTGGGCTCATTATTGATTTTTTTTATGCTTCTTCTGTGTATATCCAGTGTTGTCCTATTTCTATTTTTACCTGTTTGTACCTTCACCTATTTATTGTTTCCACTAGAGAGATAGTAATTGTGATGGTGAAACTTGTCGTAGCATGGTGGTTGGTACTTGGCAGGTTTGACAATCCAGGCTGCAGTCCCAGGTGAAACCCGGATTGTCAAACCTGCCAAGCACCAACCACCATGCTACGACAAGTTTCACCATCACAATCACTATTTCTCTAGTGGAAACAATAAATAGGTGAAGGTACAGATAGGTAAAAATAGAAATAGGACAACACTGGATATACACAGAAGAAGCATAAAAAAAATCAATAATGAGCCCAACCGGAATAAAATAGACATCTCTCTGAGTCTGAACTGAATCTCAAATACAATGAGTCACATAAACAAAGTCTCACAATAGCTCTCAACTCTATGAAACAAAATACCAATCTAGATTCTGAAATTTATCAACTACATGTGGAGTTCTGCAATAACTACAAAATATGATAAGCAACTAAATGGACAACTAAGAAATCCCATCAACCTGCGACTCTCCGTGCGCCAGACTCGCTGCCTGAAAGGGGGGAAAACAACGAGCGTCAAAGCGCTAGCGAGATCATCACTACCTCTCCCCAGGGGAAGGGGTAGGAGTATATAAGAAAATAGAGTCATTACATACATATATCAAATTATTCATATAACTCTCTATGAATGAAAAACAAATAATCATTGATAAATACTCTAATCTTCAACATAAAGAAAAACCATCTCATCTCGAACTACGTCCGAGTGACCTGCTCTATAATAAGAGGATATTAACAATTGCTAAAATAAATATATCTGCCGTTCATAACGGGTGCATCAAAATCTCAAAGGAAATATCCTATTCGCGGGCAATCTATCATGGAAGTAAAGCCTACAACTGATCAAATATCTATGTGTACATCATCTTGTACTATAGCGATACTTTTGTAATGCTTGTTACTCAATCGCTCTGCGGTAATAGGGTTTATTATTTTTCTATTCCGGATACATATAATAATGATACTGTTGTAATACTATTACTCAATCGTTCTGCGGCAAATAGGTTTTATCTCCCTATTTCCGGATACATGAAATAACGATACTTTTGTAATACTCTTACTCAATCGTTCTGCGACAAATAGGTTTTATCTCCCTATTTCCGGATACATGAATTAACGATATTTTTGTAATACTCTTACTCAATCGTTCTGCGGCAAATATGTTTTATCTCCCTATTTTTGGATACATGAATTAACGATATTTTTGTAATACTCTTACTCAATCGTTCTGCGGCAAATAGGTTTTATCTCCCTATTTCCGGATACATGAATTAACTATACTCTTTCATATGTATTCATCAGCTCAACGTGCGACAAAAAGTATGTTAACACAACATAATCTAAGGGTACGTGCACATATCTCGGTGTGCGTGTCCATATCTCAGTTTTCTGCAGAATATATCATTAGTAAATTAAGCATATCTTTCTCTGGACAAACTCTTTTTAAGAATAGTTTTTGTTTTGGAAACTAGACTCGCATAGCTATCATTTGACACTGATTTGGTTCAGTTTGGAGTTCATATGATATTTCTAATTTCCAGTCAAACATTTTATATGTGCAGCAGATTTTCTGCAGGATATATCATCAGTAAAATGAGCATATCTTTTTCTAGGAAAACTATCTTTAGGTATGGTTTTCTGTTTTGAAAACTAGATTCAAATATCTTTCAATTGGCATTAGTTTGATTTAATTTGGATTTCATTTGTTATTTTAAATTTCTAGCTCAAAAGTATATGTGCAGCAGATTTTCAGCAGAACATAACAAGCATGATTATTTGCACAAGAAATCATATGTAAACCTTCAATCATGCATGAAACTTTAAAACGAAGCATAAGACATCTAAATTCAGATAAACAATATTTTAAATTATTTTCAGATCTTAAAATACTTCTGTAAATTCGTGCTTAATCTCTTTAACATGAAAAGACCTAGTCTTTATACATATATACAAAAGATCCAATTTTTATACACAAAATAATTGATTAGGCTCTATAAAACTCATTAAAAACTCTTCAAAAATATTTTAAAAACTTGGAGGGGGATTAGTAGAGATGATACTCTCCTGGGGTTGTAGGAAAACTTGTTAGAAGCAACGTCGAAGGAGATCTCCACTCCAAAAGCCAAAAATCAACAAAAACCCAACTTGAAAGCCTCCAATCTTCTCCAAGAATTCAAAATAGGGTTTATGGGGGTTTGGTGGCTGTTAGGGTTCTTAGATATGATAAAAGAAAGAAATTTCGTGAAAAAATACAGGTATTTATAGAGGCAAACCCGAAACAAACCTGTTAGACCCGAACCAGGAAACCTAGTCTGACTAGGAAAATACCCCTTCGGTATTTTGGTTATAACTTTCTCATACGACCTCGGAATGAGGTAATCTAAGACTTGTTGGAAAGCTGTTGAAGAGACCTACAACTTTGGTCTTTTACATTTTTCCAAATTCTAACTACATCAGTGTGCAAAACATAAAAACTCATAACTGATCATTATTCCCAGATTTTTACTCTTTTGGCCTTTGTGCATGTTTTGTGCATTTGCACTCATATTTTCACAAATATATATTGAATTGATCTCAAATCAATTCTTATCATATCCAAACATCAAAATATATTATTTTTTACCATATAACATATTTATCATTATTTATCATAAAATATTCAAATTTACGGGGTTTTACATTCTTCCCCCCTTAAAAGAAATTCGTCCCGAAATTCCATAATCGCATCTCAAAGCTTAAAAACTGGGAAAACACAATAAGAAGGTGTAATTCATATTAAGAATTCCTTCTGCACCCATCTCATAGTATTAGCACAATGATATTTAAAGTTAACAACCTAGAATGCAAACATTCTTCCCTAAATCCCTAATTAAACGAAATTGGTACGTCGAGCGAAATAATCCAAACAAGGAAACCCTCATGTATATACCATATGTTTCAAATGATTAAGGATCAAGTGACAATATCTTCATTCTAGTGTTAAAGATAAATATCATTGTGACTAAACAACATAGATAAAGACTACTATCAAAGCACATAAGCATAAGAATTTATTAACATCATACCTGTCCAAACAGGTGCGGGTAGTCGCAACGAACATCCTCCTCGCGCTCCCAAGAAATCTCTTCAGCTCCTTGCCGGTTCCACTGACTCGCGCTCCCAAGAAATCTCTTCAGCTCCTTGCCGGTTCCACTGAACTTTCACTAATGGAATGACTTTATTCCTAAGCTTTTTATTCTCTTCTAGCAAGTATGCATACTGAAATCTCTACGGTAGTCAAGTCATCCTGAATCTCAATCTCTGGTGAATCAATCACTCTCTGTTGCTCATCATCCCGCATATGCTTCTTAAATATCAAAACATAAAAGACATCGTGTATACTCGACATCGATGCTGGAAAATCTAACCTGTAAGAAACAGCTCCAATGCGCTCGATGATCCTGAAAGGACTAACATATCTCGGGGCAAGTTTCCCCCGTCTACCGAATCGCTGAACGCCCTTCATCGGTGATACTTTCAACATAACTGAGTATCCGACCTGGAACTCTAAAGGTTGTCTCCTCTGATTTGCATAGCTCTTTTGCCAACTCTGCGCCGTAAGAATGCGCTCTCGAATCAATGCCACTGATTTGCATAGCTCTTTTGCCAACTCTGCGCCGTAAGAATGCGCTCTCGAATCAATGCCACCTTCTCTGTGGTCTGTCTAACTAACTCTGGCTCTCGAATCAATGCCACCTTCTCTGTGGTCTGTCTAACTAACTCTGGACAAATCAATAAACTATCCTCTAGCTCTGCCCACCATATAGGTGATCTGTAAGGTCTCCCGTACAAAGCTTCATACGGTGCCATCCTGATGATAGCTTGATAACTATTATATTATGCAAATTCAATCAGTGGGATGTGATCCTCCCAGCTACCCTGAAAATCCATAATTCATGCTCTCAGCATGTCCTCTAAGATCTGATACACCCTCTCGGTCTGACCATCTGTCTGGGGGTGAAAAACGCTGCTAAATAACAACTGACTGCCAAAAACATACTGGAAACTCCTCCAAAAATGAGATGTGAAGCCTGAGCCCCGATCTGATACAATCGTCTCCGAAACTCCATGCAATCTAACAATCTCCCGAATGAAGATCCTTGCATACATATCTGCCGTATGAGTCATCCTCACTGGTAAGAAATATGTAGACTTAGTCAATCTGTCCACTATAACCCAAATAGAATCATTTCCTTCCTTTGACTTAGGCAACCCTACTATGAAATCCATGGAAATATCTGCCCACTTCCACTCAGGAATGGGTAAAAGCTGTAGGGTTCCTGCATGTCTCTGATGTTCTGCCTTAATTTGTTGGCAGGTATAACACTTAGCCACATAAATCTGGCAATCCCTCTGCACATACGCACTCGCACCATCCAAAAAGCCTCCTTCAATCTTGTACATTTTCCTTTTGCAATGGATGTACTGTATATCTGTTATGATACGCCTAAACTATCGGCGCAAAATAACCATACCCTCACGGTCTGCATCCAAAACACTCGTAGTCCTGCTAAATGGTGTCAACGAAATGCAAATGTCGTATCACTATTTGAACAGTCAAAATTGTATTGTAGTCTTATCTATGCTATATAGTCCTATAAGGCTCCTGCATCCCGTGCCCAAGCAAACTATACCCCTTCTTTGTAAGGTGTGTAAGTAGTATCATAAATCTTCAAGATTTTGAAATGAAACTTCTCTCATACCATTCTATCTAAACTACGAACCCTGTAATGGTTCTTAGTGCTCTCAATCTAGTAAGGCCTCAACAATGGCTGGATCCACTGTTATGCCACACCTGTTGATGACGTGCGCTAAAACTAAGTTCTCGTTTTAAGCCAGAACTCGTATTTGCTGAACTCGTAGCGTATCAACACTGATGCCTCTAATTCTCAATTGTCCGCTATCCGCCCGCAATGCCAATAAAGGATGTTGCTCGCGCTCTGTTTCTGATTCTCGAAAAAATAATGAGTCGTTAAATAAAAGACTACGAACTGGTCCTAACATGGACAAAAACCCGGTTCATTTTAAAATCCATGAATACGCGTCGGGTGCATTGTCAGGCCCAAATGGCATGACAAGAACTCAAAGACCCATATCGAGTCAGAAAATGACGGTTGGAAATATCACATTTAACCGCAACAATCCACAACTGGAAATAACTAGAATGAAGTCAATCTTCGAGAGAATATGCGCTCAAAACGCCAGCGCGCAGCTAGTTCAACAATCATAAATCCTTGAATAGTGATCCGTGATCCGGGAAAATGACCTTGTTCAACTCACGATAATCGATACACAATCGCATGCTATAGTCCTTCTTCCCCACGAAGAAGACCTATGCTCCCAAAAAAAAAGACTCCAGATAAAAAAAAACTCTGTGATAACAACTCATCTAGCTGAGTCTGTAGCTCCCTCATCTCAGCGGGTACCATATGATATGGTAAGGTGTTCGGAATATCGGTACGGTGCCTGCTGCAAATCAATGCAGGGAAGGTATGTCCTGAACGACATCCTAATACTCTGAGACAACTCCGGTCTCGCTCAAAACTGCACCCCGATCCCGTATCATCACCTCTTTGACGTATGCCAGAAATGACTCCGCATTCTGGTTACCCCATGAGGTTGCTACTATCTATACAATCCCAACGAATGCTTACAAGCGTACTGTTTTAGCAAAATAGTCAGTACTGATATTGTAGGATGATAACCATTTCATACCAAGAATGACGTCGAAATTCGACATCCACAACACGACCATGACAAAGATGAACTCAAACTCATCTATACTGATGACACATCTCCTACATATACTCTCTAATAGGGACACCTCCCCTAAAGGAGTAGAAACTGATAATGGAACGCCGAAACGCTACGCTACAAGCTGATGTCTAATCATGACATCATGATAGATAAAAAAATGCGAAGCTTTTGAATCAACAAGATTCGAGCTGGATAAGAATTTACTACGAAAACTCTGCTCGCACTATGATCACGTGGCGCGACTATATAAACTCTGCTGATGGCCGATGCCTTCTACGCTGCTAGAGGTGAAACACATGGGTCCATCTGATACTGATGAATACTCTAAATAGCGCAATTATGGCCTATAGGCCCCTACATCCTCAGAATAACCGGTAGCACATCTATCCTCCGATGCTAGCCGTAATTGTTGCCCTAAGATTATTGGCCCTGATCTCTATCATGCTAGTCTCCTGCTGGTGTACTTCTATAATTCTTCGCTCTATGTCCGATCTTATTATAATTGTATCATGTGTCCCGAATCATGCGCTGCTACGGTGTTATCAAATCATGTTTGCTATCTTCTTGTAATGTCTTTATTGCTGATAGTAAAAATCATTATCCCGCTGTTAGGGTCCTCTAGATCCCATAATAGGCCTCTTGCCCTTGTCATTGCCATCATGCTAGTCTTGATTTCATATTAACTATAGGCATATCTCACTGTTTTAAGCAAACTAGCTCTAACTGCTTGTCGAAGAAGTAAACAAAATTTTCCCAAATAAGTGATATTCACTGTCCCGACGAAAACCTGAAATCGTAGCTATCCTTTGCTACTATTCTCCGGTGATATCATCTGTGCTGAATATATTTAACCTCTGGTTTGATACTAAGTCTACGTTAAGGAATTTTCACATATTTCTTTTTATTTATAAGCTGCATATGAATCCAATGTGCCCTGCACTATGGTGTTCTCAGTGTCCTACATCTTTCTTATTCTTATAGAGCCAAGCCTCCTGCTCTGTATCTCTATCAATAAATGATTGTGATAATATAATCATTAGTATTACCTCTTCAATAGGTACAATTAGTACAACGGGTGGTGGAACTCCAGAAAATGTAATGTGGCTCGCTACTCCCTCCTCGAGTGTTGCTAGTCTCTGTTTCTGCAAACGGTGCCATAAAGTCGATCAAATACTGTGAAGCCTGCTGCCGCTCGGACTCTGCTTGCCCAGCTCTCCGGCTATGAGTTTTATCTCGACCGCATCCTCGTTCCAATATTCATAATATCGAGAGGAGAGCTTATGATCACAGTAAGTGAGATCGCAAACATATATACATATATATAACGTATCACAATACGTATTCATAACATATAGTATTCACGCAAATACTTTAAATCAACATAAAATAATTGTCATAATTTTTTTTTTGAAATTTTAAGATATACGCACATATCGTCCTCACTCATTCTAGGAATTCCTAACGGACTCTATACGTGAATCCTAGGAAACTCTATCCTAGCTCCACAACTTGACACAGGAATGATCCTAAGGATGCTGGAACTAGAGCTCTGATACCAACTGTAACGCCCCGCCCCGGAATCCCGGAGTCGGTACGCTATTAGATCTGATGGACTGGCCTCACAAACCACCAAGATGCATCTTCTTTTCGGGAACCCAACTCCTAGAAACTCCAGAGTTAAGCGTGCTTGGCCTGGAGAAATTCTAGGATGGGTGACCCCTGGGAAGTTTTCCAGGGAGCGCGTGAGTGAGGACAAAATGTGCTGAAAAGACGTGGTGGTTTGTGAGGTCAGTCCATCAGATCTAATAGCGTACCGACTCCGGGATTCCGGGGCGGGGCGTTACACATACCAATCGTCGCTTGATAACTATTGTTATAAGCAAACTCTATCAATGGAATATGATCCTCCCAGCTACCTTGAAAATTAATGATACAAGCCCGCAATATGTCCTCCAATACCTGGTTCACTCTCTCTATCTGACTGTCTGTCTGAGGATGGAATACACTGCTGTGTAATAACCTGCTGCCGAATGAATCCTGAAAACTCCTCCAAAAGTGCGAGGTGAAAACTGAGCCTCGATCTGATACAATCATATCTAGAACTCCGTGAAGTCGAACTATCTCCCGGATAAATATCCTCGCATATGTCTCGGCGGTAAAAATAGTCCTCACTGGAATAAAATGTGCCAACTTCGTCAACCGATCCACTATCACCCAAACTAAAAAACATCACTTTAACCATTAAAAGTCTAATCTTTATTAATGGAAAGGTTTGGATGCAGATAGTCTTGCCTTATTATGTGCACAAGCCCCTGAAACAATCAGCAAACGATCTCTCGATGCTAAACGCTACAAATCTCGTCTTCTCCTTGCTTTTCATCTCATGAAACTCTCCCGAGAACTCAAGTATAGGGCTAGGGTTTGAGAGAGGAGGAGAGGGGCTGCTAGGGTTTGGAACATAGAAGAAAAAGGTGTTTTTCATGTATAAACATGTATATATATGGCAGCAAACCCGAATAAATACAGCCCAAAACCCGAAACCCTAAACTGGAAACCCAGTCTGACTAGAAACATACTCTTCGGTATTTTAGTTGTAACTTTCGCATTCGATCTTGAAATGAGGTGATTAAAGATTTGTTGGAAATCTACTGAAGAGACCTATAACTTTGGTCTTTTAAGTTTTTTTATATTTATACTGTATCAGTGTGTAAAATACAAAATCTCTCTACTAGTCATTATTTTCCAGATTTATACATCATACATGTTTTGTGCATTTGCACTCATATATACATATATACATTGAATTGATCTCAAATCAATTCCTACCATACTCAAACATCACAATATGTTATTTATCAACGTATAACAAATTTATTATTATTTATCACAAAATATTCAAATTTTCGGGGTTTTACAACAATTTTATGATATAACCCACAACTTTCATCCATTTTAGCTCATTTCGACCCAATAGAAAGTATTTTTTTGGAGTTCAAAATTGAAAATCTTATGAGCTAATCACAATTTTTGTGCATTTTTATCCGTTTTGCCCAATGGTAAACAATTTTGTGAAG
Source organism: Asparagus officinalis (assembly GCF_001876935.1). Classification (NCBI taxonomy): domain Eukaryota; kingdom Viridiplantae; phylum Streptophyta; class Magnoliopsida; order Asparagales; family Asparagaceae; genus Asparagus; species Asparagus officinalis. Next base: position 146,876,582 of record NC_033800.1, on the reverse strand, counting down.
TTTAGAATTCACGGTTTCAATAACTATAACAAGTGATTTTTGTCCCTTTTTATTCATTTGGACCTAATAGCAAATAAGTTTGTGTAGTTTAAGTTTCATGATTTCGTGAGCAATAACTCGTGAGTTTTTAATTTTTTTTTCATTTGTTTCAACCCAATGACGAATAATTTGTAGTTATAACCCATGATTTTTTTTGTTGCATTTTTCTTGTTTTTGACCCAATGGTAAAACTTTTTGTAAAGTTTAAAATTCACAATTTTAAGGGCTATAATAAATGATTGTTGTCCATTTTTGTTCATTTCGACCTATTGGAAAATAATTTTATAGAGTTGAAATTTCATGATTTCATAAGATATAACACATATTTTTTTAATTTTCTTCATTTGTTTTGACATAATTGCAAATAATTTGTGGAGTTTAAAATTCACAATTCATGAGCCATAACCCAATGTTTTTGAATTTTTTTCTTTTGTTCATTTTGATCCAGTGCCATATAATTTTATGGAGTTTAAAATTTACAATTTCATGATATATAACCCACAATTTGGTCCATTTTTTTTGACCTAACAGGAAGTATTTTTGCGGAGTTCAAAATTCACAATTTCATGAGCCATAAACCCACGATTTTTGATTTTTTTTCATTTTGATTAAATGGCAAATAATATTTTGGAGCTTGAAATTCATGATTTCATGAGCTATAATACACGTTTTTTTGGCCATTTTTGTGCGTTTCGATCCATGTCAAATATTTTTGTGGAGTTTTAAAATTCACAATTTCAAGAGCTATAACTATTTATATATTTTTTTGTTTTTGTTCATTTGGACCCAATGGTTAATAATTTTGTTGTATTCGTAATCCACAATTTCAAGAGCTATAACCAACTTTTTCCCCATTTTTGTTCGTTTGGATCCAATAGAATTACATTTGCTAGATCAAATTCATGATTTTATGAGTTATAACTCCAATTTTTGTTGATTTTAATTCGTTTCAGCCCCAACAACAAGTGTTTTTGTGGATTTCAAAATTCAAAATTTCATGAGCTATAACCAACAATTTTTAAATTTTTTTGTTCACCTTAGTCCAATGGCAAATAATTTTTTGGAGTTTAAAATTTATGATTTCATGACCTATAACCCATATTTTTTCTAATTTTGTTTATTTTGACCCTATGATAAATAATTTTATAGAGTTTAAAATTCATGATTTCATTGTCTATAACCAGCAGTTTTTGTCCATTGTAGTTTATTTTGGCCCAATGACAATAACCTTTGTGGAGGTCAAAATGCACAATTTGAGTTATAAACCATGATTGTTGTGTATTTTTATTTATTTTGACTTAATGATAAATAACCTTGCAAAGTTCAAAATTCATGATTTCAAAAACTATAACCAACGGTTTTGTCCTTTTTTCTTCATTTGGCCCCAATGGCAAATAAGTTTGCGGAGTTCAAAATTCATGGTTTCATAAACTATAACCCGGATTTTCAGAATTTTTTCATTTGTTTCAACCCAATGGCGAATAAATTTTTGGAGTTCAAAATTCACAATTTCATGAACTAAAACCCATGACTTTTAAATTTTTTTGGTCATTTTGGCAAATAATTTTGTGGAGTTGAAAATTTACGATTTCATGATATATATAACCCATGATTTTTGTTCATTTTAGTTTGTCTCAACCCAATAAAAAATAATCACATGAAGTTTAAAATTCATGATGTCATGAGCTGTAACCCACGATTTTTGAATTATTTTTGTTTGTTTCAATCCAATGATAAATAATTTCACGGAGTATAAAATTCACGATTTCATGAGCTATTACATGTGCTTTTAAATTTTTTTGTTTATTTTAATCCAATGACAAATAATTTTGTGGAGTTCAAATTCCAAATTTTCTAATATATAACCCACGGTTTTTGTCCATTTAGGGTCATTTCGACCCAATGATAAGTATTTTTAGCCTATGTAACCGTCTTTTTATATGATAAGTTCAAATTTCACAATTTCATGAGCTATTACCCATACTTTTTGGATTTTTTTGTTCATTTTGATCCAATAGCAAATAATTTTGTAGAGTTCAAAATTTTAAATTTCCTAATATATAATCCACGATTTTTGTCCATTTTAGATCATTTTGACCCAATGGTAAGTATTTTTAGCCTATGTAACTATCTTTTTATATGATAATAAAAAGAAAGAATTCATCTCTGCATTTATTGTTTACACTTGTGTCTCAGTTTTTCTTATTTGATTTATACATTTTTTTTGCGTTGCGAAAACTATTAATTGACTCCTTAAAAAAAATAGAGGGAGATATATATACTGTATCAGCATAAAATTGTCCCAGAGCAAAATTTCTGAAGGCCCTTACAGAAATATGACAAAAACAAATATATTCCATCACTCAACAGATATGAACATTAGCTTCAATTCATAGAATGCCTAAAATCATTTGATATATACATACAGAAATGACAGCCTCTGAATATGCAAAGTAGCGATAAATGTAATATTCATAAATCAATGACTATCTATCTACGTTTACAAGCAGCTAGATGAAATACTAAGGATGCATACACATTTCAAATATAGAAAACATATCTAATAAGCAGTACATAGAAAATTCGACTCATCCAATAGAGTCATCATAATACATTGTTTCACAATGGTCTAGTTGTTTCAAACTTCCAATAGTTATGATAAATTCTTAATACTATTTCCAATAAAAAAAATGATGCTTCACACTGCTTCCAAGCTACAGAACCATACTAAACGAAAGCAAAATCAAAATCAAAACAAGGGTACAGTCTTAAGAGGTCTCAAGGCAAGTAGTCTTCAGAGGTCTCAAATCTCGGGAAGGTTGTCGATCTATTTCCAGACCGACACGCCTCCAGAATTTTCATCAACCTCGGCATTCCTCCCATTGCTTTTCCTGAAAAAGTTTAACGCAATGTGTTTGTTAGACCTTTGTTCTTCGGCTCAGAATAGAGTTTTGCAGGTCTGAATAAATATGACCATGAAATATTAAAGGTCACCAAGTTGAACATCTTCAAAGTACACATCAACTACAAAATAGCAGCTTGAAGCTTCCCCAGATGAAAGCGCTACAGAACCATGCTAATACATAGTAAATTCTACAGAAGTGCATCTTGTATCAATACTATTTCCCAAAAAAAAAAATTTGATGCTTTCAAATTCCTTCCAAGCTACAGAACCATGCTTCTTGTAGCCGACAACAATCTAGCCATCCTCTTGCTGGCTCAACCATATTTCCATTTACATTGACGCTTCACTAGATGAAAGATGCAAAAAGAAGATTGCGGATATTGGAGTAAAGAGCAATAAATTGATTGAACATCAAAAATATGAAAGCATCTAACCTTTCAGTCTTAATGATATCTATTGACAGAGTAGTTCCTAAAATGTTATAAAAAATAAAGCATGGATGAAATACAAATACCTATAATGAATAAATATACCTGAACTCAAGGATCTGGCAATATAATCTCTCTCTCTTTTATATCATCCTCACTCTGCAATCATAAAATTCATATAAGATTAATTAATCCAAATACATATAATTTTGGTTTAAATTAAAATGTAATTACCTGCTTTCTTTTCTTTATACCATGCACCTTACGAATCCAATCTCCTCCACAAATTAATCCTTCAAGGGTGGTCGGGTCTAAAGAAGCTCGATATGGATCTATTACCCTTACCCCATCACTAAAAACAGACTCAGATGCCACCGTGGAAATAGGAACTGCAAGGATATCCGCAGCCATTCTCGACAAGATAGGATACTTAAATCGATTGTCTTTCCACCAATCTAAAGCACTGAAACATTGATCGACAGTTCCATTACAAATAAATACATGCTCCTCTAAATACATCTCCAACTCTGATTTGAAAGCAGGAATTCTTTCTTTACTTCTCACAAAACTAAAGACGTCACTCCATCCTGAGCTAGTGCTTGTATCACGAGACTCATCCAAGGCACCACCTTCTCCACCCAAAGAGTTACAAGCATTATTGGCATGATGTACAGAAACATATTTATCAAATATCTCCTTTAGAGCATTTTTCACATTTTGAATATATCGTTTGGACTCTTCTTCAGGGTAAATTTGAGGATAACAATATTCCATTGCACCCAGTTTCAACCTTGGATCCATAATAGAAGCTACAGCGATTAACAAATTGCATTCCCCCCAATAGTTCTCAAACTTATCTTTCATTTTTCTTGCCATTTCTCTAATAGAAACATCATCATCTACTAGCAATTCGTCTATTACTTTTTTAATCCTATAAACTTCGACAAGATATAAATTGGATGTAGGATAATCACTAGTGGAGATGAGATTTGTTACCGCATCAAACACCTCTAATAACTTGCAAATCTTCCCCACTTTATCCCAGTCCCCAGGGTCCGGCATGCAATCATAATTGGGCTCACTTTCTTTAAGAATTGGAAATGCATCTTTGAACTTTAAGGCAGTGATCAACATTAAATATGTCGAGTTCCATCGACTAGGCACATCAAGGATCAACTTCTTCTGTCCTAATTGCAACTGTTAAAAAAATAATAATAAGATGTGATTAGTACTTTTGAAAGAACAAGTATAAGCTTTAAAAATAAACACATAATTAAATATACCTCTTGAACAATAGCAGAAAATGCTTTGAGTCTCGCTTCACTATGACTGACAAACTTCACACTTTCACGTACATTTTCAATTATTGATGAAATAACACTTATTCCATCTTGAACAAGAAGATTAAGAATGAGAGCACAAGATCGAACTTGTAAAAACTTTCCACCACAAACCGATTTCCTACTCCCGGGTAAGTCACCTTTCAAAATTCTAAAACAAACATCACTATATGTCGCATTATCCCCTGTAATAGTAAAAATTTTGTTCTCTATTCCCCATTCTTTCAAGCATTTACTCATAGTGTCCGCTATATCCATACCACTTCGAGGAGAAGGCACATGCACAAAACCAAGAATCCTTTTTTCCAGGTTCCAATGCTCATCAACAAAATGGCCCGTGACCTCCACATATTCAATTCTTTGATTTTCCGACCTCCAAAGTCCGGTCGTTAAACTAATTGTATCAATAGTTTTCAAGCGCGCTTTCAATTTACTCCTCTCGCTGCCAAAGATTTCCATGCAATCATCTCTTAAGGTTTCCCACCCAATTTCCGTAAACCCTGGATTCATGCTCTTCATCAACAACACAAAACCCTCCTCCTCACAGATCGTAAACGGATGATCGTGCATCATTACCCAATGCGCTAATGCCTCCCTAACTTTCAAGGCATCACCTCCGCCGTTGGTTAGTAGCATAGCGGGATGCTCCACACAGGACATTTCGAGTGTTCTCTGCCCTTGCTCACTCCTCCTCCCGGCAATGCAATAGTTTTCGAGCGTTCTCTGCCCTTGCTCACTCCTCCTCTTGGCAGTGCAATAGTTTTTCAAGTGGGTTCTCAAATGAGAGGTCGTCCCGGATGAATTTTGCGCGAAATCATGCTTGCAATGCTTGCACTGCCACCTCCTGACCTTATCAGGGCGAACAATTTCCACAAAGTCATCCCAACACGGGGAGGAATTTTTCCTCTTCCGTTTTCGAGGGGTCGGGTTGGTAGTCTCTGCTACATCTTCATAAGCATTAAGAGGAGCAGGGTCAGGAGAAGATGAAGTGCGTGAGGCTGCGGGTTGATTAATAGGGGAAGACGACATTTCTGTGGGTATTAAAAATTTTTTTTTTTAATAATAATCTAATAAAGAAATACGGCGTGAACATGAATAGGAATTTGAGCAACTGGGTTCTCATTAATTTACTAGCTAGCAGCGATTCCAGCGAATGCTGGGGTTTTTTTTTTTTTTTTAAACTGAAAGTTAAGTTCTAGGGCTCTTTTACCTCTCCTCTCCCGCAATTGATCAGATCCCAAGCGTTCGGGTTCAACTTCGATTGAACCTCGCTGGATCGACGAGAGGAACTCTCGCACGCCGTCGAAGGGCGGGCGCGAGAGAGAGAGAGAGAGAGAGAGAGAGTGAGAGGAGAGAGAGAGAAAAGACGGGAATTTTGAGAAAGAGCGCCGCGGTGGAAAGAAAAGGGAAAGACAGAATGTAAATTTTACAAAACCCCCTTAAGTCTGGGATTTTCTCAGATAAGCCCACTTGAATCTTTAAATGTCACAAGAACGCCTCCTTAATGTTTGGGGTTCTCAGAAAGTCCCCCTTAACTATGTTAACCGCTATTTTCGTATGTGTGGTTAAAATTAGGCATGTGGATATTTTTACTGATGAAAATTGTGGTTCATGCTTTTAGAGGGTGTTCTGAAAAACTGTTAAAAGTTGAAGAGGGTTTTCTAAAAAAAACAAAAGTTAAGGAGGGTTTTGTGACATTTCGCCTAAAACACAAGGTAACACAAAGAGAAATTGTAATGAACAGTGACTGTAAATTTTTTTTTCCTCTACATGGGGTTATATGTGCAATAAACTTGTGGGATTCATAAAAAAAATGTTATTAACTAAAATTCATAGGAGGACTAAAGTTCAAAAAAATAAACAAATACTTTATTAAACAAACGAATCAAACAAATATAAATGAAAGTTTATTGAATATAAAAAGCAAATATATCTAAGATAAATTCTACCGCAGACTAAAAAGTATTCATTCACTGCTAAATGAACAAACCGAATACTTAGTGAATAATTACCAAACCGTTCATGAACTTACCACGAACACCTTTGACATTATCGCCCTGGGCTAAATAACAAAAGAGTACCACATTAATCAAAAACTTACCAACTTTTGCTTCTGAACGCTCCCAATCATCGACTATATACAAGTTACAGACCATGAGCCTTTTTGATATTACCATGCCTTAATGTACAGCAAATGATTGCCATCTAAGCTCAATTTTACAAAAAAATAATAATAATAATAATAATAATTCATTCACACCATTAATGCAGGCTCTTGTGGTTTAATAAGCATATTAGGCTCTCCAGTTTACGGCTCCTTCAACCCAAATTCTGATGGTTTAATAAGGAAAACAGTAGTCACTCCCTCTTATCCTCCTCAACCTCGTCTTCATCAACACCGAAGACATCATTGTCTAAATTCCTCTCTTTTTTCTCCATATTGGCTAATCCGAGTTCACCGCCATCTGAAATTCCTTTTGTTAGATACTGAGCTTCTTCATCGTCGCCATCTTCTCCAGCTTCGGCGGAGTACGCATATCTGCATTAAAATCAAGAGAATAGAGGGTTAACTTCGTTTAAACTCTGTGAACACAGATGAAAGAGAGGCGAAATTTTTACCTCTGAGAGCTCTGAGACGGTTGCCAAAGGTAGCACATTACACAGAGCAAGGCGAAGGCAATAATGTCCCAGAAAGCAGTGATGATCCATGCGCTCTGCCATCGCTCACTGAATGGATCTGTTGCCTTGAAGTAGACCTGTTATATCAAAGATTTTTTCCTCTTTCAGATCAAGCATTAAACGTCGCTAGAATTGAATTGAAAAGCCTCGTATCTTTTATTTTATTTTTAAATATGTTGTTTCCTTTGCTGCAAATCCATCGTACGTCAGGATAATTTAATACAACACGGTCCTAAACTTTAAATCTTATCCATTTTCAACAGGTGTAGATTTCATCTAAAGGAAGAAACTGACTTGCAAAAGTTGGTCCATCACCAAAGAAAGGGCCACTGAAATATTTTTAAAAATAAACAATTGTGCAAATGTGACATTATAGACTTGGAAGGATATCATTTTCTGTTCAATGCCACGTCTCGTTCTAAAAGATTGATTTGCAGATAACGAAAATTTATGAGTATGAAAAATGATTAACAAGTACAGAATAACTCTCTTTGAGTGGAAAACCATTCTACTGTATGCTCTGAACTAGTTAGCGAGGAATTACATTAATCACACTGAACACTGCAATCACTATAGATATTAGGCTTCAATCATCATGAAGGTATTACCTCTGTGCATCAATTACGACGAGCTTTCTAGGCATAAGAAAGTAATATTCTGCATGACACTTTCATGAGATATCTGATCTCATATAAAGGGGTTGATCATGGAGGCTATTTGCTTATAAGATATGGGAAGTACAGATGCGTATATGGCTTTTATTGATTGCAAAAATTATTATAAACTGATATACAGATGATGGGTCTTATAAAAGAAACATATATTCACTACGGATTATGCAACCAAGGATGGTGCATAATCCACGGTGGGGTAATAACTAGCACGTAAACAATCAACATTTAGCTCTTGTCTATTTACCTTAGTTATGAGTGAGCTCACTAGGGATTGGGTTGAAAAGTGTCATGACTAATGTAATTTGATCATACTTAGGACTCACTGGAATATGTAAATAACGATGAATATAATGAAGGTTTTATACACAAAAAGCTAACTCAGCCTGTATATAACAAGTAGTACAAAACCGCAAATTGCTTATCAAAGCTAATGAGCTAAAAGATGATTCATACCTCATATCCAATCCAGGCTACTGAAGCAATCACACAAAGTGCCAATGCATTAGTAAATTTCCTGTAAATATCCAACTTTACAGAACTCTTTCGAGCCTAAGCAATCACCAAAACAGAAATTAGTTAAAGAGCTAATATCTCTTATACATAACACGGTAAATAAGAAATATATTATCATCTAGAATATAGTGTTGATCATTTTACTTATTTCCTTGTACTTGAACCTAAGTTGATATACCTGTAGCTTTTCCAACGTTCGAGAAAGAGAAGTGAAAATCCAGAGTATCAAAAAGGCATCCAAAAATGCATCTGGGAGGACAAGGAAGAGCCTTGCTTTGCCTGATATGTCATTAATGGTTCCAACATTTTCAGAAATATCAAGCAACTCTGTGGCCAGAAAATATGTTAACCCCAGAAGAAGCACCTTAGAAGTAAGACCACCGAGAGTTGGCCGAACAACACCATATCCCATGGCAACCGAAAGTACTAGCAGACGTGAGACTGTTTTTCTTATTGCTCCGACAGTCACTACCCAACTCGTGATGCCAACAGGCCTTATGCCAGTGTTATTAAAGTTCAAATACTCAAAGAACCAAAGAGTCATCTCAAACAAGCCAAGAGCTATAACTGCAGTTATGCAGTTTTGAATTGGTAGTACGTCTCTCCAAAACCTAATATACTGGACAAGCCAAATGATACCGAGCAGCAAATAAGCGAGTGACATGAAAGTGTAGAATGTCATCAAAGGAGCCATCCTGCCAGGCAAATAACCATCAGGGTTTTTCCATAATGTCCTTCCACTCACTGCAAGGCCTTTCAGCTTTGGATCACAGGAGATAAAGAATAGGTTGTACATTCCAGTCTTTGTAATATAAACCTCTTTATCTTCCATTCTCGTGTCTCGGTAATCTGCACTGAAGTGTGTATTTATTACAAATGGCCATTCCGCATCCACAGAAGATGGTCTTCTAATGATTTCTCCTTGTCTGCAGCCCTCGAGTTTAGCAAGATCAGGTGTACAGCATATGGACCTTTGTCCACCATAAGCAGATCCACCAATGTTATCACGATCAGCAGCTTCAAATATAATAGCTTGTATCAACCCTGTACTGTGCTCCATGCTTGAATGTTCTTCTGCTGCTTCTTTACTCCTCCAGAATGTAATGTTGTCAAACCTGTCACACAGAAACCCACTTCAACGTCAAAGGCAAATGATAATAAATATTTCGTAATATATGCTTGTTCCAATGCTCACGTGTTTACTAAGCGTCTTTGGAAACTAAATGAAAATTCAACCAGTTAGGTATGCAGAAGATTTTATGGAAGAGGTACGCATCATATTTATCATCATTGCAGCGCATCTGTAACTTAGATACTCTATTAATGGGCATCTGAAATGTGTGGGGCCAAGAAAGTTCCTGTCTGACATGAATATGGGGTGTTAGACATGGTAGTTCGTCAAAAGCCACACAAGAAAATGCAGCTACATATGTTTTTCTTCATAAGTATTATATTCATAAGTATTATATACATAAGTATATACATAAGTATTATATAATTTTCAAGGATGTGTTTGCATGTGGAAGAACATAACAGAGAAAACCAATGACTAAGCCAATAGATGCACCATGATATTGCCTTGTGAGAACCTTAGGCTGACATGAGTAAGACACACGAATTAATAAGGACCACGTAGTAGCTTCCCTAAGATTTATAGTATGTAGGTCACTTTTGCATCCAAAAATTAGTGTGCCGGAGTTATGACTGAGCATGCATTGCTGATCCGTAATCAACACCAAAAGGATGCCCCCTCTGAATTGTTTTGCAGATCATTCAAAAATGTAGGTTCTTGCACAACCGAACAACTAGATACATGTTTCACATTTATACCATAATTTACCACAGGACTACTACTATAGTCTATGCCTCAATTCATCAAAGTGGGTTGGATTCAACTTACTACTTGGGGTTCCTTTTTTATTAAAGGGTTTTCTTCCGAAAAGAAATTTTTATATTTGAAATGATTAGCCATTTCAATCTGCAAGTTTTCTTAAAGGGTTTTCTTCCGAAAAGAAATTTTTATATTTGAAATGATTAGCCATTTCAATCTGCAAGTTTTCTTCCCTCTCCTACCAAATTTAGTGTTTCTTTATATTTGAAATGATTAGCCATTTCAATCTGCAAGTTTTCTTCCCTCTCCTACCAAATTTAGTGTTTCTCAATGTAATTTCTGAGGTCTGCAGCCACTCACAAATCTTATCTAGTCCTCCAGTTCATGAGAATATTGGGAAAATCACGCAATTTCCAAGTCAATATCATCAGTAAACACTGAAGACTAAAGAGGTAAAGTTCTGAAATTTCTTCAGCTCTGACTTACTGGCTCAATGTAGACTGGATTTTTGTCTGAATCCCACTATATAATACAAAATCCACACAAGTTCACTTCTTTTTTATTTATTTTTTTACCTAAACCTATGGAGCACAATCAAATCTCAGATCTAAACCGTTTCAACTCAGATCCAGCCAAAAACTTAAAAGAGATCGACGGGCTCACTTGATAAAGGATCGCTTGCTGCTGCCATCGTCGATGTGGATGGCCTGAGAAGCGACGATCCCCTCGCTGCCGCCGGAGAGGAGATAGGCATTGCCGACCTCTTTGAAGCTCTCGAGCTCGTACGTGTGGACCGAGGCATCGATTTTCTCGAGATTGAAGACGATGAGGGATAGGAGAGAGATTGTGGAGAGAAGAGAAGCGAGATCCATTGAAGAGAGGGGGGGAGGAGAGAGAGAGAGAGAGGGCTTGTCGGCCTCTAATAAAAAAAATCAAAACGAACGATATCTAATTACTAATACGTATAAAAAAGACAGTGAAAGTAAGCAAAGATTTGGGCTTTGTAGCCATCGAACCGGGGAAAGAGAGAGAGAGAGAGAGTATGTGAAGGAGAAGAGTATCTCAGAATTAAGTGCTAATTGCGAATACACCCTGTAGTTTTTTTTTTTGGGGGGGGGCATTTACACCGCCTTGGGACCAAACCCTATCACAAATTATAAAAGAGTTTTGCTACAGAAACCTAAAATATGGGATCAACAAGAGAGACATGTGAGGTGTCCCCCTTCTATTGCATAATGAGTGACCATCATTAAATGATGACCACTCATTATGCAATATGAGAGAGACACCTCACGTATCCTCCTGTTGGTTCTATATTTTGGGTCATTGGGGAATTTTTCATTATAAATTAGCGCCAGGTGAAAGTCCTTCCTCATACCAAAAATCAAAATTTTTAACTTTTGTTGTTTGTATTCCACCCATTCTCTCACCCGTTCTCGCCCATCTCAAGGATGCAAACTCCGGCATCAAATTTGTTCACCAAAGTCGAAACTAAGACAAAAGACGATGGAGCTAATAGGCTTCAATAGCGTCTTCCTAAGAGAACAAAGAGCAAAAACGAGACCACCCACGGGTGGGATTCTTGGTCAGCAGCTCCATGGGGGAGGACTCGCTCCCTAGGCACGTGCCCTGTTGGTCATGGGTTCGAATCCATGTTGCTGCATTCAACTGGTCTCCCTTGGTTTAAGGGTGGGGACGGAGACCCGGGGTTTTACTGTTCAGCTAATCAGCCTGGTAAATTAGGGACCCGTTTAAGTCTGTTCTGGTCCACACGCTGAGTGACCACCTACGTGGAATTGGGCCCCTGGTAGCAAGGATATGGCTCCCTTAGTTGTGGGGGGGGGTTGGGAAAATTCAAACCGTGGTCTCCGCTGGACCCCAAAGGGGGGCGCTAAGCGGCTGACCAGGTTTCCCTTGTCACCCCAAAAAAAAAGCAAAAACGAGAGCAAACGAGTTAAAAAGGTGTCCAACCCATCCGGACAACATTTTTTATATTATAAAAGGAGGGGATCTCACATTTAATATAAGTTAGAGGGAGTTTGATTCCTACGGGTTGTAAACGCGACAAATAATACTACAGGGGTAGTAAGTGCAACTCGGTGATGCTACAGGAGGTGTGTTCGCAATTAACCCTAGAATTGATAGAATTCTTAATAATATTTTATTCTCATAATTAATTTTCTGTTCTCTAAACTATTCTCTCTTTCTATCTATTGTTTGTTTTTCTTTGGCCTTCTTTTCCCCCCTTTTTAACAAAGCAATTGAACGGTTCCCTATATTGTGATCTAGATGGTTTATCTTTTTTTTCCCCGAAAAAATCCCTAATGACCTGGGACCAACAGGGGGGACAGGTGAGGTGTCCCCCTCTTAATAATCTCCTAATAATGAGCTGACAATCATTAATGATGGCAAGCTCGTTATGCAATAGGAGGGGGACACCTCACCTGTCCCCCCCTGTTGGTCCATATTTTGAGTCACTGTAGCAAAACTTTTTTTCCCCTTTGACCGAAAATGTATAATTTCATTTAATTAAAAATAGTCAATACATCCAAATGAAATTTCCGAACAATTAAATCGAAGCATACATTTTATCTAATAACATGAATTTTCTTGACAAGGGCCATATTGAGCTAGCGAGCAACATTGTTACCCAATTAATAGTAGTGAAAATTGTCATAATTCAAACGTTATTAAGCCTTTGTTTGAGAGTGATCAGATAACTAAATTACAAATCGGACAACTTAATAATTTTTGAATTTAGCTCGCCTTATCAAATTACAAAAGTTAAATGATTTATTGGTTGAAGTACGGACAGTGAAACAAAAGATTTTTGGAAAATTGCTTCAAGGCCTCAAAACTCAATTTCTATTGTGTTGTAGCCCTCCTTACTTTCCCTAATGTACTGCAGCCCCTCCTTTTTTTAAAAATTACGTCCAGACCCCTCCAGTCCAAAATCCCGATTTTGCCTTCCCTTCACCTCCCTCCTCCTCCTCCTTTGCCGGTCCCCCTTTGCCCCTTCCCCCGCGCCGCCTCCCTCCCCCGTCCCCACTCCCTACCACCACGTGCCTCTCCTCCCCCCTCTCTCACGCTGCCCTCCCCCTCACACCGCCGCCTCCTTTCCTCCCTCCCCTTCCCCGCCCGCAACCTCCTCCCACGCCGCTCCTTCCCCTCCCCACTCCTCCTACGTCGGCTCCTCCGCTCATCCTCCCTCCTCCCGCCGCTGCCTCCCTCCCACAAGTCGCTCCTCCACACGCCCGCCCAATCCGCTTCTCCAGCCCACTCGCCCTCCCGCCCCCTCCCTCCCCCCCCCTCCCCCTGCACTCCCTCCCCCCTCCCCAGGCTCCCTCCCCTCCCGCCCTATCCCGCTGCACTTCCTTCCTAAAACCTCCTCCTCCTCTCCGCTCTCTGCGCCAGTCCCCTGTCTTCCGGCAGCATGCGCCGTCCCGAGGAACTTCGCGTGGGCACATTAGTAAGAGTTAACATGTTAACTGTTAGAGTTAACATGTTATCTGTAAGAGTTACCATGTTAACTGTATGAGTTAACATGTTATCTGTAAGAGTTAACATGTTAGCTGTAAGAGTTAATATCCGCTGGCATGAGAAAAAAAGAGGGCAAATTTGGGATTTAAGCCAGCTGACATGTCTAATCAACTGCTGACATGAGTTGGAATCATGATGGAAGGGCATTGGGCACATTTAAAAAAAAAAAAGGGGCTAAAGTACATTAAAAAAAAAGGAGGGGTTTGGGCACATTGAAAGTTCAAATTTGGGGCCTAGAAGCAATTTTTAAGAAAAAGAAAATGATGGAGATTAGGGGCGGGGGCGGGGGTAGGGGAACGTCGCATCATCCACAGTGGTCCAACCTCCTAACTGGCTCGGGTTTCGTTCTTGTAACTATAATCGCCATCGTCTCTGTGTCCAAAAACGCCGCTACCCCTTCCTTCCCTCCTCCATACACAGAGAGGAGAGAGAGAGAGGAGATGGAGGGAGGGCATCAGCTCAGCCCTCTTCTGCGGCCCCAAAAGAAGGGGAGAGAAATCGGGCCCCACTCGCCGGCCCACGGACCCTCCGAAAGCCATCAGGGGAATCCGGTGCCGCTACGTCCCTCAGGACGAAGTCGCAATCTACCAGTTCTAAAGGCGCCCTCGTAATCCCAAATCAAAACAAAACCCTTTTTTAAATTTTTTAATACTTTTTTCGGCACGAAAGACCCTTAATTTTTTTTTTTTTTGTGTTGGGGGGTGGTGCATAAATGCTGCATGCTGAAGAGCGCCAGCCCGGAGTGCCCGCCGGGGTGTGAACGTGGATTGATCCCGATGCAGTGGCGGTGTGTAAGCCGAAGACGAAGTCGGCGAAGAGGAATGAGAGGAAGAAGGAGAAGAAGCTTCAGGTGATTTTTTTTTAAATATTTTTTTATTGATTTTTGGTTACTGGAAGATAGTGACCAGAACCAAAGAAAAGTTGACTGTAATCCATGTGATTTCTATTAGCTGTTAGCTTGATTTTTTTCATTAGCTAATAGAATGCACAAAGTTTTAATCTTTTTTCGGTGATGTGTTATCTTGAGAATACAGGCTGTATTTTGACTCACATTCTCTGAGCAAATGATACAGCGAGCTATGTACTTGGAAGATGAACTTATACAAAAACGTTCTATTTCGCCTTCTTTTCTTGCTGTTGACAGATTTTTCTCTTGTGGGTTTGTGGGGTATTAGGCTAAAATTGAATTGGAGTTGTGCGCCGACGTAGAATCATATCGACAACTGCTATTAGGGACTGGTCCCTTTGCATTGGTAATGCACAAGGTTAGTCAGCGTGTAGTGGTTGAGGTCTTGTTATGCGTTAATTGATGAGACGAAAATGGACTGCTAAAGCTGAAAGATTGAGAGTCGAAACACAGGCGTGGGATTTTTAAGGATTTAGAATTGCATGTCATAAATGTAATATATAAAACACAGTTTTAGCCAATATATGTGAAGAAAAAGGGTATAAATTGTGTAATTCACATCAACGTCCAAACAAATACCTAGAGATAAGTGTTTTACTACTTCAGATCGATCATTTGCTATGATTATGTCACTAGGGACATTTCCTTATCCACTTAAAGGAAGATGATTAAAGTGGAAAAGAGTTTCAAAAGTACCTATGCAAATGTAGAATACCCTTGAATTTATTTATTGAAACTGCATGACGCTCAACGTGCTCCCTAAAAACAAAGAAATGGTTTTAGGTGCAGGTTCTACTAGACAAAATCGATCATTTGTTGTGATTATGTCATTAGGGGCATTTTCTCATCACTTAAGTAACAATGATTAAAGTGGAGAAGAGCTTCAAGAGTACCTATGCAAATGTAGAATACCCTTGAATATAATTACTGAAGCTACATGACACCTCATCACGCTTCCCAAAACAAAGAAATGGTTTTAAGCGCAGGTTCTACAAGAAAAAAATAGAAATTTACTAGAAACTTTTGTAAAAAAGTTGAGATAACATCACGTCAAGGCCTGAAAGTTCCTATCATTTTCTTATACCGATCCAGTTAAACAATATTTTGTGTTATGGGTATTTCCTTGCATGTCCAAGAATAATGGAATTGTTAATATTATACAAGTATGCCTTCTTAAAAGCTCTTGGTACAATCATAGCCATAAAATATATGCCGTTGCAGGCTTGCAGCTTTGTCTTCTGAGTACTACAGGATTTCTGTGGACTTCTGATAGTGCTACTGGGAAAGAGATTCTGCTCCGTTAGTGTAGATTTGAGATTTCTTACTATATTTTCCTGATAGGATGAAGCCTCAATGACAAATGAGAAACCCAATAATGATAGGAGTTATTGAGGGAGTGGTGTTACAATTATCCTATGATGTCCTGAAGCATTCAGAAACTAGAAAAGTATGACTAATTGAAAAGATATACATGTCTTCAGACTTAGTGTAGAGATAGATATGTTGATTTGTAATAGCATTTGCTTTGATATTAGTATCAGTCTCTGGGCTCTACTCAGTACAGAACCCTTGAGAATTCATTTTGGTATGCGAAAGCAGAAATTCAATAATTATTCAATTGACATAATAGCGTAGCATAAGTTGTCTGAAGGATTTGCTGAAGTAAAAGGTGCATGAAAATAAGTAGAGAGCAAAGCCAAATGCGAGGATTGGATCTTTTGAATCAGGACTCACAATTTGAAAGGTCATGTACAAAATTGATGGAAGAAATATTTGTTCTGTAAAAGAAACTGAGCAGACAATATTTTGTATGAAATTTTTATGTAATGTAGTTTTAATAGTATATTCATGCATGCATGTTCGTTGGCTATTTATTATTGGGTTGTTGGATAAGACTAGCAGAATATTCACAAAGAGGCCATCTGAGGTTGAAGATCAAGAGGTTATTCATCATCCGACTGCTTTTGTTTTTACCCCTGTTATTATTTTATTTATGTTTATCTTTCATGATCAGTAATGTATGCGAGTTTCCATCTATATCCCAATAGTTTCTTTGAAAATCTAATCAAACAGTCTGATTTTCAGGCTACTCTTGCTTCATCAGATGACAAGGGCAAAGACTTGGATCAAGCGCAATCTGGGAAACTGAAAACTGAGAATCCTGTTGATATACAAAGATTGGGAAATGTGGAAACAGTAACTAACCAAATAAGTAATCTATCTGTTTCTTCAGCAGCAGAAGTACCAAGCCCGTCAACTGATCAAATCGAGACATCTAAAAATGAGGATGTTGGCCAAGATATTGATAAGAGAATTCGAGCGCTAAAAAAGAAGGTAAACTCGTGAAACTTGTGCTCCATTTAGTCAGTGTGTCATTTTTATTTTCAAACGTAATAAAGTTCACTTCAGATTCAGACCCTTTTTACTGGGAGCATTAGATCGCTTAGTGCATAATAAATCTCAGTGCATTGGCATTTCTTGTCATATTTATACATTCTAATGCGCTCTTTAATGAGATGAACTACAGAAATTCCTATTTGTAGTATGATCGTAAAATTTACATGACTACTTAATCAATGGGAATTGGCACTGGAAATTTTAGGTGGGCCTGTTAGTAATTGGTATTTTTAGTTGGAACTAGGACAATTGCATCAATGGAATTAGAACCAGGACATTTTGGTTGGATAAAGTGGGATAAATAGTGATGCCTGGCATCTCGAATTCTCCATGGAGTTGTTAATTCATAAGCTATATGACTTTGAGAGGTTATAAAACCAACTCTACAAGTAAAAATTTAGTATAAAGCCCTGACTTTTGTATCTATTTTAGCACAAAAATTTCATGAGTTATAACCCACGTTATGTGCTCATTTTCATTCATTTCAATTCCATAGGCAATTAATCATGCATATGAAAATATACACGATTTTTATGGGTTATAACCCACGATTTTAGTCTATTTTTTTGTTAGTTTTGACCCAAAGGAAATTAAATTTTCTTTTGTAAAAACTCGCGATTTTCATGTATTATAAAGCACAAATTTTGTCAATTTTATTCTTTGACCCTATGATAAAGAAGTATGCGTATTTCAAAATCTGTGATTTTCATGGAAATCCATAATTTTTGTCCATTTTGTTTGTTTCGACCCAATAGTAGTTAAGTTTTGTCAATTTTATTCTTTGACCCTATGATAAAGAAGTATGCGTATTTCAAAATCTGTGATTCTCATGGAAATCCATAATTTCTGTCCATTTTGTTTGTTTCGACCCAATAGTAGTTAAGTGTGCGAACTTCAATAGTTGCGATTTTTATGGGTTATATGTTTATTATCATTCATTCAATTGAATCACAACTAATTATGAACACGTCTAAATTCGCGATTTGGATGGGTTATAACCCATATTTTTTTGCTATTTTTGTTCGTTTTGTCACAAAGGACAGTAATCATACATACTTTAAAATTCATAATTTTCATGGGTTACATACTTTAAAATTCATAATTTTCATGGGCTTGTAACCCATGATTTTTGTCACTTTTCATTCATTTCAACCCAATGACAATTAAGCATACATACTTCAAATTCAAGATTTTCATGGGCCATTACCTATGATTTTCAAAATTTGCAAATTTCATGGTCTCTCCATTATTTTTGTCAATTTTCATTTGTTTTGACCCAGTGAAAATTAAGTATTCTCTCTCAAAAAATCACGATTTTAATGGGCTATATAAGCAATATTTTTTGTCAATTTCATGCTTTGATCTAATAGCAAATAAGTATGCAAATCTTTAAGTTCACGATTTTCACATTATATACCCACATTTTTTGTCGATTTTTATCTGTTTCGACTTCATGGCTATTAGGCGTACACTTTGAAATTTGCATTATTCATGAATTATATCCTATGATTTTTTTGCATTATCATTTGTTTCAACCCAATGACAACTAATGCTTTCAACTAATGCTTACTTCAAAATTTGTGATTTTCATATGTTTATCACTCATGATTTTTGTTAGTTTTCGTTCGTTTCGACCTGATGACAAATAAGTGTGTACATCAAAAGTCACGATTTTCATGTGTTGCAAGTCACGATTTTATTCGAATTTGTTTGTTCACCCAATGGAAATTAACTAAGTGTATTTAAAATTTTGCGATTTCATAGTCGGTAACCCACAATATTTGCTCATTTTTTATTTCGACCCATTGGAAATATACTAAGCATATTTCAAAACTCACTATATTATGGGCTATAACCCACAATATATGTTCATTTTTTTCGATTCAATCCATTGGCAATTAATCATGCGTATCAAAAACTTTGCTTTTTCATGGGTTATAACTTTACGATTTTAGTCAATTTTCGTTAGTTTTGACCCAATAACAATTAAATTTTCTTTCATAAAAAACCGCGATTTGCATGGCCTATATTATTTTTCATTAGGTTGAGATGAACAAAAATTGTGGGTTATAGCTTATAAAAATAGTGACTTATGCACTCCGCTTGATTATTTGCTATTGGATGGAAATGAATAAATATGGACAAACATCGTAGGTTTGAAAAAAATTGCTACTAGTTTAAAACAAACAAAAATGGGCAAATTTTATGGGTTAATAGCTTATGAAATTGTGAATTTTAAACTTCACATAATTATTTGCCATTATGTGGAAATGAAAGAAAATAAGCTTAAAATTATGGGTTATAGCTTATGAAAATCGTGAATTTTACACTGTTTAATTATTTGTCACTTGGTGTGTTTGTTGGAAATTTGATGTAAAAAGACAATGAAAGAAAAATTTGACTTGTATTTCTCTCAAAATCAATTACAATTTGGATTCCGATTACAAAAGAGAGGAGAATAAATTTGATTCTCCCCTTTGTTTAAAACTGGGTTCTTCACGGTGGCGATGAGATGCCTCCCTCGAATGCTCGCGTCGAGTTTGCTTCTCGTTGACGATCCGAACGTCTTGATTCACTGGAACGATATCTTCTCCTCACGATTTGACGCAGTGGAGAACTTGTGTGGCAAGTTTGAAAATAACTCTTAACGAGTTGATAACTCTGAACGAGATTTAGGAGAACTTGCAGAGCAAGTTTCGAACTCTGATCGAGTTGATAACTCTGAACGAGTTTGAACTCTTGAAAAAGAGTTGATTTGAACCGAAAGTTCGGTTAATAAGCCAAGGAAGAAGCTCCTGTTGCTGGTCTTCCAAGCTCCGAGATCTCTCCCTTTGCTGCCAAGCCTCAGATCTGAAAAAGCTCTTCGAAAGAATGACCGAATCTCCCCCTTATCGATGAGAAAAATCCGATAAAAGAGTAGCTGATCTCTTTCTCTCTTCGGCCGATCTCAAAAAAGCTCCGCCAGTCCTTTATAGGTTCGGTAAAACCTATATATCTCCAAATCCAACCGATAGAAAGCAATCTCCACCGTTCAGAATTAGGAACAATAAGTGTAGTAGCCACTCTCCAAATTTCACATCGATCGGACCATGGATGAGGGTCCGATCGTCACGCCGATCGCAACTGCATGAAAGTGACTTTTCTCTGCACTCCTGGAACGACCAGCTTCGGTAAAACCTTCATATCTCCAAATCTAACTGATAGAAAGTAATTTCCACCGTTCAGAATTAGGAACAATAAGTGTAGAAGCTACCCTCCAAATTTCACATCGATCGGACCATGGATGAGGGTCCGATCGTCACGGCGATCACAACTGCGCAAATCTGACTTTTCTCTGCACTCCTGGAACGACCAGCTTCGGTAAAACCCTCATATCTCCAAATCTAACCGATAGAAAGCAATCTCCACCGTTCAGAATTAGGAAAGACGAGTGTAGAAGCTACCCTCCAAATTTCACATCGATCGGACCATGGATGAGGGTCCGATCGTCACGCCGATCATAACTGCGCAAATTTGACATTTCTTCTCCTCTCTTGTTCTCTCTTTCTTTTAATTTCGTCTAGCTCTCTACCACCAGCCCGATTTTGCTGTGAAAACCACCTATTTGTAGGAGTTTAAGGGGTATAACTACTCCCCTTAATTAGCTCCATAATGGAGGTTAGTTGCCCTATTAAGTGGAGGACCGTTTCAAGGATTTGAAATGGTCAAACGCGACATTCGCGTTGAAGAGATTGTCAATTATAATCTTTTTTTTATTTTTGAACTTTTGTGAGGATCGTCAGATTATAATCCTTACATTTAGCTCTTGATAATATGAGAGTCGTCAATTTATAACTCCCGATGTTGATTGTGAAGGCGGTTGAATTAGAACTTTCATCAGTTGTTGTGAGGGTCATCAGATTGTAACATTCATCAGTCTACGTGAAAGTCTTCAAATTGTAACATTCTGAAAGTCGTCAGATTATAACTTCTATCATCAGTGTTTTGATGGGGATCAGCTATCTATTGTGATTTTTCGACAGCCTACATGGTGAAAACGAAAGAAAATAGACAAAATTAAGAGGTTATAACTATAGAATCGTGAATTTTAAACTTCACAATTATTTGCCATTAGGTCAAAAAAAACAAACAAAAATTATGGGTTATAGCTCATAAAAATCGTAAATTTTGCTTTCCACTTAATTATTTGTCATTGGGTGGAAATGAATGAAAATGGATAACAGTCATGGGAAATAGCTCAAGAAAATTATGAATTTTGAACTTTGCTTACTTATTTGTTAATGTATTAAAACGAACAAAAATAGACAAAAATCAGTGTTAAAACTCATGAAATCGTAAACTTTAAACTTTGAAAAAATTGTGCTAGTAGGTTGTTATGAGCAAAAGTAGGCAAAAATTTTGGGTTGTAGGTCATAAAATCTTGAATTTTAAACTCTAAATAATTATTTGTCATTAGATTGAAACAAAAGAAAATGGACAAAAATTATGGATTAGGTCATAAAAATCGTGAATTTTGCACTCCGCTTAATTACTTGCTACTAGGTGAAAAGAAAAGGAAATGGGTAAAAATCTCGTGCATCATAGCTCATGAAATTATGAATTTTAAACTCTATAATTATTTGCTAATAAAAAAAATATGAATAAAGATTGTGGGTTTATAGCTCATGAACTTTGTACTCCACTTAATTATTTGTTATTCAGTCGAAACAAATAAAAATGGGTAAAAATTATGGGTCATGAAATCTTGATCATGAAATCTTGAAATTTTAACTCCACATAATTATTTACCATTTGGTCGAAATGAAAGAAAATAAATAAAAATCATGACTTATAGCTCATGAAAATCGTGAGTTTTGTAGATTTTGTACCATGCTTAATTATTCACCACTCGGTGAAAACGAAAGAAAATGGATAAAAAATGCTGGTTATAGTTCATGAAATTGTGAATTTTGAACTTCACATGATTATTTAATACTAGGTTAAAATGAAAGAAAATAAAAAAAAATCCTTAGTTATACCTACTCATGAAAATCGGGAAGTTGTGTTTTGCTTAATAATTTGTAATTGTGTGGAAAAGAATGAAAATAGACAAAAATAGTGGGTAATAACTCATAAAATCGTAAATTTTAAACTCTGCAAAATTATCGGCCATTGAGTCAAAATGAAGGAAAATAGACAAAAATCGTAAATTATAGCTCATAAAATTGTGAATTTTGAACTCCATATAAATATTTTCCATTACGCTGAAACAAAAGCAAAATGACAAAAAATGTGGCTAGCTCATGAAATTAGGAATTTTTTAAATCCACATACTTTTTGCCAATGGGCTGTTACGATCAAAAATAGGCAAAACATTGTGAGTTATAGCTCACGAAATTATAAATTTTGACCTCTACATAGTTACTTGCCATTACTTCGAAATAAAAGAAAATGAACAAAAATTGTGGGTTATAACTCATGAAAATCATGAATTTTGCACTCCGTTTAATATTTTGTCACTGGGTTAAAACGAAAGAAAATGAACAAAAATTATGCATCATAGCTAATGAAATCATGAGTTTTAAACTACACGATTATTTGCCATTAGATCGAAACGAAAGATAATGAACAAAAATCTGGGTTATAGCTCATGAAAATTATGAATTTTGCACTCGCTTAATTATTCGTCATTTGGTGAAAATGAAAGAAAATGGACAAAAATTATGGGTTATAACTCATGAAATTGTGAATTTTAAACTCAACATAATTATCTGTTATTGGGTGGAAACTAAAAAAAATGAATAAAAATCGTAGGTTATAGCTCATAAAAATCATGAATTTTGGTCTCCGCTTAATTATTTGCTATTGGGTGAAAACGAAAGATAATGGACAAAAATCGTGGGTTATAATTCATGAAATCGTGAATTTTAAAATCTACATAATTATTTACCATTACGTCAAAAAGAAAGAAAATAGATAAAAATCATGGACTATAGATCATGAAGTCTTGAATTTTGAACTCTGCAAATAATTGGCCACTACAATGAAATTAACAAAAACGAACAAAATCATGTGCGTTACGGTTCATAAAAATTGTGGATTTTGAGCTCTGCAAACTGATTTGCTATTGGGTGGAAACAAATGCAAAAGGACAAAAGGAATGGATTATGGCACATGAAAATCGTGAATTTTGAGCTTTACATAATAAATTTATCATTGGGTCAAAACGAATGAATATAAACAAAAATTATGGGTTACAACTCATAAAAATTGTGAATATTGAAATTCGGTTAAATATTTGTCAATGAATTTAAACGAATAAAAATAGATAAAAATTAAGGGTTATAGCTCATGGAATTATGAATTTTAAACTCCGCAAAACATATTGTCCCTAAGTCGAAAGAAATAAAAATGGGCAAATTTTGTGGGTGCTCATGAAATCGTGAATTTTAAACTCCACATAATTATTTACCATTTGGTCGTAATGATAGAAAATGAACCAAAATCTTGAGTTATAGTTCATGAAAATCATGAATTTTTATTAACTCCACTTAATTATTTGCCATTGGGTGAAAACGAAAGAAAAAGGACAAATTGTGAGCTATAACTCATGAAATTGTGAATATTAAACTCTTCATAATTATTTACTGTTACGTCAAAATGAAAAAATGAACAAAAGTCATAGTTATAGCTCATGAAATCATGAATTTTATACTTAATTATTTATCATTGGGTGAAAATGAAAGAAAATGGACAATAATTATAGGGTTATAGCTCATGAAATCCTGAATTTTGAACTCCACATAGTTATTTGTCATTAGATCGAAATAAAAAAGTGAACAAAATTTGTGGCATACAGCTCATGAAAATCTTAAACTTAGCACTCTACTTAATTATTTGCATTAGGTGGAAATGAAACGAAAATGTACAAAAATCGTGAATTATAGCTCATAAAATCATGAATTTTAAACTTTGCAATATTATTTTAGCCATTTCAACAAAACAAACAAAAGCGAACAAAAGTCATAGATTATAGCTCATGATAATCGTGAATTTTAAATTCTACATAATTATTTGTCATTTAGTGGAAACAAAGGAAAATGGACAAAATGTATAGTTTATAGCTCATGAATCGTGAATTTTGGACTTCATTAAATTATCTACTATTAAGTCAAAACAATGGAAAAATAGACAAAAATCGTAAATTACAACTAGTGTAATCGTTAATGTTGAAATCCACATAAATACTTGCTATTAGATCGAAACGAATGAAAATGAACTAAAATTATAGGTCATAGCACATGAAAATTGTGAATTTTGAACTTCGGGTAAGTATTTGTCATCGGATTGAAATGAACAAAAATAGACAAAATTCATAGGTTATAATTTGTGAAATTATGAAATTTGAACACTGCAAAAATATTTTTGCCTTTAGGTCGAAACGAACTAAAATGACAAATATTTTTGCCTCAACTCATGAAATCGTGAATTTCGAACTCGACATAATTATTTGTCATTAGATCAAAACGAAAGAAAAATGAACAATAATTATGAGTTATAGCTAGTGAAAATCGTGAATTTTGCACTTTACTTAATTATTTGCCATTAGCTTAAAACGAATGCAAAAAGACAAAAATCATGGATTATAGTTTATGAAATCATGAATTGTGAACTCTACATAATTATTTGTCATAATATCGAAATGAAAAAAAAACTGAGTTACAGCTCATGAAAATGATGAATTTTGTACTCCGCTTAATTATTTGTCATTGGGTGAAAATGAAAGAAAATGGACAACGTTGTGGGGTTATAGCTTATGAAATTGTAATTTTGAACTCCACATAATTATTTGCTACTAGGTCAAAATGAAAGAAAATGAACAACCATCATACGTTGTCGGTAATGAAAATCGTTATTTTGCACTTCACTTAATTATTTGTCATTGGGTGAAAACAAAAAAATATAAAAATTATGGGTTATAGCTCATGAAATCGTGATATGAATTTTGAACTCCACAATTATTTGTCATTAGGTTAAAACCAAAGAAAATGAGCAAAAATCGCAGGTTATAACTCACAAAAATTGTGAATTTAGCACATCGCTTAATTATTTCACATTAGGTGATAATGAAAGAAAATAAATAAAAATTATAGAGTAGCTCATGAAATTGTGAATTTTAAACCTAACATAATTATTTGCCATTAGTTAATTAAGGAAAATGAATGAAAATCATAGGCCAGCTCATGAAAATCTTGAATTTTGCGCTTTTCCGCATAATTATTTTGCATTGGGTGGAAAAGAACGAAAATGAACAAAAATCGTGGGTTATAACTCATGAAATTATGTAATTATGAAATTTGAGCTCTACAATATTATTGGCCATTACAACAAAACGAACAAAATTGAATAAACATTATGGTTTATAGCTCATGAAAATCATGAATTTTTTTAACTCTGCTTAATTATTTACACTGGATGAAAACGAATGAAACAGACAAAAGGAATGGTTTATAGCTCATAAAATCGTTACTCCAAATAAAGATTTGTCATTAGGTTGAAATAAATGAAAATGAATAAAAATTATGGGCTATAGCTCATAAAAATTATGAATTTTGAACTTTGATTAATTATTTGTCATTGGATTGAAATAAACAAAAATAGACAAAAATCTTGGTTTATACGTGAAATCGTGAACTTTAAACTTTACAAATATTTTTGCCACTGGGTTGAAATGAAATAAAATGGGGGCAAAATCAAGGGCTATAGCTCATGAAATCATGAATTTTAAAATCCGTATAATTATTTGCCATTAGGTAGAAACGAAAAATATTTAAAAAAAATCGTGGATTATAGGCAATGAAAATTGTGAATTTTGCACTCCATTTAATTATTTATCATTAGGTGAAAACGAAAGATAAATAACAAACTTTATGGGTTATAGCTCATGAAATCGTGAATTTTGAACTCCGCATAATTATTGGCCATCAAGTAACAGAAAGAAAATGCGCAAAAATCGTGAATTTCGACTCTACTTAATTACTAGTGCGCACCCCATGCAAAGCACGACACCCTCTGCTACAGTAATTCTTTTTAAACGCGACAGTTTTTTGTAATGCTACAGTATTTTGTTTTGTGCTACAGTACTTCTCTGTGTTATTTACTGTAGCATAAATAATGAGTTTTCATATCCTCCTATCAGTATAAAGGAGTAGATTTGCTATTAGGTGAAAATGAAAGAAGATGGACCAAAATGAGGTTATAACTCATGACATCGTGAATTTTAAACTCCACATAATTATTAGATATAAAAATTAAAGAAAATGATAAACATATCGTGGGTTATAGCTTATAAAAATCGTTAATTTTGCAGCATGCTTAGTTAGTTGACGTTGAGTGGAAACGAACGAAAGTAGACAAAATCATGGTCTATAACTTATGAAATCATGAATTTCGCACTCTGCAATATTATTGGCCATTACACCAAAACAAAAAAAATCATGGGCTATAGCTCATGAAAATCATGAATTTTTAACTCGGCTTAATTATTAACCACTGTATGAAAATGATCGAAAACGGACAAAAGGAATGGTTTAAAGCCCATGAAATCGTGAAATTTAAAATTATCTACCATTGAGTCAAAACGAATGAAAAATAGACGAATATCGTGAATTATAGCTCATGAAATCGTTAATTTTGAACTTCACATAAATAGGTTGAAAGGAATGAATGTGAAAAGAAAAATCATAAGTTATAGCTCATGAAAATTATGAATTTCGAACTTCAGTTAATTATTTATTTTTGGATTGAAATGAACAAAAACAAACAACAAATCCCAGGTTATAGTTCGTGAAATCGTGAATTGTGAACTATACAAATATTTTTGCCACTAGGTCGAAACGAAGTAAAATTGGTTGGGTTATAGCCCATAAAATCGTGAATTTTGTGCGTTGACATAATTATTAACATTAGATTGAAAAAGAAAGAAAATGAAAAAAAAATTGTGGGTTAAAAGTTAATGAAAATTGTGAACTTTAACCCATGAAATTTTGTGCATTGACAGTCATTTGACTCGATGACAGTTATTTATGACTATTTTAAAATTTGCGATTTTCATGTGTTATAACCCACAGTCCCCGTTCATTGATTAAATCGAATGGACATGGACTTATAATGACTACTTAAAAATCCTCGGTTCCTTATTTTTCATAGATCTATCTAAACTATAGTTCTCAGCAATAATAATGATTGGAAAAAGAGGATATTTTTAGCCATGGCTGAAGCTAGCACATATATCAATTATCTTCTCATAAATCACAAAACTTAAATGTCTACATCTTGAACTGCACTCTGTTTCGAACAACATATACATCATACAGCTTTTTTCAGTGAAAGTCCAGCGCAGACTCTAAATGGCCTTATCTACCGCGCTTGAATACAGTTTTTCCTGTATTTCATATTTCCCACATTTTCCCTGTACTATTCTAGATTTTAGATGTTGTAAATTTAATCGATCCAATTTATGCTGCAGATTCGACTTGCAGAGGCACAACTAAAAGGCGACCAACAAAACATGAAGCCAGAACAATTAGAGAAGCTGTCTAAAATTGAAGGATGGTGCAAGGAGCTTAAAGCTTTGGAAGATAAAAAGGCGAATAAGGTTTCCTGATACTCTCAAATAACCAGAAGCTTGATCTCAACTTGTTGTGAGCGCGTATCCTGTTCCTATGAAATGTTCCAGTTTGCCCGTGCTTGACCTTTAGCGATGCATTTAATGTTTTAGGACATGGGTCAATTTTCTGGAGTTCGGTAACACTTCAAATAGGATTATGTATCTTTTAGGGGGTCTGATTTGGGTGACTTGTGCAAATTTGAACTGAATTTATTTTCGTTTCTCTAGTTGAGGGTGCAAGTTTTGCACTGCACGTTGCTTTCAGGCACTTACCACCACTTTCCTCTGTATTTAGCGTCTGTCTGTCATTGTTGGCAAACTTTTTGTAAGCTAAGTATGGAATCTTTGTTCGTGTTATCGACGCGAAGGATGTATTTATATGCCAAATTTTCGTGTCGTATCGTTTATCTAGGTTTTGTAGTACACTAGAGATACATTGTTATATACAGTTTTCTATTAAGATGAACTTCGATTCGGAGGTCATTGAAATTTTGACCTCTTTAATCATCATGTATGGTGCCTAAATATTTCATGATGTGTAATGCACAGATGAAACAGTGTAATAGACCAGTTTTTTGGTACCCCTGGTCTTTTATAATTTTCAGGAAATAATATTAAAAGAAATACAAATTTGAGAACATCATAACAATAAAAGAAATTGATTGGAATCAAGCCTTAAGCTTCTCGCAGCAGCCCATCAATCCTCCGCGGCGCTTCCATGCCGATGAAATTCGACTAATTACATGCCTCAGTCGCCACTGGAGTGAACATAAAGGAAAACATTTATGAAGAAAATCTAATCCAAATATGTTTCTTTTTCCCCCCCAAAAAAAACCCCTTCATTTTATTTGAAAATTTATATGTAGCGCAAAATCTTCTTTAAAAAAAAAAAACAGTGCAGACTTCACCTACATTTCTTAAACATGAACAACAAGAGCTCATCTTGATTGTCCTCTGTCGATGTTCCGTTTCAATTTGATGGTATCCTCGTCTTCTTCTTCTAAATACTGTTTGTATCCAAGCTCGGGCTTTCCATCGGAAGCCTCTCTTCTTCTGAAACACATTCCAATTTTATGATAAAAAAAATAAATTCATTTTTCTTTACAAGCTTAAAATGCTTCAATTAGCACTTTTATCTCTCTTTTTATCATTTTGCAATGCAAAAATAAGGTTATACAATTGAGGGTTAATCACGGGTGAACCTTCTGCACTATGAGAGCATATTTTATTTATCGGTTTTTCTATAGGGTGCCCATGGACACTCTATAAGAGAGGAGAGAGATAAAGAGAAATAAATAGCTCATGGGCCCCTCTGATTTCTATTAATTTCTGTGCATAATTCATTTCTCTCTATCTCTCTCCTCTCTTATAAAGTGTCCATTGGCATTCTATAGAAAAACCGTTTATTTATTTATCAGACCTCCTATTTTGTTAGCAAACGCACCTGATCATTGTGATGATGTCATTTTAATTAGTTTTCAAAATCTTGTGGCAATCTGTGTGGAAATTAATGTTGCTGACAAATGTCTAACCCTTATATTGTATGGCTCAGATATATTTAAATACTAACGGGAAAAAAAAAATCATAGTCATTTCATACAACCTATTATGTAACCAATCATGAACCAGAATAAAATTTGGCACAAATCGAGCGTCGTCGTTTCAAAGAAGATAGATATCTTTATACCATTTCCTCAATCAAAACCATCTGCTTATATTTATTTAGACAATTACGGTCCATCTCAAACCTAACACTTACCGTGATAAGAGAATTCCACCGTTAAAATACCAAAAAAAAAAAAAATGTGTATCTACATCCCATGAGAGAGCTTAACAAAGATTCATTAGGCTAAGCTTACATAATTCTGCTCCTTGTAAGTGGACTTCCACCTCTTCCACTGTTGTGACTGCACCTTTCTGATCGCTAGGCCCGCTTAGCTGCTGGGAGAGTAATGCCAGAAGGCATCCCGGCGGAGAGCTCTCCTCGTACACGGTGACGAGCACATTGCTCTTGTTTTCCATTTGAATTAACCCTTTTTTTTTTTTTTTGGTTTTGAGTCAGAATTAGTAGGATGAGTGAAGTTTGATCCTTATATTGTGGGGGTCTGAACATTGTTTTGAGGTTTGTGGTGATTGGACTCATTCAAGGTGTCCCTAATTATACGGAACTTTTTTTTATCCTAATTATACATAATTAATGTATATCATTGTCTATGGACGTACGTTACTACTGATATATCGCAGTACATGATAGACGCATACATAGGTTGAACACGCATGCGTGTACTGTATTCAACCGTGTAATAATCAAAATCGTTTGGCAAAGGGTTAAGTGAGGGGTTAAGGAAACTTAACCCTTTCTTAACCCGCCAAACACAAAGAATATTCTTAGAAAAGCAGAACCAAATAGCAGTTTTGAAATTCCATAATATCAAAAAACTTATTTTTGGCTCTAAAACTACAGAATTCCTAAAACTTTAGCCGAACCGAACAGCCACTAAAAGTATAGATGACAATGATTATCGGCAATTTTACATTATAGTTTTTTTTTTGGGGGGGGTGAGCTCTGGGTGTCAAAGTAGTAATTCCGAATTATTTACCATTTTAACTGTAATCCCTGAAAATTTTCTTTTCCCCAGAAGTACCCCCAAAGTCTACTTTATTTTCACGTCGATACCACAAAACTCTTTTTGCCCAAAAATTACTTCAGAGCCCAATACATCCTAACTTTGATACTCGAAGTTCCAACAAAATGAAGTTTAACAAATTAAACCTACATTGGGGGTGAAATCGTCAGATAGTAGTTTTTGGATGGACAATCGAATGGAAAAGAACATAAATGGTGGTGATATGTTAATAGAATAGTAGATAGGGGTGATTTTGTAAACAGTCAGGTCCAGCGCTGTTTGAGTGGTGGGGCCCAAGGATATTAATAGAGAAAGACCCTCTTAAATAAAGTCGATTCCCTTCACCCTCGCCTCCTCTTTCCCCAAATAAACGCAACTCGCACAAACAAACAGCTCGAATCAAATCCAAAATGGCGAACCGGAACAACCAAGGATGGGAATTCCGATCGGGATCGGGCCAAACCGGAGGCTGGAACTACGCGTGGCAGCACGGTTCCTCGCCCGGCGGGCTCTCTTCTCGGGTGTCGCGATTATCGGGTCCAACGCTCAACCCAGTAGCAACCCCGGCGAGGCGGCGGCGGCGGCGGAGGAGGAGGAGGAGGAGGAGGAAGGGGCGGGGTTCGGATACTGCATACGGCGGCGGCGGCGGCGGCTGGAATTTCGGTTCGGCCCTCTGGAGGGTTCGGTATGGGCCCGGCCCATGTGGGTACGGGGGTTTTGGCAGTGGCGGCGGAGTTCGGACCGCGGGTTTGGGCCGATGCCGGCAGACCGGCAGGCAACAACAACAACAACAATATGTGAGACGTGACTTATTGTACTAAACGTATGTACGGTGGTGGTGATGGAGTTTATATTGTATTATGTATTTGTGTTAAGTGTGTTGCTGTATAAGATCGTATATACATAATAATAATGGTAGTTTATGTAATCATATATACATAATAATAATGATAGTTTATGTAATCCATGTTCAAAACTTATACAAGCTTCAAAAAAAATTCTGTCAATTTTATGATTAAAACTCTAAGGCTTTTTTTCTTTTTGGTACGCCGCTTCTACTAGTTTGGTTTTTTTTTTAATTTAGCATTTTTTGGATTAAGATTATCTACGGTTGGAATGGTACATATCACCCAAAAAAAATTCTTTTCTTTTCTTTTCTTTTTCAAGGTAGGGTCCTTGCCTTTTTACATCAATTCATTCCCGAAAAATAATAAACATTTATCCCACGAGGAATGTCACTGGTTCGAGATCCTCTAACATAATGTCACAGACTTTTCTCTGGAAAAAAATCAAAAATAAAATTACATCACCACCACATATATGTAAGTTAATGACCAAAGAATATATATGCCTTTTTTTTTTCCCTCCACAGGATTCATATCCATACAAATACAACCAACCAATCAAATTTCAGTTGTTGTTTTTTCCCACCAATTATGGCAATTTCTCTTATGGCTTCTCTCACCTCTCCCCTTCCTCCATCTTCTCCCCTCTCTTCTGACAAAACCCATAGAAATCCTAACCTCGTTGCTTCAAATTCTCCATCTTGCTCTGTTCAACTCCCCTTCGACTCGAAGCCCAAGAGCCCAATTGAGCTCTCTAACCCATTAGCTGTCCCGAAATGGAGGACAAAGGTCTCATTCTTTCCTTCATTCCTCAAGAAGAAAGGGAAGAGCAAGGATGAAATCAAGCAGGAGCTTTTCGAGGCAATTGCGCCTCTCGATCGAGGAGCCGAGGCAACCATTGAGGACCAAGAAAGAATTGAGCAGGTATTATAATGTGCCCAGGTATTTTTGTTAAGATATTATGTAGTAACCGTGCAGTGCTGTTTAGTGTTGAAATTGTAGTTGGTGTGATTGTGGTTATCAAGTGCAGAGTATCCCAATACATCACCTGATGAGCAAGTTTCAACTTCAGTTTTCTGTAATTTGTCTGATTATGAAAGACGAGTGAAAATTCCCTGTAAACATGAAAGCAATAAGAGACATAAAAAAAAAATCTT
This sequence comes from Asparagus officinalis, assembly GCF_001876935.1. Classification (NCBI taxonomy): domain Eukaryota; kingdom Viridiplantae; phylum Streptophyta; class Magnoliopsida; order Asparagales; family Asparagaceae; genus Asparagus; species Asparagus officinalis. Next base: position 146,844,052 of record NC_033800.1, on the reverse strand, counting down.
TGCGTAATTTCATAACAAGTTTTCAGTAGTAATTAATAGTTTTCTTTTTTACGTATCTAACCTTCTATGAATGGTTTCAAATGAATAGATTGTGCGTGAACTAGAAGCTGCCAATTCGATCAAGGAACCGCTGAAATCAGATTTGCTCAATGGAAAATGGGAGCTTATATATACAACTTCTAGCTCAATTTTGCAGAGCAAGGTAGCATTTTCTTCTCAAGACCCTCATAAGCTTTACATTATCAGGTGAATATAATGTATGGAGTACAAATTTGTCATGGGCGCCTTTTTTCGTATCATATATCGTGGTCTTCTTCGGTCTTCTTCGGTCTTCTTCAGTCGGAGTTCTATTGTACAGATTCTAATAGATAATTGATTCGATTTATATGGACATCACTTTGTTTCTCATTAATGATTTAAGTTCTATGGAAATACCTTTGCAAAGATTCTTCACTAGGTAAATGATCCTAACAGACACTTCTTCTTGTATTAGTTTTTAAGAGTGTTCCATATTATGAACGCAATATTCTTCATTATCTATTATATGTTACTTTGCATGTGGTATGTTCTTATGCAAATTTCGGCCAAATTCTCTTAGGGGATAAGCCAAATATATATATGTGCAAGTGCCGATCAGTTGGTCATTATAGCTCGATAATAACTAATTATACAGAACTACTGATATGAAAATGTCTAATTGCTCCATAACATGATAAATAGTCATAGTCTTAAGACTGTTAACAGTACAAATGAAACTCTTATTACTTTTTTTTTTAATTACTGTTGCAGAGACCGAAAATTTTGCGACCCAGTGGAAAGATATATCAGGCCATCAATGCTGATACTTTAAGAGCTCAAAATATGGAAACTTGGCCTTATTTTAATCAGGTACCTCTTTTTTTGCGTTTCCATTATCGACGCAGACTTGAAGAAACCTGAAACAAGACATGCCCTGTTCTTTTTTGCCTTAGTCAGTGTTTTCTCTTTGAAATAGCTTATGCAAACTGTGCACCAATTTCAGCTGATGTTGTGAGTTAATTGTTCTTAGAGAACATAAATAATATGTTGTTCATAGTTTTCTTCTATCATGTTATTTGAAACCATACTGAGACAAATGGACAGCGCACAAAGCTGAAAACAAATGTGCTTGCCAACAAACAAAAGTAAAACTTTTGCCAGTAATAATCAAAATCAAATTCCGACATATATACCCCTGAATGGGCAGAGGAAGAAAGGACCAAAGAGAAGGGAATTTTGTTGTATCTATTCAATTTTAAATTATTATTGTTTCATAAATGTGTCTAAGAACAATCTTAGTGCTACCTGCATTACAGTAATGTTTGCTAATATCATTTGACTTTCTGTCCATACAAAGAAAAGTTTTTTCCCCCTTCCTGTTTGGTTATTTGTATTTACATCAGTCTACATTAGTATCTTATGACGAATATCAGCCAAAATTCTCTATCGGGATTTCCATTGATTAAAGCACGCAGGTATTCATGGAGGAAAAAAAGTAGGAAGAAGAACCTTAAATTGTAATGGCACAAATAAGTTAGATGTTTGCATGACACCAGAGAAATTGGATCTTTAAGTTTATAGTCTAAATTGTAATGGTAGAAATAACTTAATATTAACAGTAATTTCTTATCACGCATGATTTTCTCTGAAATTTTCCTTCAAATTCAAAGGTTGCACTTGTAGGTAACAGCTGATCTCACCCCTCTCAATCCAAGAAAGGTGGCTGTCAAGTTCGATACCTTCAAAATTCTTGGTCTGGTGAGTGATAATTTTCCTCATAATTTAAGTATATTTACATTTGAGCACTCAGTAGCTATTAATACAGATCATTTTCTTTCCTTTACATCTTTTGTGTTTTTATTTTTATTATGTTTTTTGTGATATAATAAGGCCAAAGTCAAGTCCTGAAAAAAGAACTTACCTCTTTGTGCTTCGATAATATTCGAACAGATACCTATAAAGGCACCTGATACCGCTCGTGGTGAATTGGAAATCACTTACTTAGACGAGGAGATCCGGTAAGTCACTTCCCCAATATTATGTAATGTTTTCCTGTGGTGATAAACTTTTGACTGCGAGTATTGAAAAGAAAAGAAATACTTGTTCATTTTACTTGTGCCATAATTTAGTTTGATTAAAGTCGTCGCACTATATCTATACTATATATTTAAGAAAAGCCAGTTTTTTAGTTCGTGTGTCAATTTTTTCAGAAACATCAAAAATACACTCACGCTTCGCAAAATCAAAAGAAACGCATTCAAACTTGCAAAAGATAACTAAAATGCCTAATTTGAGAATCAACACAAATGCTATCACTCTTCCAAAAACCATTCCGAAATGCGCTCACATTTTTTTTTTTTGTTATGCACGTATCGCGTGCCCTGGAGTACTAGTATGTGTATTATATAAAGAATGAAACATCAATTTAAGACTAGAAAGACAATATATCTCTTTACTGACGGTATCATCTACCAAATTTTAGGAAATTATTTCATAGCTAAGTTCTGAACCTATAATGAAATATCTTAACATATTCATGGATACAAAACAAAAACCAGCATTTTCACCGTTAAAGTGGAAATAATTAGTCTGTAAGTGACATATCTTTTATTTGACAGTTTTGTTCATTTATCGTAACATCGTGACCACAATTTACTTTTGTAAAATCATATATAATTCTATTAACTACTAATGCTTAAATTAAATGCATCAAGTATATATTTCGCTGATCCCCGATATTTCCGTTTTTTTTTTTTTTTTTTTTTTTTTTGCTTTTTTTGTTATACGACGAAATTAATGTGTTTACAGGATTTCAAGGGGAGACAAGGGAAACTTGTTCATACTGAAGATGGCTGATCCGTCATACAGGGTTCCATTATGAAATATTCCATTATATTATCCTGAAATCAGCATGCATTAACCTTGGGAAATGACTGCAAAATCGATTTAATTCATTTTGCATGAATTCTGTTGTTCAGCAATTGTAATGAACTCCAGAAGCTGGCAAGTGATGGAATGAAATTTGCGTACATATATTACCCATTTGAGGGTGCTTGTGGGTTGTGGCAAGAATAGGATTAGGAATCCCATATTTTTTTATGGATTCCTAGCTAATCCATAAAAAAATTTAAGACAATTTTATGTTGTCATGGAATCCCTTTTTTTCATTTCTATGTTTGTTTCATAATATGAAAAAATAGAATCCAACTTTATAGAAACCCTCCAATTCCTATTCTTTAGTTTGGTTTGGAATGAGAATAAGATTTGGTCTCATAATAATATAGGGTTTGTGAAGAAACGGAATCCGAAAAAAAAAAGAAAAGGTGAATAGTACAAATGTGTCAGCTTTCTGCCCCAAATCCGTCCAAATCATTAGGATTTGGGTTTCTATAAAAGCAGCATACTTTTTTAACTTTATAGATTCCGAAATCTATAAATTTTTGGGGAACAAAACTCAATGATAAGATTCATAAAGAATCCTTTATTTACAATCTTGTTATTACCAGACCCAAATCCTATTACTTTTCCGTAAAAATGGTGAAACAAACAGTCCCAAAAGAGTAGATGATTATTGAGAATTTTATAGTCAAGAGATGCCGGGTCAAAATCATATCTATTTTGGGAAAAGTGATTCGGATTTGTTGTCACGTCAACAATTATTCGAAGTGCTCTTCTCTGAGGCCCCGTTTGGCAAAGGGTTAATGAAGAGGGGTTAAAGAGAAGGATTAATATACTTAGCCCATTTGATAATCCGAAGGACTAAATTATTAACCCGTTAAATAAGTTTTATTTTAGCCCTTATGATCAGTTTTAGTGTTTGGGAATAACAATGATTTTGACTATTTTCTTTATAATTAGAAGGGTTAACTCTTATTCCATCTAAATAGGAGTATTAGTAAACCCCTCATTTTGAGGGGTTAACTCATTTTAACCCCTCTAGAGGGGTTAACTTAACTCTTCTATATTTTTTATGTTTGGCAAATTATGAAGGGTTAACTCACTTTAACCCTTATATAGATTTGTTGTGTTTGGCAGATTAAGAAGGGGTTAAGTCTCCTTAACCCCTCTCTTAACCCTTTGCCAAACGGTACCTGAAGGATTTAAAAATAAAGTTCGGGAAGAAAATAAAGATGATTTCATTATAAACCCAAGGTTAATTGCACACAAACCCTCTTTGCAGTATCGTCGTTGCGAACCGACTGCTGTTGTAGTTTCATTTTTGCAGATAGACCCCCAGGGCGAAACTTTTTCACTATTTCGTTGTCAAATGAACTCACTGATTTCACCGAGTGGCGACGTTTGCGGAAACTTCACCTGGGTAAAGTAGTTGAGAAAATTTCACTCGTCGGGCGTCTCTCTGCCAAAATGAAACTACATGGTTGTAATGTCAAAATTGTGATGCCGCAGGGGTCTTACTGCACTTTAACCTTAATTCTTAAATACCCATTTTCTCATCAATGCGCCCTCTTCATTTACACCGTCACGAGTCTAGCGAACAGCCCTCCTGCACAAGCAAGAACTGAACAACTGCTTGTCAAAGGAACTGTACTTGCCGTCGTCAGATCTAGGGTTCGTGAAGAGGCAGGATCCGAAAAGCAAAGAGAAAAGGAGGAGATATGGTTGTGTGAACTTTTTGCCCCAATTCCTCCCAGATCAATAGGATTTGGGTCTCCACAAAAACACCATACTTTTACAACTTTATAGATTTCGAAATCTATGATTTTTTATGAATCACACTCAGGATTAGGATTAATAAAGAATCTTTTTTTTACGGTTTTGCCCCTGTCAGATTCAACTCCTATTCTTTTTCCATAAAAAGTGTGAAACAAAACACCCCCTTAACCTTAATTCTAAAATACCCATTTTCCATGAACAAAATTTCAAAACAGCCTCAAATAAGTTTTTAATTTTCAAAACCGACCTACTTTTTTTACCAAAATCTACTCACTTTTTACCACGTCAGCTTAATCTCATTTCCTAATTAGTCGGGGTTGCCAACCCCGACTATTTAGGACATAAAAGTCGGGTTTAAGACTTCTAAATAGGGTTTAATAACCTCCTAAACAGTCGGGGTTGCCATCCCCGACTGTTTAGGAATGAGATTAAGCTGATATGGTAAAAAGTGGGTCGATTTTGATAAAAAAAAATGGGTCGGTTTTAAAAAATAAAAACTGATTTGAGGCTGTTTTGAAAATTTGTTGATCTTCTCATCAATGCCTCCTCTTCATTTACACCGTCACGAGTCTATAGCGAACAGCCCTCCTGCACAGGCGAGAAGAACTGAACAACTGCTTGTCAAAGGAACCGTACTTCGTGCCAATGCAGCAAAGAGTAGTCACAAAATCACGACACTATGAAGAGACAACATGCGGTGACCGGCAGCTGTCGGTGGTTGACCGGCAGCAGCGCAGCAGAACCATCAGCATGCGTATGTTTCTACGGACCGCCCTCATTGTCATTGAATAGTGTGTCTCCATCGTCTTGTAAAAGTCCTTGTTTGATTCCAGGTTGAATTGGGCCACGCAGCTCTCATATACATCCAACAGCCCATATGCAATGTGGGCTCTAGGATTTCGGGTGGACCTTGATCAGATTGCCAGTTGAATTGTCATACTTAGAGCATGTTCGACAACGGGTCAAAATGATTTAGAGGGTGTCTGGGGATGCTTTTTTTTATTTTATTTTTGGTCAAACTAGTTTTTAAGTTAGCTTTTTCTTTTTCACTATAAGTTGGGTTTTTCTTTTCTACATGTTTGGTAAAACAATAAATAAGTTAGCTTACAAGTGTCATTTTCAAAAGTTGGTGTACCCCAACTTTTGAAAAACTAGCTTATAAGCTCACTTATATAAGTTAGATTTGACCAAATAAATTACATTTCCACCCAAATAATTTTTATAATATTTTTATCATAAAAGCTAAAAACAACTAAAAGCCAACGTAACTTATAAGCTTTAAAAAATAAGCATTCCCAAACACCCTCTTATAAGCCACTATTGTGGCTTATAAGCCAATTTTAGATATTTTGTAAGTAGCTTACTTTGACTTATAAGCCACTCTCAGATATTTCGTTAGTAGCTTATTTTGGCTTGTAAGCCACCCATACATAAACTAAGGTACCCTAACTTATTTTTCGATGGCTTGTAGGCCCTGAGGTTTGATCGAATAAAAGACAAGTGCACCCCTTACGATTTCATAAAATTCCATGTCTCATCTGATAACTCACCATCAACTCCATGTCTTTTTGATCATTTTGACAACAATGATGGATTATAATCCGTATTGACTAAGCACTATTTTTGTAAATGATCTATAATCCACTAAATCACTAGACACTCTGGATTATAATCCACTTGGGTTATAATCCAAGTGCACTATAAATTCAAAGTTTCCAAACATGCTCCGACATGGTGTCAAATAGTTCACAATCGTCAGATACTATAAAGAAGGCCAACATTTTTGTGTGAGAGATTAAATAAACCTGTCCTTCACTCGTGAGAAGAATATAATGAATCTTAAACTGTAGAACGTGAAAGCAACTATCAACATGTGATCTGATCCTAAAAGATTTGATGGTAGCTGTGTTATGATTCGAGCGGTGCTTATTGAGTCGCTTACTTCCATGTGATAGTTTTAACTTCTCAAGTGAGCCGAGCTTCCAAACATGATGAGAGTAATTTTTAACCCAAAAGTTGTGTTTGGCAATCTTTCAAAACTAGGACTGGTTCAAACATGACCCAGTTTTGAAAGATTTTTTATTCGGCAAATAATAGTGCTAGATTATGCCTTGTTTTCATTGGCCAAATATGGCCTCTAAACCGGTTTTCTTTTGGACCAAGGAGAGGCTGGTCCAAAAGAAAGCTGGTTCAGCACAAAAATTGGGCTAAGACTGGGCCTGACCCAATTTTGTGTAGTTTGACCAACACACTCAAAGGAAACGAGAGATAATTTAGTTACGTAATACAGTGATATGAGATAACTTGTCTTGTGGGTTTAAAAGAAAGTATTCAATGATCCTATATTAATTAACCTCCAACAAGGGATGACTGTCATGAGATTATTTGACATTTGGATTTGTAAATTTGGACTCACAGAGCAGTATTTTTTGAATCCGCTTCAAGAATCGCTGACCAATAAAATTTAAACATACATTTTGCTCTAGTACCATATTAAAGTCTTTGTCACTAATGTCAAAACTCCGAAGCTATGGTGATAGGTTATAATCTTTGTAGTCTAATCGTTAAAATTAACACGTAAGCCCCTCCCATATCTCAACTAATCTAATAACTTTCTCCTCATCTTTATATTTTGCGTTAAATTCTAGAAATGGGTACGAAAGAAAAGCTCTCCCCATCAAATTAATTCAA
>NC_033800.1:146831486-146836659 GCF_001876935.1 Asparagus officinalis | reverse complement strand
GAAATAAAAGGCCAAAACGGAGCACCAACACAAGCACCTCTGATAAGAAGAGCCAGCAAAATTTCAGAAAAAGCCTAAACTGAGCAAAAAAAGACAGCAAGCAAAACTCCTCTATGGGTTGCCTCAGTTAGCCGAGTCCTGTAGCTTGTTTTTGTTTGGACTCGAGACTTTGGTCAAATGTGGGCTAAGGGCATCCACATTGATGGGGGTTTGCCTTGTTAGAGCAAGCAAGCAGCTGTCATAGTAGAGGGACGCAGTGGCTCAGAGTGGTAGAAAGAAATTTGGCAATGGTGGGGTTAACTGGGTTTTTTTGTGCTTGGGTGTGGAGCCCTTCACCTGTGTCCTTTTGTTTATATTTTGCTTCTGCATAGAAAAAAAATTAAGAACATAAGATTCATTATCCATGCTACAGTAAATACTACAAGACAATTTTACTGTAACGTTATTATTGCAGCAACCAGGAAACGGGTTATTGTATCTTTTTTTTAAAAAAATACTGCAGCGTACGGGAACAAGGTAGCATTTTAAAAAACCACTGTAGCAGAGCGGGATACTGTAGCAGTTCGAAAAATTTTAAAAAGCATTGTAGCATTTAAAATCGGGATTAATGTAGCGGTGAAAAAAAGATATGTCGTGTTTTGCACTGTGTTCACACTGGTATAGGGAAATAGGTAACCAAAGACATTTCTCCTAACACAAACTTGTTGTGTACATTGCAATTAATTATCAACACCACTATGAGCAATTTATGCAAGCACTATTATTTTTCTTTAAGCATGACTAGACTCGCAGCAATTGTACTTGTAGATAGAACTAGTTCCGTTGGTCGCTGGTAGTAACGTGTGCATTAATTTTTTTTTTTTTTGTTAGATCACATATTTATGTTCTCTATCTATATTTTCTATAGAGACCTTCTACAAGATTACTTTTTTTTTCATGCTTTCGGGCAAGTGCTTTGGCTGATAGCGAGGATTTTGCTTTCAATTTTTGTAGAAAAAAGACGGAAGAAAAAGATAATTGATCATGCGTTGGAAGAGAAACATATTAATTACTAGCAAACACCCAACAAGTATCTATTTATGCTTGTTCTTCTATCAACTTCTAATTCCGATACTTTTTGGGTTTGAATCCAAGAGAAATTTTAGATAATGTTCATCACCTTGAACTTGAAGCTTTATTCTCTTTCTCAAATGATAAGGAGGAAAAACTCTCAATAACTCTAATTATATAGAAATTGAACCTGTTATTATTACCGTATAGTTAGCTTCAATTATATAGAAACTGAAGGATTCAATACTCAAGCAAAGCATATCCAGAGTAATTAAGGATCTTCTAATTAATCTGAATAGCCCATTTATTTTGAACAACAGAGATCAAACTCGGCAAACATAACAAACTCCACATAGAAACATGCACCTAAACCTATCCTATTTTCATATTCTGATAATTTATCAGACATCAGGGAAACCAATATAGAAAAAATAATTTCATTTCATAAGAGAAGCAAGAAAAGTGTAAAGAGAAGCAGGAGTACGGTTAAAGGGTGCTAGCCCTGACACAGACTTTGACCTCATATGAGATGTGTGAACAAGGAGAGAGAAACCAACTTTACACAACCCCCAACAGGAACGCATCTTACCCTAAACCCACCAACCCGAACCCCCAATCCCCTACCCTTGTCGCCCTCGGTCTGGTCTTCTCACTTCCACCTCCAAAAAAATAAAAGCATAAAGAGATAAATAAAGGGGATGATGAGGTTCAGTTTATATTAGCATTAACAGTTCACAACATAGATTGGATCATGGTTATTACACACTTTTCCCTCCTCTCGATGCCCCCATCCTGATTCTCTCTCTCTCTCTCTCTCTCTCTCCACTTTTTTCTCCACGAGCCACACTCATAAGCTTAGAAAGCAATGGAGAGTATAAAAACTGAAATCAATACACAACGTAAACAAAAGGAAAAGAGAAGCACAGCCTGAATACGAGACACAAGGGACCACTGACCACATTTGAACACAAGAGGAGTTGAGGTATAAAATATATCAGCCTCCCAGATTCATTATCTGTACATGACTAATTACATCAACAACAACAACAAAAAACCAGCTTGAGAAAAAAAAAATATTACTAATCCTCTTCTCTCTCAGGAGGCTAGATCCTGTTGCCCCCTTAACGATCTTGCTTCTCACCTCACCAAAAAGGAAAAGGACTATTTACATCCCGATACCCTGTGGTATGATGTAATTACACAAGCGACCCTGCGGTCAATATCTACACGGATGATTCAGAGTACCGGATGAGAATACACCCGTGTAATTCGTGTAATCTTAGCCAGCAATCTCAAGGTCATCCATGTACATATACGAACCCCAAGGCCACTCGTGTGATTACACCGTACCAGAGGATATCGGGATGTAGATAATCCAAAAAAAGAACAAAAATTTAAATAACCAATTTTCCACCTCAAAATCACATGTACAACATTCCCTCATCTGTAGCTGAGCTTTCAATATTCTGCCTCATTTGCAGGATATTCTTCATATCAAATCCACGCCCCGATCAGCCCCTTGTATTCTCTTGACTCGTGTCTGAGAGTTTGACGCAGTCATCTATGCTCCTGATCAAATCTCTCCATGTAGGCCAGAGCTGTATCAGAGTCACAGGCATCCAATTTTACCGATCATGGCAATCACCCCCTTTTTCTCAGGAAACTCTATCCATTCTGAATTCTAGGGTTTATCGATGAATAATCAATCATTATCTTCGACAAAGATCTTGCGAATAAAATCTCTAAACCTCCTTGAGTATAGCTTAGGGTCGACAGCTGAAATGGAGGTAGGATCAGCTTGAAGAGACTTATAAGCATGTTCGAGCTTCTTGCTGATATCATAATCCTGAAGGATGTCAATAATCCCAAAGTAAAGGACTACGTCGTAAATTTCACCACCTTGAGCAGGCATTAATAAGCCTCCACCAGAGCCAACCATAGGATATGCATCAAAATTGCTATTCCTTGACACGTGCTCTGCTCGAGCGTGCATGTTTGCACCTAACCTAATCGTTGGTTTCCTGAATAAAATGCAAGATTGCGTTATTATTATTGAAGCCACATAGACACAATAAGAAGTGAGGCTTGGGGTAAATTTTGACAGTTTCATTAGTGTAGGGGAAAATAAGGGTTAATTTCACTTTATGAAAAACTGAGGGGCATTATTGTCCTTTTCTTTCACGTGCTGGGCGTGTGAATTGTTGGGGTTATGGTGATACTCTAGGTTGGGGTTAAATGAGATAAATTCCAAGGGCTTTGGGCAAAACCCTCCGAAGGCAAAGCAAGGTTAAGTGGAATAAGCAAAGTTCAGGAGGGGTTAAGCGAAATTATCAGAAAATAACTAAGAAATCATGGTTCTAGTTGAAGGATGGCCCTTGGAGCCAACAGATAAGGCCCATAATGGTGCAGCACTTAAACTTTGTGTTAGATAAATAGAAAGCAAAGAAGTTAACATAATCATGTGAAGCACATCAGTATGGGTAAGAAATAAGGACCTACAGAGACAATTGAGAAGCCACTAATTTAATCAGTGCCTTGTTTGTGAAATCAAAGGAACTTCTTATGAATATAATTAACCATTTAATGTAAAAGGCACTTCTTTCTCAGGAACTATGCAAAATGATAGTGAATATAAGTTGGGCATATGGTGTATATCAGCACCCTACTTGGACGATAAAACTTCTAGGAAACTGAAAACCATGACATACCGGAAATCTAGAATCTGTTCCGCATCATTCCAACCCGATTCTGAAAATCGAAAATCAGACATGACCCCTCTAACTTGGCATGAGTCCTTCTTGCCTGAGAATCCTGATATAAACATAGCGGATGGATTAGAACAAATATGTAGTGTTATATTTTCTAAGTTGAAATAGAACTAGCTTGTCAATTCATCAGCTTACTTGGCGATGATAACCCCATCTTAGATGCTGAAATATCATCACGAAAATGAAGTCCAACCAACAAGCTATAGTCCATGATTCCTTCAGCTTCCAGAAACTCACAATCCCGATCGATTTGTCTGATTTTAAACACATCGTATTAGAGAGCATACATGAGGCGAAATTATCATATAAGCATAGAATGATTGAATGTAAAGTACCTAAGGAGCTCAATGAACCAAGATTTCTGCAGCCGAAACAAAAAGTCGAGGTCAAGATCCTTGAGAGTGGTGGTCTCATCAATCTCTTCTTCAGCCTTGTCAGTCGTCCTGCCATGAGATGAGCCTTTCAAGTCAAATCGCCTATGGATTCGGTGCTCTGAGCAGAATACATTGCCAATTACAATGAATCGAACCTGGTTTGTAGAAGATATAGAATCAGATATACTAACAAGTTAATTCTACAATTTTGCGAAATTCATAAGATTCTAGCATACCTTTTGCCCACCAATAGGTTTCACACAATGCACGCCAAAGAATTTAGTGACTAGCGAGTTCTCATATTGGCAAACATGTTGATAGTAACTGGACAGCATTCTAATAAGCACCTGATATGAATTATGAAACAAATGAGTGACCACGTGTAATATGTATCAATCACCAAGAAAGACACGTTCTTGTGAATAGCAATTAGATAATGCAAATTCGCCCATTTACTACAGGTAAATGCACATTTGTTGTTGGATAAAATTTTCAAGTCGTATGAAGCATAGTTGTAAAAGCATTTTTACAATGTGATAGAACCCCTATTGTCACATAAAATTTTAACTCAAGTATTATGAACCAAATTGATTAGACGCATTTCAATATGAGTTTGCATGTTGACATAATAACTCCACCAAAATCTATTAGTACATCAACTTGCATTGTTCAAAATCGTAAAGGCTGCATCTAACCAACTTTGATGGCTCTCCATCTTCCCATTTCTCAATCATTACTGCTATTCTTTAATGTTATGGGCTATATCAAAAGATCCAAAACTAGAATCAAACAGTAAGCGAGTGGTGCATTGAAATTCTGTCATGAGCATTTCTGCCAATCAGAGAGCCAACATTCACCATAAAAGGAAAGACCAAATTAAAGATTTTAGGCTGAAAGAGCTAAGCTAATCAACCTTTACTTCAGACTTCTTCACCGTCTTTATCATGAACCGATCATCCTGTGTCAAGTAGAAGAAGCTCC
>NC_033800.1:146826465-146831476 GCF_001876935.1 Asparagus officinalis | reverse complement strand
AGATGAAAGCTCCCTCAAAGCATCGTTCCCACAAATGGCCATCATGTAATCCGCCGGATCCACCTTGAACAGCTTCCTCAAATGCCTAAAGCACAATCTCAATCAAAATCAACACCAAAAAGTTGCGAGAAAACACGATACCCAAACCAAAGTTTCAAAGGTTGATTCACCTGAAGACCATTGGACAGTAATCCTTCCACCGAAACTCCGCCGACTGATGAGGCGGCGTAATCTTCGACCCCTCGGGAGGAAACCTCGTCCAGTACTTCTCCCTAGGATCAAAATCCTCAGCTCTCAATTCCCTCATCTGGGTCGATGCCGGTTTCCCAACAGAGTACCTAGAAAAACCCAAATCAGATCCGGCGAAAAAAAAAGAAAAGACTCAAACCCAAGCTCATCCTCCACAATCAAACGACCAATCTAGCACCTTATGCCCAGCTGAAGGTTCAGCATCAGATCATAATTCTTATGCCCCTTCGATATCATCTGCCCCGGCTTCTTCACCTCCCCGCCCCTGAAACAACAAGGGCTCCTCCTCCTCTCCGCCCAAACCCCCTCCACCCTCCCCAAATTCAACAGCTTCCCATCTCTGTAAACCTCCAACGTGTCGATGATGTCGCAGGTGATATCCCCAGCCTCGCCATCGGACTCCCAAATGCAAATCTTGGGAAAACCCCCCTTCTCCGCCGACGACGACCTCTTGGCGGCGCTCACCATGGGGTAAAAGGTCCCCGTGAGAGCCTGCTCGCTCCAGTTGCCGATGTAGCAGTTGCCATCGGGCCAAGTGAAGACCCCATTGTCCTTGGGCACCCCACTCTCCCAGAACCCATCGTATCGGTTCCCGTTGGCCCAGATCAAAACCCCCCGCCCAAAAATAACCCCGCTCCTCCACTCCCCGATGTACTGATTCCCGTTCCTTGTCGACGGCGAGGAGGTATGATGGTCCGCGACGAAGATGAGGGAGTCCCCGACGAACGAAGATGAGGCGAAGATGAGGTGAGTTGGCCGGCGACAACGGTCGGACTTCGACAGGGTCAGATGAGGCAAAGACGAGGAGGCCTGGCGCCGCCGTGGGGGGCGCTGCGGTGGAATTCGCCGGCGTAGAGGTCGCCGCTGGCCAGGGTTCTGAGATTCTCTCGGGTTTCCTTCTCGTCCTCTTCTGCGAGTGGAATCTGACGCCTCATTGGTTCTAGTTGCCGAGCATTGTCAGGGTTAGATCTGGATCTGGAGGCAGAAAGATTAGGGCTTCGGAGAATTTTTTTTGGATTTTTTTTATTCTTTATATTTTGGAGCGAGTCTTTTTGTTTTCTTGGGGACGTCGAAGGAATTGTGAAGGAGGAGAGAGGAGGGGTGACGATACAAAGACTGAGGAAGGGGATGGGTGAAAAATGACGGATTTGCCCTCAAAACTGGGGGAAAGACGATAAATTACGACGAACCCCTTCATTTGTGCTGCATTTTTGCATGAAATTCCTTCATCTAAAAGTTTTTATAGAGGGGAAAGCCCCCTTCTAATATATGTAAAAAATTTGGGTTGTATTTACCATGATATTTTGTTCTCCGAACATTTGCATTTGGGTAGGTGTCAGGAAAGAATCTGGACCTTAAACTTAACATATTACGTAAGCGCAAAAATGGAAAACAACGAGAAAAAAAAGGTTAGTTTTCAAAAGACTAATATTCTAATAGCTGTTTCACTAACTTATAAAATGATAATTGTTTTCGTTAATGATAGAATGTTCACACTGGTGCCTAGAAAAAGATACATTGTGGATTAAGGGGCTTGACGCAATTTACCCAATTGAAAAAGGAGATTGGGATTGGGACAGTGGGACCAGGTGTGATCCCTTGGGTTCGCATCGCGAGTGACGGACATGCCGATGTGGCCGGGGGGGATTTTCGCTTTCGCATTTTCCTGCCGTCCTGGGAAAATGATGCATGGGGACTGTACGCATAGTTATTGCTATGCGGACGTATTTGGGATGAGGAGAGTACAAATCTTTTCACAATCATCCACATAACAATTATGAAATTTGCATCAAAGAAGTAAAATAGTTAAAATTTTCAAACTAAGCGTCCGTTTGGATAATAGAAGTATTAGAAATAAAAAATAGGTTATAGAAGTAACTTTTAAAACTATGAAGTAGGAAGTAGTGAAAATGGCATTTTTTTTTGTTTCATATATTTTTAAAAGTAATGAAAGTAGAACTTCTTCATTTACTTTTTTCGTTTGGATAACATTTGAAAATATTACTAGGAAGTTATTTTATCAATGAAAAGTTGTTAGAAGTAACTAATAAAGAAAATATTAATAAAAAATTTATTTATTTCCTAATTAATATGTTTTTTAACTACTTTCGAGCTACTTCTGAGTATTAAGGATTGGAAAAATATTTTGAAAGTAAGGATGACACGTAGGCACCACATAAGCATTTAGGGAAGTATTAAAAGTAAGTTTTTCAGAGAACCAAACACACTTTTTTGTTTAGAAGTAGCAGAAGTAGCATCTAGTTCTTTTACTTCAGCTGCAAACAAAAACATGCCCTAATTAAGCATCTACTAATCGTGAATGTTGTATTAGATCGTATGATTCGCACGCAACGGTTTGCGGCGAAATGTGTTTCTTCAGGAGAGGACGTGGAGATAATTTAGAGGATTTTATTTTCTCTGATTGGCTATCAACATACCGTTTGTGCCTAGATGGCGCTTTTATGTTTTGAAGTTGGAAGCTACACTGGGCGCCATTGTTGTCTTCTTGATTAATTTGTATTAATATTGCATGCTAATTATAACTAGAGTTAAGCCCTCCTTTGTATCTTCGTATGATTTTCTTCTAACGGACCGACGCTCGCCTCTATGAGCAGCCAGTCTTCGTCCGGTTCAAACAAGTCAAGCTGTCAAAAAAAAAAAAATCATGATAAAACTTCAAAAAAATGCTACAGGCACACCTCCGGCCACACCATCAGCCACACCCCCTCACCTGCTACAGTGCAGGTGGCCCCACTTGAAATTTAAAAAAAAAATTCAAGTGGGGCTCCCTGCACTATAGCAGGTGAGGGTGTGGTGGTGGTGTGGCCGGAGGTGTGCTGTAGCATCACTCTAAAACTTCTATGCTGAGGGCTTGCACATTAAAATATTATTATTAGGCCTAGGAATTTGCTGGAGGATGACTAAAGCTGGTGGGGGTCACTTCAAAACCATCTCATTTTTTTTTTTTGTTGGGCTTTTCCAACTGCGTTGCCCATTGAGAAAGAGATCGAGGAGGATGAGTGAGTGGTCCCGTCACCGGCACAGAGATGGGAGTTCATCGGGCACCGGGTCGAGATCACCTAAGCGCTGCGGACCCCAGTCGCAATCCTGAAACGTAACTGGACGGTGATCCGACCCCGATCCCATGATCCCGTTCGCCGTTTTTCGAAACGGTATCTCGATCTCTCTTCTTTTTTACTTTTCTACGTGGACGTTGGGGTTTTGCACTAAACCCCCTAACCTCGTTAAAAATTTTTATTGCGCTAAATTCCTCCTCTGAGTTTTTTTTTATTTGAATCGTTTGGTATCCCAAATTGCTCAACGTGCTTGTCAAGTGACATATTAAAGCTGGTGGTGCTTGTTGATGTCGGTGTTGGGCTCTCCGGTGGCCCCTTCGGCGGTCAAGTTAGTAAAGAACTTCTTGTCGATGAAAGGAAATGTGAGTGTTGTAGGTTATAGTGCGAAAATTGCATACATTCATGCGGTAGGCAATGCGCCTATTTATAGTAGATTCTGAAGGGTATTTGAGTAACTCTGGCCGAGCCCAAGTAAGCCGGCTTGTTCAGCTAATACTTTACAGGTGTTGGCATTGGGCGATCCGAGGCATCCTCTCAGTTATTGTGGCAGCAACAAAAGGGATGCGGCGCCAACATGCTCCATTAATGAGTCTTTACGACTCAGGAGGAGATGCAATGATGGCTTTGACTTTGCAGTTTTAATATGATGGTGACTGACTGTCACTGAGGGGTTCGAGAAAGACTATCTTTCATTTCGACTCTTCAGGGATGGGTGGGGGCCCAAGAAGATACACCTTTCTATTTGGCTCCTCTGAATGAGGGCGCTTCTCGACTCGATCCACCAAGAGAAAATGCATAAAGTTGGCCTTCGCAGCAAGATCCGATAAAAAGACGCCTTTCGACTCGGCCTTCATGGGGTCGGGTCGAATTAGCGTATAGTTAATTTGTGACACGTGCCATCTCCTGAAACGAGGATTAACGCTTAGTTATTTGTACGGTATAACAGTGCTAATCCGGAGAATCAAAAGAGATATTTTTCAGACGGTACTCAGTGGAATAAAAAAGTATATTTTCAGAATATAGTGGAATAAAAAATTAGGAGGTTATATGCAATAATTCCAAAGGTTGAAGGTTTCAGAGGTAAAAAAACGAAGGTAGTGGACCACAAGTTGAAGTTCTGAAATTAACCCTTTTATTATATCCGCGCTCGTGAATCATTATTCGTCTAATTATTTTCATTGTCTGTCTTAACTCTTATGCCATGTTTGAGAGCTCACTAATTAATAGAGAAAATTAAGAGAAACTTGGGAGTTTACCGACAGGGGAAAATTAAAAGATGGCAGTGGGATAGGAGAGAGAAGGTAGGGTAAGAGAGGGAACATTATAATGTTTGGAAGTTTAGTAAAAGGAACGAAGCTAATATTAGTCATTCAATTCATATCATGATGAATATTATGATCTTTCACATCTACTAAGCCCCGGTTTGAGGGGGAACCATAAACGGATTTGGATCCTCTCCACTACAAAAAAGTAGTGGAGAGACCACTGCTTTTAATCTCAATCGTTGATTATTTAGTAGACGGTTATGATACAATCTAAATCTAACACTTATCATACCCCCGTGTATTGCACTCATTCCTAATTTGCACTAAAAAAAAATCACAACCATTAACTAGATAATCAATGGCCGTGATTATGTAGTGGTCCCTCCACTATTTTTTTTGTAGTGGAGAGGATCCGAATCC
>NC_033800.1:146805639-146825378 GCF_001876935.1 Asparagus officinalis | reverse complement strand
AGGCTTGCACATTAAAATATTATTATTAGGCCTAGGAATTTGCTGGAGGATGACTAAAGCTGGTGGGGGTCACTTCAAAACCATCTCATTTTTTTTTTTTGTTGGGCTTTTCCAACTGCGTTGCCCATTGAGAAAGAGATCGAGGAGGATGAGTGAGTGGTCCCGTCACCGGCACAGAGATGGGAGTTCATCGGGCACCGGGTCGAGATCACCTAAGCGCTGCGGACCCCAGTCGCAATCCTGAAACGTAACTGGACGGTGATCCGACCCCGATCCCATGATCCCGTTCGCCGTTTTTCGAAACGGTATCTCGATCTCTCTTCTTTTTTACTTTTCTACGTGGACGTTGGGGTTTTGCACTAAACCCCCTAACCTCGTTAAAAATTTTTATTGCGCTAAATTCCTCCTCTGAGTTTTTTTTTATTTGAATCGTTTGGTATCCCAAATTGCTCAACGTGCTTGTCAAGTGACATATTAAAGCTGGTGGTGCTTGTTGATGTCGGTGTTGGGCTCTCCGGTGGCCCCTTCGGCGGTCAAGTTAGTAAAGAACTTCTTGTCGATGAAAGGAAATGTGAGTGTTGTAGGTTATAGTGCGAAAATTGCATACATTCATGCGGTAGGCAATGCGCCTATTTATAGTAGATTCTGAAGGGTATTTGAGTAACTCTGGCCGAGCCCAAGTAAGCCGGCTTGTTCAGCTAATACTTTACAGGTGTTGGCATTGGGCGATCCGAGGCATCCTCTCAGTTATTGTGGCAGCAACAAAAGGGATGCGGCGCCAACATGCTCCATTAATGAGTCTTTACGACTCAGGAGGAGATGCAATGATGGCTTTGACTTTGCAGTTTTAATATGATGGTGACTGACTGTCACTGAGGGGTTCGAGAAAGACTATCTTTCATTTCGACTCTTCAGGGATGGGTGGGGGCCCAAGAAGATACACCTTTCTATTTGGCTCCTCTGAATGAGGGCGCTTCTCGACTCGATCCACCAAGAGAAAATGCATAAAGTTGGCCTTCGCAGCAAGATCCGATAAAAAGACGCCTTTCGACTCGGCCTTCATGGGGTCGGGTCGAATTAGCGTATAGTTAATTTGTGACACGTGCCATCTCCTGAAACGAGGATTAACGCTTAGTTATTTGTACGGTATAACAGTGCTAATCCGGAGAATCAAAAGAGATATTTTTCAGACGGTACTCAGTGGAATAAAAAAGTATATTTTCAGAATATAGTGGAATAAAAAATTAGGAGGTTATATGCAATAATTCCAAAGGTTGAAGGTTTCAGAGGTAAAAAAACGAAGGTAGTGGACCACAAGTTGAAGTTCTGAAATTAACCCTTTTATTATATCCGCGCTCGTGAATCATTATTCGTCTAATTATTTTCATTGTCTGTCTTAACTCTTATGCCATGTTTGAGAGCTCACTAATTAATAGAGAAAATTAAGAGAAACTTGGGAGTTTACCGACAGGGGAAAATTAAAAGATGGCAGTGGGATAGGAGAGAGAAGGTAGGGTAAGAGAGGGAACATTATAATGTTTGGAAGTTTAGTAAAAGGAACGAAGCTAATATTAGTCATTCAATTCATATCATGATGAATATTATGATCTTTCACATCTACTAAGCCCCGGTTTGAGGGGGAACCATAAACGGATTTGGATCCTCTCCACTACAAAAAAGTAGTGGAGAGACCACTGCTTTTAATCTCAATCGTTGATTATTTAGTAGACGGTTATGATACAATCTAAATCTAACACTTATCATACCCCCGTGTATTGCACTCATTCCTAATTTGCACTAAAAAAAAATCACAACCATTAACTAGATAATCAATGGCCGTGATTATGTAGTGGTCCCTCCACTATTTTTTTTGTAGTGGAGAGGATCCGAATCCACCATAAACAGCATCGATTGTAGATTAACGAAGGCGACACTATATATATTTTGAAGGTGATCATGATACGTTTCAAAAATTACTAAACTTGCCATGATTAGCATGCGATAACAAAAACGTATGTATGGAACTAGAAATGGTTAAAAAAGGGATCAACAAAAGCTAAAGCAATGTCTGCTAGAAAAAGACGTTGTGGCGCATAGCGCCTCCTTTGCAGCTAGCGCTACTCCACTCTTTTGACCAAAAAGGTTGAGGTTCCCATGACCAATAAAATGAATTACTGGTTAAAACTGAACCAATTTTTTCTTAGTTTTCTATCTGCATGGAGTCTAAAATCGAGGGAGATGAGTATTTATTGAGCTTGCCTTAGCATCACTATTAGTCACACGTTCGGTACATTAACCATACTAGCTAGAATATATTATTATGACTTTCAACTAGGGGTGCTAAACCTTATCCGTATCCGATGAAAAATCCGTAACCGTATCCGTTAGAATACATATATTATTACTCAAATCTATAACCGTTAGGATATGGTTACAGATATGGTTTTGTAGTGAAATATCTGTATCTGTATCTGAAATATCTGAATACATATTAGTCATACTCTTACGATAGTTTTGATTCTTAGATTATGGATTTATGGTTAATTTTGAAGTTCATGATGTCTAATCTTAACTTTTCAGTTATAATGAAGATATCAACGAACTCGATCGATCTTTTGTATCACATAAACTATATTTTTCTCAATACTATCTACTTTTTTCATATCTATTTTGTATCTGTATGCATATCCGCATGTATATCCGTAACCGTATCCGATTTTAGTAGATATGGTTATAAATTTTCCTTACCGAGATATATCTGTATCTGTATCCGTATCCGAGATGGGTAAGTGGGTATGGATATGATAGGCATCTTGTCCGAGCCGTATCCGGACGGAATGCACCCCTACTTTCAACTCTCATCGATCACGATTTCAGAGACATAGACTTTAAGAATATTAAATAGCTAGAAAAGCTAACAAACAAAGCTACACAAAATAAAGTTAGAAAAACATGTTCAAAGAAGGGGGGGGTGGGGGGTGCTAATAAAGTGGAATCTCACTCTATTCACTCGTCAAATTTCGTACATAGACACGTTGGTTATCAAAATTAGCAATTTTAGTCTTTTATATTTAAAAAAGTAAGAAGCAATTGTAGCAACAATATCAGGTGGGATGAAGAAACTCTGACACTCCCACTTAAAAACCTTGAGGAAATTAGCATAGCCAAGTTGTCAAGTTGTCTCCATGCGCTACGCGCGCCCTAGCAACCGCTACTATTTTCTCGTAATATCCTCAAATTTGGCGAAGGCTTTCAGAGATCAGAATAATTCTCTAATTGGATATATCTCAACTCCAAGCATATTATGTACATGTTATAATCGATATATTTTGAAGAAACTTTTTTTATGCAGTGCCTACGTACGTACTACTCCTTAGGATGCATCCAAAGTGTAGTCCAGAATAGAATCTGGGGACCAAAATAATTGATATCGGGACATGATGTGGGAACTTACTTTTTTTTTTTTTTGAGACTTTAGTATTGGCTAGATAAAATGACGTGGGACCTTATATGACTCGTCGTTACCCTCTTAATTAGTAGCTCATTTTACTAGATAAGCTAGCCAACCTAAACGAATCATGTGATAATCGCTTGGTACAAAAAAAAAAAAAAAATCTGTCAACAAAATATCAAATGACAGTAAAACTTGTTAACATTAGCAAAGTCAATAAAAAGTCGTAAACTTTAAGGTTACGAGAGTGTAAATTTTGCATTAGATGTTCTACTAGCTAGCTAATTTTGTCAAGGGTTGTCTCCGTGCACTATATATATATCACCTCCGTAGCTACTTTCTCTCGTACTATGCATGCATTTGGTGGTCATATTCAAGGAATCAGAATATAACTCTGTGGCTGTGGAGCTCAGCGCATCTCGAGCTCATGCACGCATAAGTCCACCTAGCTATTTATGTGGGGCCCTGTTGTCAGAGCTTCAAGCACTCGTTGCATGAGCAACTGATCGAGGACAAAAAAGATCATGAGCTTGACACGTATACACAGAGATTTGAGAAAAATTGATATCTTACAGGAGCAATGGTAAAAGTTCTCTGCTATCCTAAACGACGTGTGACTAAAATAAAGGAAAACAACATATCCTAACTAAAATTATTTAACAGAGATAACCGAACTAATGGATTTTGCTTTGAGATTCATCAGCAGCGTTGATCCATTAGTTGAATCAAATCCGAAACTTTAAAATTAATGCCAGGACATCAATTAGTTGAAGAAAATCTGAAAATGTAGATCCTTTTATAACCTCGGATAAATAAACACCTGATCATGAGTTGCACCTTGCTCATGCCACGGGACTCCGTAGCGAGATTAGAGAATAATCTTGAATTGGTGACGGGGCTTAAAGCAGATATGGAAGATGTGGGTCCCCTCGTCTCTTTAGACGGCCGATCCTCTGTTTGGGATAATAGAGTTGCAAAACCAAGCACGTTAAATGATCGGAGTTAGGTTCTTCAATGATTCCTTCGACGGGTCAAGTCAGTATAGAGCTTGAGTGGGGAACCGAACGAGGTGATTAATAAGTTGTCAATGTGCAGATTGATCTAGCCAGAAAAGGTGTATCTGTGGCCCTAAGGGGTGCCCCGAAGTATGACCCTTCGCTCGGTAGGCAATGAGCCCACGTGTATACCCAGCAGAGAGGGGTAGAAACATAACTCTGGCCGAGTCCAGACAGACAACTACATCAACAGATAACTTACATGTGTTTTGACTGTAGACGCAATGAGTCACCACCGATCTGGTGTGATGGTGATTGAAGAGACGTGGATGGTGATGAGTCATATTACTTGTGCGTGCGTGCAATGATGATAATGGACAGGCGTTGGTGAGGAGTTCAAGGACAAACTGCCTTCCGATCCAGCTCTTCGAGTTGGACAATTGGTATTGCTTTTTTTTGTCGGCCTCACAAGTTGTCAACCCAGCTCGAGTGGGAGCTTGTCTCGACTCGGCCCTACTCGGGAAGGGACGAATGCCCATGTTACCCGAGTCACCTCTAGCTAGGGTGAGTCCATCTAATAGTTAGTGTTGACTCAGGACACATGTCGACTCGAGAGGGATGATCTATACTTAGAATAGTTATTGACATAACACGCTTGAAATACATTTTTTACAACAAAATATGCAAATCCAGTTACATAACGAAATATTGGATTTGGATTTGAAATGTATTTCCTACCATACAAATTTAGATATCCAAATGACGCTTTTGAGAGAGAATTTCTTGCAATATTTACTGTGTATACAATTGCTAACATGTTTTACAACCCGTAGAGTTAACAAATATTTACAAATGGACCCGTTTTACATTTTTCCTGCGTTCGAGACGTTACAGTCACCTTCACAAAACATAAATTGGCGAGATAAATAACTAAAATAAATTAAACAAGTCCAAAGGAGAGGATATTTAGAGTTTCAGATGGATCTCAGTAATATTGGGCCGAGCCCAATTGAAGTCCAAACCCCGCCATCATCATCATCGAAGGACAGGAGACATCAGTTCCTACGTATAAAAACCCCTTTCAAAACCAGGTAAAGTGAAATCTCGCTGTCATCAAATTAGGGTTTTAGCTTACCAAAAACAAAACCCAAACCCTAATCTAGCCCCCAAACTCCGCCATGGCGCAATCTCTCGAGCTCCTGCTGATCCAATTCCAGATGCCCGACAACGACGCGCAGACGATCCCCGCCCTCGTCCACCACATGCGAACGGCGAAGACCTCCAACGTCCGGCAACTCGCCGCCGTCCTCCTCCGCAAGAAGATCACTGGTCACTGGCCGAAGCTCTCGCCGATCGTGAAGGGCTCCATCAAGTCTGCCCTGATCGAGTCTATCACTCTAGAGCACAGGTATTCGGTCGGTGATTCATCAGTTGTTTCTTGGATTAGGAGCATTTAGGATATGGAATTCGCAATCGTAGAGTGCATTGTAATGTCACCAAACGCTGTAAAATATGAGCAAATTGTAGTTTTTATGAATTGATCACTCTCGAAAACTGAGATTCTTGATCGTTGGTTCATCGATAGTTTGTTGAATTGATCGTGATTGTATGAAGCGAAATTGGTCGTGCTGGTGCTTGAATGCTGCTTTCCGTAGCTGGTTTTATCGATAAGTTTTTGAGAAATTGTGTGTAATTAATTATAGAGCAACTAAACATTGCTAAAATGTGAGTAAAGTATAATTTTTTGCATGACATCTTGATTGAAGATGACCGTGAAGTACTAATTATGAAAATGAATAGGAATATTACTGTTACATTAACTAAAATATAAGAGCAATGTTCGACGTTTCTTAGATGATGACAGTATCCAGTGATGCTAGAATGTTTCTCTATCCCATGAGTAAAGTGTAGAATGGTTCTTTAATATTTGATGTTTCTACAGCTCTCCAGTTAGGCGCGCTAGTGCAAATGTTGTGAGCATCATCGCAAAGTATGCGGTCCCTGCTGGGGAGTGGCCTGATCTCTTGCCTTTCCTCTTTCAATGCAGCCAGAGTTCACAAGAAGATCATAGAGAAGTGAGTATATGATATAAATCATTTATTGCCCTCATGCCAAGTATACATATGCATGAATGCTGTACGAGCATGTCTGTTTTGCAGTTTTTGCTTCTGTTTGCTTTCTTTTCCTATTTCCTTTGCATCAACATTTCAAAATGTTTGTGTCATGTATCGATGGTAATTCATGTGATAGTACATCAACTTTAAGTTGACTGAGTTATATGTTGCGGGGGATGTCATCTCAATTATGCACTAGGTTCCTGATATGAAGTTAGGCACCAAAGGTCTTAAATCATTTATTCATTGAACATAATATCTGACAAGTGAGATTATTATGGTCTTTTCTTCGAAGGTGAAAAATATTTCTTTTGTTTGAATAGTTCGATCGAAAATGGGCTTCTAGTGTCACTCTTCATTGGCCCTTTTTATTAGTTTATCTTTGGACATTTCAGCTTCCTTGATCACATATCTAGGAACTCTTTATACTTTGGTTAAAAAAATGTTCTATTTTGTCATCTAATATTGTTTATTAGACCAATTGTACTGATGCCAATTATAAGTGGATGAAAGTTGTGAGGTTAATCTAATTGTCACACACAAGTAACTTCATTACCATAAATTAAAGTGAAAAACTGAAGGTTACCGGCAAACAAATCAGGTATCTAGGAACTGGGAAGTTACAGAGAGGCAAGCAAATCAGCTGCCTACAAAGGTACAATACCCTGAGAAATTTTAGGTGTCAATTTAATTATGATGCTAAGCTTCATAGTTCATACCAGGAGCCAAAACACACTGCATCACCTCCTATAGACCTGATTTGTTTGCCTGAAAAACTTTTAAGTGTCAATCTGATTATGATGCTAACCTTTATAGTTCATGCCAGTAGGTAAAGCAGACTGCATCACCTCCATTCTACAGGAAAAAATGGTTGTCATTTGAATGCTCAATTTTTTTGAATCAAGGGTTGGCCTATTGGCATTATCAATAGTAAGTCACTGGTCACATGCTTTACCACCATTAAATCACGTGTCAACTTTTTTACCAATTATTTGACTTGCCCTTGTGTGTCTCTCTCATGCCTATCTAGTTTTCAATGGCAAATAGTTTTGTTGTTGTTGTTTAGAAGAAAGGAAAAAAGAACTGTTGTTATGTTAAGGCACAGTATCAAACCTTCTCGCGACACACATAAGTTGGACTCTTGTCAAATCACTTCTATACTACCGCATATCTTTCGAATCCATGGCTACAATCTGAATTAGAATGCTAAACAAGGTCCCAGGACATTATCAATGCTGGAATATTATTTCTTTTTTTTTTCTCCTTATGGGTGCGGAATATCAAGGAAACAAAAGAAAAAGAAAAAGAACTGTTGTTATGTTAAGGTACAATATCAAACCTTCGTGCGACATGCATAAGTTGGATTCTTGTCAATCACTTGATAGGTCCGGGAGCGGACACAAATACATATATATAGATATATATTATACATATATATATAGATATGTACATATACATACATATACATATGTACATATACATACATATACATATGTACATATACATATGTACATATACATATATATACATATGTATATATATACATACATAGATATACATATGTATATATATATATATATATATATACATATGTACATATACATACATATACATATGTACATATACATATGTACATATACATATATATACATATGTATATATATACATACATAGATATACATATGTATATATATATATATATATATATACATATGTATATATATATATATATATATATATATATATATATATATATATATGTATATAGCAAATGCCTATCAACTTAAGTGATGTCCACCAAGGTTCCTCCATTGAACTTGGTAGTGAGTTGGCCAAATCCCCACCCTACAATCACGCATTGAAGAGAGAGCCTCACCTACTTTTAAAAATAGGCTCCATCTTCGAGGTGTGATGTAGGGGGTGATTTGGCCAGCTTCACTACCAAGTTCAATGAAAGAACTTGGTACAAATTTCTTCATATTTCTCATATGTATATATATATATTATATATATATATATATATATATATATATATATATATATATATATATATTATTGTATATGTGATGTAGTATAGTAGTATATGTATAGTCTTGTGTGTATATGTGTGTGTGTGTATATTATATTATATTATAATTATAGTATATTATATATATATATATATTATATATATAATATGTGTGTGTGTGTGTGTGTGTGTGTGTGTGTGTGTGTGTGTGTGTATACATATAATATATATATATATATATGTGTGTGTGTGTGTGTGTGTGTGTGTGTGTGTGTGTGTGTGAGATCAAATATTGAATTAAAATACTTATAACATTTGTATGTTTCTTTTACTATCTATGACATTTAAGAATCAAGGTTTAACATTTAGTTTTGATCGCATGGGATATGATATGTATTTTAAATATCTTTAAGGGGTTTTGATTTTCGAGTTTAAAGACCTATTGGTTTTCAGCTTAATAAATTAAAGAAACTAGTTTAGGATTATAAGTAATCAGGAAATCGGATTTTGCTTTGAACGTCAAGTGTCCATGCCGTGTCTGCGGTGAATCCATGTTCGACACGTGCCCAACATGGATGTGGCACCCAAAACAAAGTGTCTGGGTAACCTTGCTTCTATACTACTGCATATCTTTCAGATCCATGGCTAAAAGTAGAATTAGAATGCTAAATAAGATCCCGGGACATTATCAATGCTGGCATATTTTTTCTCCTTATGGGTGCGGAACCTCTTGCTTCAGTTTCCTTCACTACTTATTATTCCTAAAAGATCTATTAGCCCTTCTCTCTGCTTGTGCTGTATTAATGTCTGAGTTTGTAACTGTATACCGCTGAATGCTTATTTTTCAACATTGTTTGCTAGGTGGCTCTAATCCTTTTCAGCTCTCTAACTGAAACAATTGGGTCTACCTTTCAATCCCACTTGGCAGATCTACAACCTATTCTACTAAAATGTTTGCAAGACGAGGCCAGCACCCGTGTCAGAGTTGCTGCTCTGAAGTGTGTAATTTTCTTTTGCAGTGTGATTTAATTCTTATATTTCATTTTATGCATATTATTTTTTGGAATATTTTTTAACCCACTTTTTTCTCCTTTATTAGGGCTGTTGGCTCATTTATAGAGTTCATCAATGATGGTGCTGACATTGTAAGTTTGCAATCTGTAGTGTCATATGATTTGATTTGTTCATATCTTTTTCCTCATTATGTTTTATATAATTTAAATGATACACGTTGAGGCTATTTGGAGGCTAATGGTTACTAATTACTATCCATTGCCATGACTATCTCTTATAAAACAGTTACATAGGATAAGTTGTTCTAAGTGTTCTTTAATTTACCATGTAGAATATTGAATTTGACATGGAAAAATTATAGACCATTGTATGACATCGTACCATATTTTGCTCTGTTGCTGAGAAGTATTGAAGGAAATATACTATTGGGTATTCAATCCATAACTTTAAGGATGACATCATCATCATGCTCCCTATTCTTCAAGATTTGTCATTACCTGCTAAATTCTAAGTGTTGATGTAGAATGATAAGTTCTTTGAAGTCATTTATTTCAAAACAGTATTATGCTTGTCTGATTTTATTTTGATTGGAAAAGGTTTAATTGATGTTGATTGCTTGATCAACGTTTCACCCACAAACTTAAGCCGATAAATTGTGGGTCAATGATGTATATCAAGCAACTCAACAGTACAAAGCTGATGGTTTGTGCGCCCCTAGACCATGTGGTTGACCTCTGATGGAAAGAGGGCTTGCTTGGAAGTTGAGAATGAATTCGGACAATACAAATAGCTTTGATTATGCTGCCTTATTAAATAACCACTTAACAAAAAAATTAAGTTGACAAGTGTGTCCGATAATGTATATCAAGCAACTTGTCCTTTTATCATTATGTTCTGTTTAACACGATATCTAACATTCTTTTGTAGGTAAAGCTGTTTCGAGAATTTATTCCTAGCATTTTGAATGTATCACGACAATGCCTTGCTAATGGTGATGAAGATGTTGCTTCTATCGCTTTTGAGATCTTTGATGAGCTTATTGAATCTCCAGCTCCGCTTCTTGGGGATGCCGTACGATCCATCGTGCAATTTTCTCTTGAAGTGTCTTCTAGTCAGAATTTGGAATTAAATATTCGACATCAGGTTTGAAGAAGTCGAAATCTTGTTCATGGATTTTCTGTCCTTTTTTTGGCGTCATGTTTTTTCTCGCAATTTTGAAATCAATTCACCTGTTTCTGAGCTTGTTTTGTTAATAATTTCAGGCTATTCAGATAGTTTCATGGCTTGCAAAATACAAGGCTTCTTTTCTGAAAAAGCACAAGCTAGTAATACCCATACTGCAAGTTATGTGTCCTTTGCTTACAGAGACAGCACCAGGAGATGACGATTCTGATCTTGCATCTGATCGAGCTGCTGCAGAAGTCATTGATACCATGGCTCTTAATCTACCAAAACATGTATTTCCACCAGTTTTTGAGTTTGCTTCTGCAAACTTTCGTCATGTTAACCCTAAATTTCGAGAGGCTTCTGTTACGGCACTGGGTGTAATATCAGAAGGTTGTTATGAGATGTTGAAAGGTAGGCTGGAGAATGTTCTACACATCACATTGGCAGCACTAACAGATCAGGAACAGATGGTAAGAGGAGCTGCTTCATTTGCATTGGGTCAGTTTGCAGAATATTTGCAACCTGAGATTATATCCCACTACCAAAGCGTACTCCCCTGTATTCTAAATGCCCTTGAAGATGTTTCAGATGAAGTGAAGGTACCATTTCTCGTATTTGTGTAACAACCTTTTTGTGTTGTCAAGTCATTACATTGCTAGGTTCTTGCTATTGCAGGAAAAGTCATACTACGCACTGGCAGCATTTTGTGAGGACATGGGAGAAGAAATCCTTCCTTTTCTTGATCCCCTGATGGGAAGATTATTTGGAGCACTCCAGAGCAGTCCTCGTAATCTGCAAGAAACTTGCATGGTAACGTATTTGTGTCTTTCAGTAAGCTCCTTGTATGGAGTGGTATATTTTCTGTCATTGCTTTCCTAATAATTCCTCTCTGACCAATTGCATTTGGCTGCAGTCTGCAATAGGCTCAGTCGCAGCAGCAGCAGAGCAGTCTTTTATTCCATATGCAGAGAAAGTTCTTGAAATGATGAAAAGTTTTATGATGCTCACGAATGATGAGGATTTGGTCTCACGAGCCAGGGCCACTGAGTTAGTTGGAATAGTTGCAATGGCAGTCGGACGAACAAGGATGGAGCCTATTCTGCCTCCTTTCATTGAAGCTGCAATTTCTGTGAGTTGAGTTGCATATAGTTTGTTGTTTGGTTTTGCAGTATATAAAATTATGTGGCTTAAATCAATATTTCCAGGGTTTTGCATTAGACTTCAGCGAGCTTCGTGAATATACTCATGGATTCTTCAGCAATATTGCTGAAATTTTGGATGATGGTTTTACACAGGTGCTATTGTCTTGTGCCTAGAATTTTTCATCATTCTTCATTCATATAATTTACTTACTGAAAGCATTTTCTATAAAACAGTATCTTTCACATGTTGTTCCTCTGGTGTTTTCTTCCTGCAACCTTGATGATGGATCTGCAATAGACATTGATGATGCTGACAGTATTGATAATGGGTTCGGAGGAGTATCTTCGGATGAAGATACACATGATGAGCCGAGGGTTCGTAATATAAGCGTAAGGACAGGGGTTTTGGATGAAAAGGCTGCCGCAACCCAAGCTATTGGCTTATTTGCCCTTCATACGAAGGGTTCTTATGCACCGTATCCTTTCAACCTGTGGTGTTGATTGTACTCTCTTCTTGACATTCTAACTAAATATTTCTTAATTATTTTAAGCTATTTGGAGGAATCCATGAGGATTTTAGTTCGACATTCTGGATATTTTCATGAAGATGTTCGACTTCAGGCTATCACAGCTTTGAGAAGTGAGTATTATGAATGAAATTTTATACTTTATGGTTAGATATATCCATATTCTGTTGGAGGCGACTGATTTCCTGAAAATTAGCCCATATTTAAATGAAAATTAGTTATGTGAGGCATTAAGTTTGCTTCCTTTAGTGAAGTTTAAAAGTTTCATGTACTAATGTACTATATTGCTTCAACCTCAAAAAAATAAGTACTATAATAATTTTCTTAGCACTTGCTTACTGTGCCATTTTATCCTGAATTTCTCTTACTCAACACTTGCGAACATCTATAACCTATACACCAGTAGAGTGAGTGAAAAACATGGGCAAAGGTTCTTTAGTGTTTTGTCTTGCTGATGATTGTATTGTTTCATTGTTTTACTATATTATGCAAAACTTCCCTTCTAGTCTTTTTCTGCCGCCTCTAATAAATTTTGGATGCTTGCTCCTTGACTGCACAAGCTTAAACTAAAGGATTTGTAAGTAGGCTCTCCTCCTTCAACTAGGTCAGTAAATGGACTTGGGAAGCTTAAGGCTCGATTTGATAAAAGTTCGAGGGTAGTCCAATACCTAAAAGAGCCAAGCTTAACAAAGTTTGAGCTTTTCAAGTAATTGAGCAAGGTTGATCAGATTGATCTCAGTTTGGTCAGGATCAAACCTTGGCTGGTTGAACAATTCTCGCTTTCTGATAGTTGACTGGTTTCAGGCTAAATGCCTCCCCTAGTATTTTGTCAGAGAGGTTGGATGTAGGAGATACTTGCTAAGAGAAGCTGATGAGGTGTTGGGCAAAGAAAAAAAGATTTACACGGTTTCCGTTGATTTGGAGAAGTTGATGGGGGTGATGAAAAGGTGTTGAGTTAATGTTGTGGGTTTTAGAAAAGAAACAATTAGGTAGTTTAGTTGCATGTGTTGTTAGATGGTTCCAGTAACACCTGACCTGAGCAAACATCAAAGGCATGTAATATCACTGTTAGTCTTCTGTCTTTTACCTGTTTCCCTATTCATCTTTTATGATTCCATTCTAATGTAATGTTTTATATGTTTATTTCAGATGTTCTGACAGCAGTACGAGCTATTCCTGCAGTAAGCAATGTGAGTGCATATATCCTATTTTATTATTCTTTATGAAATTTGCGACTGAATCCTTCACATTTAAATAAGTCAGACGGAGCTGTTCTTGGCTGAATTCTGGTGAAAGTAAATTTGTACCCATGATAGAGAATGCTTAAAAAGCTTTTCTTCTTCTTTCTTTTCTTTTTTTTTTCCTCGAGAAATAATACTGTATTCATCATATGGCAAGGGCATTGTTGTTGTGGCGAGAATGCGTATTCACTTTCATTTTCTTTTTTCTAAAGAAAATATCATCCCTTTGTTTATTGAAAGAAGGAAATTAACCCTTTTGGTTTCTCAGACTCACTAATAGGTACTAGTTGGTATGAATTGCAAAACAAAGTTGCCATTGTGATCCACTGAAAACCACATCCTGGAAAATACCATTCGAGTTGTGTTCAGGTTACTGATTTATGACATACTGAGTGACTGTCACCTTGCTGTCTAAGAATGCTATATGACTTCACAGTTACTATGTGCTCTTAAAATTTTTTCATTCATCTGTAACCATTGAAGAATGCTGTGTTAGTCACTAAGTGACCTTGTTGCATTGGCCATGCAGGATGTTTTGGAGAAGCAGAAGGAATTTCTAGGTAGTTAATTCTTACCTTTTGTCCTTTGTTAAAGATATTCCAAAGATGATTTGTAAAACGTCTTTTGACTTTCTCCTATTAAATTTTCTTGCTGTTGTTCCTTCAGTTATCTTATATTTGATTTTTGTATGCAGATACTGCATTGAATATCTATATTAAGACCATGACTGAAGATGATGACAAAGATGTTGTTGCTGCAGCATGCACGAGTGTAGCAGAAATTGTGCAGGAATGTGGTTACATGGCTTTACAGCCTTGTAAGGATTTACTCAACTCCTTGGTGTTTTTATGTTCATTTTAAACTTTTCATTATTTTGGTGCTTATCATAGTTCTGAATGATATGGTATCAATACTAAAATATAGCATACGTAAAATTTAGTGAAGGTCTTAGTTGAAATTACAAAAATATGTAAAACCTTATTTCAGATATCCCTCAACTTGCTGGGGCAACTCTTGCCCTGCTGCGAGAAGATTCAACCTGTCAACAAGTGGACTCCGATTCTGATATGGATGAAGGTGATATTGATCATGATGAAGTGCTCATGGATGCAGTATCAGATATTCTTCCTGCTTTTGCTAAGGCAATGGGTTCTGATTTTGAGCCTATTTTCGCTAGTTTATTTGATCCCCTAATGAGATTTGCGGTGAGCTATTTTGTTATCTGATACAGGTTTTATAGTGGAAGAAAAAAAAAATTGAAGATGCCATGTAATGAAGTAGCAACTTATTCTTTGCTGCTGTTAATTTCCTTACCCGAACCATTGACTGCAGAGAGTCCCACGTCCTCCACAAGACCGGACAATGGTGGTTGCTTGTCTGGCTGAAGTTGCTCAGGGGATGGGTGCTCCTATTTCTGGTTATGTGAATGTAGGAGTTTATTCTGAGAACCAGTAATTATGAATATCTATTCTATCTTTATTGCATGGGCTAATCTCATCTCATGTGTGTATTAATTCATTTTTCAGAAAGTGATGCCTTTGGTACTTAAGGAACTTGCATCATCAGAAGCAACAAATAGGCGAAATGCTGCATTCTGCGCTGGTGAGATCTGCAAAAATGGCGGAACAGCAACCCTTAAGTATCCTTCTCATTGAAGTTTTTGTAATTTGTAGGGTTTGAGTTCGTTACTTGTTCTTAAATTCCATTTGCTTGCTTTACTAGCCTCTTGCACCTGCATTTCATGCAAATCATCATTACTTGTCAATGTCTACTTTCATCACATTCAGATATTATGGAGATATACTCCGTGCCCTTTATCCATTATTTGGTGACTCAGAACCAGATTTTGCTGTAAGAGATAATGCAGCTGGTGCTATTGCTAGGATGATCATGGTGCAACCTCAGGCTATTCCTCTAAATCAGGTCAAAATCTGCATATTTCTTTCCTTTTTCGAAAATAATTACATTGCTTTCTCGAATAATTACGCAGACCAGTTTTTTACTCTTTGTTTTTGGATAGCAATGTGTTGTTCTATTTTCAGGTCTTGCCTGTATTTTTAAAATCTTTGCCACTGAAAGAAGATCGCGAGGAGTCTATGACTGTTTACAATTGCATTTCTAATCTAATATTATCATCAAATCCCCAGGTAACAGTTTGCCTTTGAATTTTCAAAATTTGGGGATTTTAACTGAATGGAGCGTTGGTTTTACACCATCTCATGGCTGATATTTTGAATTTGAAACAGATTCTTGCTCTAGTACCCGACCTGGTCCATGTTTTTGCTCAAGTCGCAGTGTCTTCTGCTGAGAGTGATGAGGTGAAAGCCCAAGTTGGCATGACATTTTCGCACTTGCTATCAACGTATGGGCAGCAGATGCAACCTATACTAACTGCTCTCTCGCCTCCACATGCGAATGCATTAGCTGCATTGGCAAAGGTGGTATAATCGATCAATTGAATCTACAGTTCTCGTTTTGTGCTGTCCTACAAAGGTATGAGTTGAAGAGTTTCATTATTTGCATCATAAATTACTTTGATCCATATGCGTGTCATATGAAAATATGACCAATCCTTAAGCGCTTATTTTCAGGGCCTACCGTTTGATATCTTGATTTATACAGTCCCGAGTGTGCGTCTCAGTTTTGACCATATATGCTTTCCAAGATTTCCACCCCAGTTTTTTCGTTCCCATGGTATGTTTTTTTTTTAATTTGTCTTGTTTGTCTACTTTTGTTGTATGTTTTGAAAATTCTCGGCCTTAGGTTTTCCATTTGTTTTGGTGTTGTATTTATTGTTGCGATGAGAGCAGTTTATGTGTGGTAGTGAGCTGTCATTTTTGTTTGTTTTTCCATTCAATGTACAATAGAAATTCAATCAATAGAGCCTATTTTATCGTGATTTTTCCAGTTTACGAAATATCTAGATTACTGTAGTGTACTGTCTCAACTGTTCGTGGCGAACTCTTAGTTTTGTCATCATTTCTGGTTGAATTTCACCATGAAAACTCATGAACTTGAAAAATACCAATATTTGCTCAACTTATGGGGGATTATTTAGAGGATGATACCCCCCCTCTTTGCCACCCAAACACCAATCATGCATTAGGAACCTATCATAATTGGACTGATAAAAAGTGCAAAAAATAAAAATAAAAGCAAAGGCCTTCGCTATCTCCCAGGTGGATACCGTACTCAAAAGCCAAATCGAACTAGTGCCCGACAAATATCTCGCAAATTGCCAATTGAGATCCCCGTGAGCTATCCCCAAGTGCAACTTGGACTCCTGCCCTCTACAATTATTATCGAAATAGTTCGGTTGATGATCTTGAACAAGGCGAGATGATTAGATCCCTTGCTGGATTTGGCTGTACCCTCGGCCTCGGATACTCTGTTGGATTGCATCTCTGGGGTTGCTACCTTGTTGGCGCTGCTAACTTGGTTGCAAGTGCCATCAGATGAACTTGGCAAATGCTCTTTTACTGTAGGTTGACAGAAACCAACCGCCATCTGTTACTTATAAGGCGCCGCTTGATTGGTTCACCGAAAAAAGGCATGAACCCTATTTTCATCGCTTGTATAATCCATTTCAGAGGTTTTGGGGCTGAAATGATATGTGTGTCGTGTTTTTTTTTTCCCACATAAATGAAAGGAATATGGTTCATGTAGCTGATCCAGATTACTGTCTTGTTATTGCTGGTTGTATATGAATTGATTACCAGTTTAGATAGTTAGGCCACTCGGTTGGTTTTGGTGCTGATGATGTCACTAGGATTTGGTGTGCCTTGGTCAATTTCATTCAATGCCATTCTTTCTATTTTATTTTTTATTATTATAAATGATTGATCTTTTGTGATACATGACATTACCACGTGCAAAATAATTGGCCGATTGTTTAGTTTCTTTAGATATAGAATTGGGAATACGTTCGGGGCAGGGGGCGCAATGCAATTAGTACTGACTTTATTTCTTGCCTATCTATAAATGCAAACTCGTTATGACTAGTTTTAGGGGAATATTTGACTAGGTAGGCGCCTTAGGTTTAACTTAGTTTGAGTATGCGCCTGCGAAATTACGTTATTATGCAATCAATTTACTTGATTCTGAGAAGGGTGTCGAGCTTAGCCGAATACGAAGAGCATCACCATTACTGATTACTAGAATACACCAATGTACTTTACTGTATAATTGTGCCTGTAGCTGAGGTGATTGACCCTTCAAGATATGGTTGCAGAGTAATAAAGAAGTATAAGCAGTATTAGAATATAAAAATATAATATTCAACCCTCAGAGTAACTTTAGAGTTTTTGTATTAGATGGACCTTAATATGGGATCAGAGCAACCCAGGTTCAAGTTTTACTGGCCGTGAATTTAAAGCGGGTTCTCTAAAATTGACATCATGGCATGACGTGAATCTAGGTTTTGTTCCTTCTTGCAGGAGCACGTTATAATATAAAAAAAATAATCCTCAGTCATCACAAGGTCTAGTAACTGGAGGGACTTTATTTGTTTCAAGTTTAGCTCATCATCTCCAAGCTTTAATAGCTTGTAGACCTGTAATGGTGACTAGGTTCGCTGTGTATGATATATATATATATATATATATATATATTTCTTTTTATCTGTAAGGACGGACTTGTCTTCTCTGATATTTTCTTATAATCAACTAAATGAGAAAAATATATTCCTTACAAAATAAACCAATAAAAATACAAGTAACGCATAATTCAAATAAACAGGCCAGAATCAAAATATTTCCAGAATGTTGGTTCTGCCAGGAATCTGGACTCGGGATTGACACATTTGTTCTTGTACGGCCTTATCATTGTCGTTCACTGATTGCATCACAAAACTGAAGTCGAGGAGCAGAAACGCGTGAACTTACCTGCACACCAAACGGAGATAAAAGATTAATAAATATCCACAGATTTTTGATGCCAAAGTTGAAAATTCTGTGCACGGAGACGCAGCAGTTCGGTACTACGCAGAAAAAAAAAAAAAACCCATGTGCCCTTTGCAACTTGCGTCCCACTTGACTTCTTTTTTTTTCTTTCAATTTCGTTTCTTTTTAATTTAATTCAAGTTGAGTTCTCGTCCTCCAATTATTAGTGTCTCCCGTAATTATACGACGGTGACATTTTTACGACTAATGTCCCTCCCCCCTTTGTACCTAACATTGACAAGATCAGGTGACGTAATCTTAATTAGCCTCACAACTCAGAACATCATACCTATCCGTAGTCACTATTATAATAACGTTCATGTCCCCTGGAGATGAAGCTGGTCTTGATTTCATCGACTTCGTCTAGTTACAACGGGCGACTACGACGATGACAGTGAAATGCGAGAAAGTTGTTACGGATTTATATATACAGGAGTTAGCGCACCGAAAACATACGGGATATCAAGGAAAAAGCCGGTAAAAAGTGTAGGTGATCATTTCAAATTTATTTGTTTTTTTATTTTGAAGTAGTCTATAGCTAGTAGAATCTTGGAGTCTAAATATACAAGGGACAGAACGCTCATGCTGTGTCCAATTTTATGCAAAAAATCATCACCGTGCAGCAATAGTGTCTCTCTGCTTCAAATGATGATGCAAAAAAAATCATCTCAAGATATCTTCTTCAACCACCAAACAGAACACCGAATGAGGACATAGGAAACGGTTACTACGCTACTAAAAATAGCCAGGCTCATACCAAGTACATGGTTTATTTTGGGTAAAAAAAAAAAAACTACAACAACAACAACAACGACGACAGTAATAATGACCGCTAGCAGAGGATAAAATTGGGAGTCAAGATTTTAGTGTGGAGGGTCAACAAGGGATGATTCAAGAGGAGGTGGCAATGCAGCAGGTCTCCCAAAAGAAGAGGGGCCTCCTCAGCTGCCCGCACCTCCTCATGTCGAGCAGCAGCTCCTCCGGCCTGTTCCTCCTCCTCCTCCTCCTGCTGCAGGTCAGCATCAGCTTGTTTAGAAGAGGGGCCTCCTCAGCTGCCCGCACCTCCTCATGTCGAGCAGCAGCTCCTCCGGCCTGTTCCTCCTCCTCCTCCTCCTGCTGCAGGTCAGCATCAGCTTGTTT
>NC_033800.1:146725819-146804498 GCF_001876935.1 Asparagus officinalis | reverse complement strand
TGTAATTTATGTTATTTTAAGTGATTAATAAAATTATTATTTTTTATTAAATTTTTTTATAATTTAAATTTTAAATAAATTTTAAAAAAAATACACCGGGCCGGCCTGGAACCCGGCCTGAGGTACCCAGGTCCGGGTCTGGGCTCCGGTTTTGCTCGGCCCAGGCCCGGATTTTCGGGCCGGGCCGGCCCGGATGGACAGGCCTATCCAGACTCCACCACTGAATTTCCATATATTTTTCTCCATACATGATTCCTCTCCAAATTTAAGAGTTTTAGGGGGTGTTTGGTTCAATTTCTAGAAATTATAGGAAATGTTTTCCACCTAAAATATGATTTCCTTGTATTTCTTAAAAAAATTATAGGAAAAGTTTTGAGAAATCAAAAAGTACCAATTTTCTTGTTTTTTGTACTTTGCTTGTTTGGTTCAAAACAAGAAAATGACTCATAACTTTATAGAAAATAACAAGATTTAGTAGGTTTTTAATTAAATATGGTATGTGTCAGATTTCTAGTGATTTCCTCTCATTTTGAGAGGAAATTGCTTTTTGTACCCCCCACACTAAAAGGCCCCCCCCCCCCCCCCAAAAAAAAAAAAACACCCCAAAACCAAGATTGCACATCTTTTAAGTTTACTGCTGATATTTTGCCTTGTGTAAAGCTCCGTAATCATGTATCTTTCAGTTTCATTAGCAATTAAATCTTCACTGTCACACTTATCACCAACCTTTTTCAATGAAAAATGAAAGATGATATTTTATATGTTGGCTAGGTTCAAGTTTGTGACCTAATCACATGTAAATTCCTTTCTGATCAACCGTTTCTCAATTTTCTGTTTTTTTTTTTAAATTTTGATTGTTGTCGCCACTTCTAAAAAGTAGTTAAAATCTTGTTTGCTACTATATATTGTCTCCCTCAGAAGTGTAGGTTCATTTTTTTTTTCTTTCACGCTAGCTAACTAGTATAATGCACCTACTTTGTAGGCGGACATAGTTTTCTAATTTAATATTATATTATCTAATAAATTATACATAAATATTTTACAAATTTATTTTATTACATTATTATTAAAAAAATTAATTTATACTATTATTAGCACTTATACTATTATTAACATACATTTAACGGTTATTTAATCTGCTTATTATTATATTATTAAACAATTTATTTAAGAGTATAATTATTAAATAATAATGTAATCATTAGTTTAAATAACGCTATTGAAATAATTACATCATTTATATTATTAAATATTTATGCTATGTAGATATTTTATTACAATATTAATTAAATAATGGAAATAATTCTTAATATTATATGACTTTATGTTGCAAAGAATATTACCATGTTCGATAATTAACATCGTCATAGTAATAAAGAACTGAACGTTATAAAGTAAAAGTACTTTTATTTAGGAAAAATATTTTATATAAAAATATTGGATCCTTAAAAATTATGAGACATTTACTTTTCAATAAAAAGTACATATCTCATAAATTTCAAGGATCTAATATTTTTATATAAAGTAATTTTTCTAAATAATAGTATTCTTAATTTATAATGTCCAATTTTTATTACTAAGACGACATTATAACATCAAACAATATAATATTTCTTACATTATAAAGAATCAATTCCTATTTATAGTATTATTAATAATTATAGTTATGTACAATAATTTATTAAATAAATAAATTTACTATTACAATTAATAATTCTTTATAATAAAGTATAATATATTTATGAATTTTATTACTATTATAAATTATTAATATATTCTAGTGAATGACCAGATATTTTGGAAACATGGAGAGAAAAGTATATGTCTCATAAATTTTTAGGATTCGATATTTTTATATAAAGAAATTTTTCTAAATAATAGTATTTTTAATTTATAATTTCCAAATATTTATTACTAAGATGATATTAATTATCAACCAAGGTAATATTCTTTACAACATAAAGAGTCAATCCCTATTAATACTATTATTAATAATTATAATTATGTTTTAAGTAAATAATTTTGCTACTTTATATAATTAATAGCACTTTACAATAAATTATAATATTTATCAATTTTATTATCATTATAAATTATTAATATATTCTAGTGAATGACTAGACATTTTGAGAAAAATTAAAGAGGTGCATAGTTAATGAGAGGTTATAGATCATTAGTGTTTATAAATAATGATATAATTGTGAGTTATAAAAAAATGAGAGGGTAAAAAAAGGAAATCAAAAGTTTTGATATTGGTATTCTCCTTTATAAATGGCATCAAAGTATAGATATAGATATGGATAAATTTGTGGAGCTATAAATGTTTTTTTCTTCTCCGTATGTTAGAATATAAATTTATGATCCTCAATCCTCACTATGACTTTGGAGTTTTGATGTAACGCTTACGCCTCGTTTGGTACGCGGGAATGGACAAACTTGGGAATGGAATGGAAGAAGGAATGGAATGGATTGCATGTGGGAATGGAATGATCATTCTCATTCTCTTGTTTGGGTGCGTTCGTAGAATGAAGCTAGAATGGAAATCTCATTCCCATTCCCATGTTTGGTATCACTAGTACACAAGTGAGAATGAAATCTCATTTTCTAATAATGCCCTTACAACAACATAGATTTTTAATAAGATAAAAAATAAACATTAATGATAATAACTAAATAATTTTATATACGCATATGTTATATTAATCTAGGTATGTGTTATACTAATGCTCGTGTTATCCATCAGGTGTATGTTTCGTTTATATTTTTTAAACAATACTCGTTATTTCTTAGTCTTAAAAATTAAAGAAAAATAAAAAAAAAAATTATCGTATCTTTCATAGGTCCAAAAAAAAAAGAATGATATCCACAATCCACAGTTCTAGATATATAAATTAACTTATTTGATAAAGTATCAAAATCACTCAATTCATAATAGCAAAAATCCATAAAACAATACCAACTAAAATAATAAATTTCGAAATAGCAAAATGATATACTAGCCTAAATTGTCAATCTAAAATTGCCCACTTGCATAGCGCCTCACCCAAACATTCTTTATTATTAATATGGATATAATTGAAAAATACCTAACTAGTTTTTGATTCTCACTTGAATGGGAATGACCATTCCTTATCTTCTTACTTGGAATGCTCATTCCCACAAATAGTGGGAATGATCATTCCTAGGGAATGGTCATTCCAACATCTAAAATATAGGTGTGTTTGGTATGAGGGAATGAGAAGTGGGAATTGCATTCCATTCCTCCCCATTCCCGCGTACCAAACGAGGCGTTAGAGAATTTAACACTTTAAAATAGTACCAAAGCAATCTAGATTCGAATCTTGCTGCCTACAAATTTTCTCCTAATCTCTTCACAACAACTTGTGAGTTTTGGTCTAACTATTAGTTATAGACTTTATCACTTAACATGATAGGGTATAATCTTGAAAGAATTAAATATTTTCAATGACGATAAAATGAATCCAAGTTTGAATCTCGCATCTCAAAAATTTTCTCTTAATCTTCTCACAACAACTTTAGAATTTTGGTCTAATACTTAGAGATTTTAACACCTTTAGAGTTTTGAAAACTTTAGAGTTTTGGTCTAATACTTAGAGATTTTAATTAACACCTTTAGAGTTTTGGTCTAATACTTGTAGGCATCGAAAATTACCTATAGGTCTCCACTAACAGCTCAAAGCTAAGAGAAGACAATGAACGTCACTATCCAAGTCACAGAAGCTTGATTGATGTCGACGAACGCTTGAAGTGAATCGGCAAACTATGTGAAGCAACGGAGTTTCAGAATAATAAGGATACGAACTGATCGGGAGCCCCGTGTTACTTACAAAAGAAGAAATGCCCTTCGTGTCTCATTTATTCCACAGATGATCTAATCATTGGAGCTTATAGAACTCTTCGTCAGCTTTCTAACGCACTTTGAATCGCTCAAATCCGAGTTCGGACGAAGAAGTTACGGTGGAAATGAACAAGTGTACATAACACGGCGTCTCAGCCTGAATGAGACACCCCGAGGTGTCTCGGCCCACCCGAGACACCCCAGGGTGTCTCGGCCTAGGTCGAGACACCCTAGGGTGTCTCGGATCAGTTTGAGACACCCTAGGGTATCTCGACCCAGTTTGAGACACCCTAAGGTGTCTCGGCCCAGTTTGAGACACCCTAGGGTGTCTCCAACCAGTTTGAGACACATTGGGGTGTCTCCAACACAGAAAAGGCCTGTTATGTGGTTTTAACCGCCTGAAACCTCCTGGAACCTATAAATACAGCCCCGGGTCCTCACTTTTTTCAGATCTGGAATTCTTGTGCCTCGGCGAAGCCCTGCCGGATTGAAGACTTAAAGTACACAGATTTCAGAGAGGAGGAGGAGTTAGATCTGCAGCCCGATTCGTTCCTTAGGATTATCCCGTTACGGTAATCTTAAGAAAAGTGATTATCTCGCTTCGCCGAGATAAGAGCTACGGTTTCTCAATCCCTTCGCGGATAGACGAAGCTCTGCCTAATTTTTTCAACAATCAGATCTGATCAACGGTGGTCCACGGATAAACCCCGGCACAGGTAAAGATCCCACGTAAGCAGAAGACCGATAAACGATCTCTGTGTTTGTTTGATAAAGTTGTAAACTTTTTTTATTTTCATTGTGTAAAAGTCTTATAAAAAGACTGATTTTTGTATTCGTTGTAAACGTCTGAAGTTTGTAATGAATCTCGCAATGAAACAAGCAACTTTCTCCGCAAACAAACTGGCGACCACAGTGGGAGCCAACAGCTTTGCTGCCGAAGCTGTCATGCCGCAACCGACGATCAAGATCCCGGTGATCGAAGAGGTCGAATACGAGTTCGACCAGCAGAAGTTCGAGGAGTATGTCTCCTCCTCCTCCTCCAGATCTGCCTCTCCTTGCAGGTGCAGGAAGGCCTCCTCCTCCAGGAAGATAGGAATGCCTCCTCCTCCCAGAAGATCTGTCGGTCTCCAGGTCTGAAGACCCAAGAAGACGATCTCTCCGCCGTCGCTGTTGTAGTTACACCTCGCAACGATCCGCCGGCTTCCAAAGAAACCAGATCCAACGTTCGTGACAACTCCTCAAAAATCAAGGAGTTGCCCGTTGAATGTGCACCAATGTTGACGAAGAGGGCTCGTCAAAGGCGCCGTCAACATCTCGCACGTTAATTTGCCAAGGCTTTGGAGCCTGTTGACGGGATCTGCTATGATGCGGATCTGAAACGCAGAAGACGCAAAGTATTCCAGCAACAAGCTTTGGGAACCTCCTCCCAATCACCTACTAACGAATGGGTTCATGTCAAACAAACCCGATCAACTCTTAAGGAGCGTATCCACAAGCGTCGCGCACTGCTAGCGCAGACGAGGATCCTTGTACGGAATGCACAGGAGTTACAGAAAGGAAAGGTGGTCAAAAAGCTACCAAGATCTAAGCAATGTTGGATGCCAAAGGCCAAATTAGCGCCTAAGGCAAAAGCATCCGAGGCTGCTCTCCGGCCTTTGTCAACTCCAGATCCCGTTCCTATTGCTCTCGCACCTCCGACGAAGCCCTATGACAGCGTGGATCTCCCCAAATCTAGAGTCCCGTTGAAGGACTGCATCGGTGCTTTACCCGAGGATCGAGGCAAAGCGCCTATTAAGGAAAGCTTGAGACTGTTAAAGGAGTTTCGAGCAAACATCCGGACTGGGGGTCG
Organism: Asparagus officinalis; assembly: GCF_001876935.1. Classification (NCBI taxonomy): domain Eukaryota; kingdom Viridiplantae; phylum Streptophyta; class Magnoliopsida; order Asparagales; family Asparagaceae; genus Asparagus; species Asparagus officinalis. Next base: position 146,798,790 of record NC_033800.1, on the reverse strand, counting down.
TACGCGACCTCCTAACAAATTAATTTCTACAACAGCCCGCTTGGAGGTATGTGCAGAAAACCAGGAGCCCGTTAAGGTTTCACCCTCACAAGGGTGTGATTCCAAGCGTGTGACTCCTGTAGACGCCAACAAGGCGGTGTTTACTCAGATGAAAATGCGTTAGACAGAAGAATGCGTTATACCTGAGAATTCATGTAAACAGCTGATAGGTTACTCTGACCGCAATGTCGATGAGTTGTACTATCGGGCTGGGGGTACGAACAAATCTCGAAAGAGAAGTACCCGGGAAGCGAATTCTCACTGTCCGTGTACCAAAATTATCAGGGCAGTATTATCAACGTGTAGCTGCCCCAAGACCGCTCCACAGAGGGTCTCAGTATTCGAGAGGATCTTCGATAGAACGACGAAGCTCAAGTCAAGGCGTTTCCACCAAAGAGGATCGGTTGTTCGAGATGATGAATTCCCAGAAGTTACCATCAACATGGTCAATAAGGGAAAATCTCCGATTGTTTCAAGTGGTTCCAACCCTAATTTCTCTCCAGGAAGAAAAGTCGGTTTGGGAATAACCCAACGAATATCTCAGCTTCAGCTAGAAGCTGTTGGACATAATGATTACCAGGGCGTTCGTGAAGGAATCCATTCCGATGACGAACTCTCGGATTCTTATTCCGCAATCGCCTCTGACGATACAACGTCTAGCATAGGACAAGCTCGGGAAGTGTTCATGGTCAACACCGAGCAAATAGCCAAAATCATTAAGGATGCTCTAGCCAAGCAGAAAGAAGCATTCAAAATCGAAATGGAAACGGCTATGCAGGAGATGAGACAAATGCACGACCAACAAATCCGAACTTTGTCAAATCAGCTAGGTGAGTCCAGCCATCGCAGCACTGCTAACCAAACAGGTAGCGATTCAGATGTGGATGACCACGACGCTGGGGGTGGCCCCACTAAAAACAACGACGCTGGGGGTGGACCCACCAATGATGATAACACTGGGGGTGGCCGAATTATTCCTCTCGAAAATTGTCCAAAACAGGATATAGATGAGGACGAAAAGATGAAGGACCTCGAGAGCAAAATTAATGCCCTGATGTCTGCTCGAGAGGTGAAGAAGACCGGCATTCCGTGTCCTTACCCGAAAGAATGGGATTCGATCCCGTATCCGGCGAAGTTCAACCTGATCAACTTCACACCGTTCGACGAGAAGTGCTCGCCCTCTCAGCACCTGATCTACTTCAAGTCCTATTTGGGTATGATCTTCGGTAATGAAGTCTTGATGGTTCGGTCATTCGTTGGCACCCTTCGCGGGCCTGCTTTCGATTGGTACCGCCACCTCAAGACCGGAAGCATAAATAGCTGGGAGGACCTGGAAAGCATGTTCCTCGCTCATTTCTTCGATGATGACGCCGAAGTATCGATCAGGACACTCTTTGATGAGAAACAAAAAGACGGAGAGTCGGTGGATACCTTCATCAAACGCTTCCGCAATCAGACAATGAACTGCAAGGATCCCGTCACGGAGGAATTCGTCTTGCAGACCTGTCATAACAACATGTCTATTAACATCTTGGACGTTATGGGAGTAGAGCCGCTCAATACCTGGAGAGAGTTGAAGGCGCGCGGAGAGCAGGCCGAACGATTCCTTAGAAGGAGGAAGGTTGAAAGATGCCAACCGATGACTAACCCTCTGAATCCGGGTCTCGTTTCCCATAATGAAGGGAAGAGCAGCCCCGAAGATAGCAGAATAGTTCGGATCCGAGGCTCCAAAAAGAGTACTCATTCAAGGACGAAGACATTCCAGCCATCTTCGAGACCCTTCTTGAAAATAACAAGATCAAGCTGCCGCCCATCACAAATCAGGAGGAAGCTGACAATACTGCAGATTCGAAGTACTGCGCGTACCACAGGAGGATCATTCATCCCACCAATGTTTGCTTTACTTTAAAGAATAGCATCCAAACCATGGTTGAAGCCGACGTCATAACGCTAGGATAAGCCAAATAAGAACGGCAATACTCCGAAGAGTATACGAGTTAAACTGCTCCCTGATACTCCAATAGGTATATGAGTCTAAACTGTTTCCTACCGTTGATGGGAAGTTCCTGGAGAATGTTATGCTAATATTCTTAAGGATAACCCGGACATGTAACGGAGTACAAAGTCAGACCCAGTTCCAAGAAAGAAGCTGGGGGTGGATGATTCATGTAATGGGAAGTTCCCAGAAGAACGCTATATGTAATTTTCTTAGGAATAACCCGATAATTACGAATAAAGTGATAAACACTAAACCCCCACTATGATTTGTACTCCCACTCTCACTGTCTATCTGGTCAAACCTTCCTATAGTTAGGACCACAACCAAAGTCCCCTCTCGATTCCTTCCATGAACGAGAGATCCACTTTCAAATTGAACGATTCCACTGCTTCCTTGGTAAAACCTATAAAAGTTAGGGCCACAACCAGATTCTCCTCTCGATTCCTTTCATGAACGAGAGGTCCACTTAAAATTGAGCAATCAAACCTATAAAAGTTAGGATTGTCTCCAACTTCACTTAGTCAAACCTACAGATAGTTAAGACTAAGATTGAGTTATCCCTTTCGATAAACGAAAGACTTCCGTCTTTTCCTTTTTCAGCCAAACCTATAAAAGTTAGGGTCAAAATCGGAATTTTCCCTCAATAAATGATGAACTCTTTTATTGGATCAAGCAACCAATCCTATAAAAGTTAGGGTTACTTGAATCTTTCCGATTCTCGGAGTGGAGATCCCACTCCTAGTTTCATCTTTCCGGATTCTGGGGGTGGAGATCCCACTTCGAGTTTCCTTTCCAACTGAAGATAGAATATAAAATTCTTCCTCTTCGGTATCGGGAGATAGAATATAAAGTTCTTCCTCTTCCATTTTGGGTTTATTTTACCCTGAGAAAAGACACAATTCTTTTTTATCCTGAATCCTAAGTAAGGATAAGTCAGCGCCTAACACACGTTGCCGGTTTAGTCTTTCACCGATTGAAAAAGATACCAGAATCCAGTCTGGGGTATTTTATCCCAAAGCCTAAGAAGGGATAAGTCAACGCTTAACCAGCGTTGCTGGGTGGTTCGTTCCCGTAAAAACGACTGAGTCTACGTATTCAGCATCGTAGCAACAAAAATCCATGCCTTTTATGCATGGGGAATTTTATCCCGAATCCTAAGTAGGAATAGGTCAACGCCTAACACGCGTTGCCGATTAATCTTTGACCGTGAAAAGGACAAAAGACCACATATTCAACATTGTGGCAGGTTGTTATTAATAACACCATAATCCGTGCCTCACACGCATGGAGAATTTTATCCCGAAGCCTAAACAGGGATAAGCCAACGCCTAACACGCGTTGCCGGTTTAGTCTTTTACCGGTTGAAGAAGATACTAGAATCCGAGTCTGGGGACTTTTATCCTGAATCCTAAGTAAGGATAAGTCAGTGCCTAACACGCGTTGCCGGATAACCTGTTCCCGTAATAATGACGAAGTCTACGTATTCGAAGTCGTAGCATCAAGTCTAAGGGAGTTCATTCCTTTAGCACAATGTCACATTCGGAACGGATGTAAACAATCCGCTTGCTAGCCCGACTCGAACAGTAGTTGGTAAATGTGCATCAAATCCGTTGAGGGCTGAGGATTTGCCAAAAATCCTAAGCTTACGTCTAGCACACGTTGTTGGGTAGTCTATTCCCGTGAGAAAGACGAAGTCTACGTATTCAATGTCGTAGCACTAAAAGAGTTAACTCTTTTAGCACAACGTTATGTGCAGAACGGATCTAAACAATCTGCATGCTAGCCCGACTCAAACGGTAGTCGGTAAAGGCTCATCAAACCCGTTGATGGCTGAGAATTTGCCAAAAATTCTATAAGTACGAGTCATTGATGCATCAGCTCTGTTAGTTGGTCTCGTGACTCGATTATCCAACAACATTAAGATAAGATCCGCAAATGCAGATGAATCAGCTTTAACAGTTGGTCCTGCAACCCCGATACTTGGGACCGCCGTGTTCCAATACCTTAAGAGCTTAAACTGTGTATACTCCAGTAAACGTACGAGTGTAAACTGTGTCAATGTTAGGCAGTCTGAAACCCAAAGTCAACACCGAGCAATCCGTAATCCTAGGTCAACGCCGGTCAACGTGTAATCCTAGGTTAACGCTAGTCAACACGTTGTGATCAAAAGTCAACGTTCGACGTTCAAAACCCTAGGGTCAACACCGATCAACGCGTAACCCTAGGTCAACGCCAGTCAACGCGTTGCGATCAAAAAGTCAACGTGTGACGTTCGAAACCCTAGGACCAACGCCGGTCAACGCGTAACCCTAGGTCAACGCCAGTCAACGCGTTGTGATCAAAAAGTCAAATCAATGACACGAGCCAAACTCAACTCATTAGTTGTAGATTTGAGACTTCGACGACGGCCAGACGATAAACGCAGCGCCGGAAGGATTTCAGCTATTCGTCAAAGCGTCGAGTAGACTGAAAATCGAAGGAGTCAATTACGCCGATCAAAGGCTAAACCAATCATATTCAAAGTATTTTAGCCTCTTCTATAAAAGAAACGAGTCTGGAACGCTTTGGAGGGGGTATCTGTAGGCATCGAAAATTACCTATAGGTCTCCACGAACAGCTCAAAGCTAAGAGAAGACAATGAACGTCACTATCCAAGTCACAGAAGCTTGATTGACGTCGACGAACGCTTGAAGTGAATCGGCAAACTATGTGAAGCAAAGGAGTTTCAGAATAATAAGGATACGAACTGATCGGGAGCCCCGTGTCACTTACAAAAGACGAAATGCCCTTCGTGTATTATTTATTCCATAGATGATCTAATCATTGGAGCTTATAGAACTCTTCGTCAGCTTTCCAACTCACTTTGAATCGCTCAAATCCGAGTTCGGACGAAGAAGTTACGGCGGAAATGAACAAGTGTACATAACACGGCGTCTCAGCCTGAATGAGACACCCCGAGGTGTCTCGGCCCACCCGAGACACCCTAGGGTGTCTCGGATCAGTTTGAGACACCCTAGGGTGTTTCGGCCCAGTTTGAGACACCCTAGGGTGTCTCCAACCAGTTTGAGACACCCTAGGGTGTCTCCAACGCAGAAAAGACCCGTTACGCGGTTTTAACCGCCTGAAACCTCCTGGAGCCTATAAATACAGCCCCGGGTCCTCACTTTTTTCAGATCTGGAATTCTCGTGCCTCGGCGAAGCCCTGCCGGATTGAAGACTTAAAGTACACAGATTTCAGAGAGGAGGAGGAGTTAGATCTGCAGCCCGATTCGTTCCTTAGGATTATCCCGTTGCGGTAATCTTAAGAAGAGTGATTATCTCGCTTCGCCGAGATAAGAGCTACGATATCTCAATCCCTTCGCGGATAGACGAAGCTCTGTCCAATTTTTTCAACAATCAGATCTGATCGACGGTGGTCCACGGATAAACTCCGGCACAGGCAAAGATCCCACGCAAGCAGAAGACCGATAAACGATCTCTGCGTTTGTTTGATAAAGTTATAAACTTTTTTGTTTTCATTGTGTAAAAGTCTTATAAAAAGACTGATTTTTGTATTCGTTGTAAACGTCTGAAGTTTGTAATGAATCTCGCAATGAAACAAGCAACTTTCTCCGCAAACAATACTTAGAGATTTAAACAAATTTAGAGTTTTGGTCTAATACTTAGAGATTTTAACACATTAACACCATAGGGTATAACCCTGAAGAAATTAAATATTTTAATGATGATAAAATTAATTTTCTAAGTATTGTTCACTAATCACTACATTACAAAAGAAACTAGTAAAAAGCAATTCCATTACATAACTTAGCAAGTTGCAGATTATGGCGAAGAAACACTTTACGAATCCAAATCTGAGGTAATTAGATAAAGCATCATAAGACTATTAAAATCTCAAATAAAATGGGAAAGCATTGACACCAATCTATTTGACTATTGATTATTGCTATAGCTTTTTTTTCCATTATCAATCTGTAAGAAAACATATCATGACTTGCATACATACTCGCATCTACATATGCATCACTAAAATATGCACCCTAAATGTATATGTTATTTCACATCCATATTTATGACAACATAATGGTTGAATGGGAGAGCGCATCAATATTGACTCGAAGTAGTACTATACGTACCTCAAGTTATTATAGAACCAAAAAAATATTCCATTAAACAGTATATAAACACAAAAAATACAAGCGAAGTATTCATTTTCTAAAGCAATTAGCACTAAGCTTCAATCACAGCCCTTAACAAAATAAGAAAAAGAACATAACAGATATGGCAACAAAAACAAGAAAAAAATAAAGTAAAATTCTCCTCTCGTACATCTATAGGAGAACTATGTGGAGAATGGTTTAGATACCGCCTACTACTTAAAAAAAACCCAACAAAATTGAATCCTTTTGCACCTTGAAGAGCCAAGCTCTGCTCTCAATTGTCCATACTCTTTTTTATGGCGAGCCATCATAAAAACTTTTAGCGTGTATAATTTATTTTTGGAAGGCTACTCCAGGTCAAAATCATCATTGCTTCATCTGGTCATACAAATAAAATAGGCTCAATCATGTAGCGGTGATGCAACAAACACTTTGATGTCTTGGTCCCCTACCTCTCACTAGCATGTGTGACATCGGCCTGTTTCTTTTCTTTTCTTTTTTTTTTCGTGTAATAAAATTATAAGCTACTTTTGAGTTTCATCATGTCCTTAAGCTTGGCACTAATTTCTCATCACCCTATCATGTGTTTATCCCAAGCAAACGATCTAAACCCCCAACGTAGCCCAAGATTCTACTTTCCCACTTAAATGTTTGTTCCCTAACTTTCCCCGCCCTTATTTCTTTATATGAAACTTTCTTGTTGTGTCAAAATCCTTTCATCACCTCAAGGAAAGGGGATAAGGCCCCGCCAAAGTTCAAAAAAGCTAGCTAATAGTGGTGATTATAGATTTCTAATTTAAGTATCCACCAATAGTAATAGCTCTAGTACTAACTAGTAGCATAATTAGTATTGATATATAGCTAGCAAAGTGGTGAGCTTTAACATAAACGAGTGATGGTTAAGAGAAGGGAGGCTAAAGGTATTGGGTTCCCTCTTCTTTCTCCTCCTCGCCTTTGCTGCCTTTAGCTTTGCCTAGTCCTCTTGGATTGCATTCCGGCCCTTTAATATTATTGCATTCTAATGCACTTAGCACTATGGAAATTAGTGACCTCTTTCTTCTAACACTCTTAGTCTTAGATTCCCACTTTTCTTTTGTATCCTCTCTGTTTATCGTTTTGACACCGTTTCATGAATCATAATCATCTAATAATATATATCGATCTAATGGTATAGTTGTTGGATTTTTTGGTCAAAACTGCTTTCCAAAATGACTTTTCAAACTATATATATATATATAATAAATGCTTAATAATCTAGTGGAAAGTTTATGTTTTGGTGTTTCAAAAGTTCGAGACTTGCCAATGTCAAGCCGAGAAGTGTTTTATTTGAATTAATCCCTCATAAGTGGGTCGTGGGTCATGGGCCGTGGGCCAGGGATCGGGGCTAATCGGGCTGAGGCGCTAAGTGGCGCACTTTGCACTTTGCACTTCACACGGAAGCATCGGGGCAAGGTGACGCTGTTTGGCGCCACTATGGTCGCCATGGAGGTTGCCTCGCAGGCTACCTCGCAGCATGCGGACGAGCTACGTATTCGCACGAGGGTGACCCTAGCTTTCTCGTAGTTTGACAAGGTTCGCTCGTTCGACAAGGTTCATCTATCATACGAGGTTCACCTGTTTGACGATGTTCGTTCGTTCGACGAGGTTCGCTCGAGCGACGAGGTTTGTCTGTCATACGAGGTTCGCTTGTTTGACGATGTTCGCTCGTTCGACGAGGTTCATCTGTCATACGAGGTTCACCTGTTTGACGACGTTCGTTTGTCAAACGAGGTTCGTCTGATTTGCTGAGACGTGACCCTCGCGTTTCGTTCGTCTGATTTGCTGAGACGTGACCCTCGCGTTTCGTAGCAACGCGTCCATTGATTGCCTCGTATTCAGGAGTTACTGCATGTCGCGTTTCGTAGCAACGCGTCCATTGATTGCCTCGTATTCAGGAGTTACTGCATGCAGCAGTTACAACAGCAATTAGAGCAATTTACTGCATTGATGTTATAATCTTAATTACCATTGAGAATTGTAACCGTCACATTAATTGATAGTGACTCTTGAGATGGCCTTAGAGGCCTATAAATAGCGCCCTTGGGCAACTCTTGGTTGCGGCTGAAAACTCTTGCGAGCGTGGAATACGAACGTCGGTATAGAATACAAACATCGGTATACACATGCGAGCTTGGAAAACGAACGTCGGATCGACGTTGTTGTTACTGTTGTTGTGCTGCTGCTGTAGAAACTATGCCCGCAGGAAGCCTGAAACCGAAAGGTTCTGAGATCGAGGAGATCTTTTGCCTTGACCGAAAGGTCTTATAGATCGAGGAGATCTTGACAGTACTAGGTTGGTGCACACCAGAGTACTGTACTGCTGTTCCTGGAAGCAGTTTGGCCTTGGGATCCTTGCACCGGAGTAGGCCAAATATTGCTTTAAGCACAGCGTTTCACAAACGCATAACAGTTAATTGAAAAAGTTTAAAATAACAACACATCATCCTTCACTGTTTAATTCCAGATTTAATCATAATTTCCAACAATAGTAACTTATCATAACATAACTAGAATAGCTAACAAAAATCATAATCGTCAACTATATAATAAACAGTTATAATAGATGAAATAGTCACTTTGTCATCTTTATATCCACTTATTTTCCCATATATTGGTTCCTATAAAGCCCCTTACCTTAATTAGGTGCCTCCATATGTATGTATGCCAAATAAAGTAGTTGCCTCAGCATGAAGCAAAAACCTTCTATAATTTGTGCTTTTTATCATCAATTCTTTTATGATCATCACCTTTGTCCCTAAACACATAATTAACGATTTGCTTTTAGGAAAAGCATTTCGGACCCCTGTTTGTCATGAACAAGATGAATGTGACACCTCACGTTCACGTTCAACTATATATTAATTACATATTGTCACTGGGAAAGTCCATGACATGCAATTAGCTCCTAGGAATAGGCAATATATATATATATTTAAAAAAATATAAGAAGGGTTTCAACATGCAAAAGGATAATTTCTTCACTGTTGCGGTTTATGTTCTTGCTGATGTAAGCTTTACTTCATAGAATAATATTAGACTTTTAATTCAGCATCAAATTCTTATAAGAAAATGAGGAGAGGTCTAGAGTTGAACCTGAATCCAATATACATTTAACTATATAATATATTTTTGTTCCCGATAGATGATTCCTAATTTATTATGCACCAAAAGATAAAAATATTCTCATTCGAATCCGAACCCAAACATGCATCCAGTTGGATGCATGTATATATTTCTCTGTCCAAAACATGCGGTTCCTAATTCAGTATATCAAGGCCTCAACACGATAATATGTTACAAACAAAACTAGATGAAGTTGGACCGTGTAATATTCGAATATATATGATAAGCATTATTCTCGATAATCTCGCATGACGAGATGCATGATTATTATCAGTTCTGTTACTGTTATGGCGACCATCAGAACCTTGTTAATTGAACAGTGTCTAGTTCTGGAGGAATCAATTCAAATATATCTACGTACACATATATACACATAAATTTTGCTCCAAAAAAGTCCTACGTCGTCGATCGCTCTATCTTTCTTGACCCACTCTTTCTTTATTCTTGGTCTCTTTACTTCAATAAAGAACTAATAATGATACGTCTTAGTGTCTAAAAAGCTTTGAAGCGATTCCTATCTTTTTGCTCTCTTTTCATCAAATTATGCCAGCTTTTTTACTGTGCAAATTGGCTTAGGTTTTGTTCAGGTGTTTGAGCTTTTAGCCACACATGCAACACTCACATAAGAATAGAATCGCTGTGATTTGAAGCTAACTCCGTTGATACAAGCCCAAAAACATGCGAGAGCAAAATCCAAAACCCCCCCGTTGTCCACGTGGTAACGTCTAATTGGAGGAATCGGCGTTTGGTGTTCTAGATAAGTAGCAGAAATAAGCGACCCCCTCTTGACGAACAAGAGAGCTCCACGTGTCGCTGGAATGGACAGCACACGCCACACTCGGGCCTTTGCGAAGACATCATAGAATCTCATCCGACCGCCGAATAATTTGAAGAAGCGCGGTATATTGCAACGAAAGGTTCGAAAACATGGGATAATTATTGATATTATTATATTTTATTTCTCATGATAAGTTTGATCTGGCATTTGGCCAACATGACAGCTTAATTTTGTGGAGGTGTGAGCTTGTCGTAGCTCGAGGAATTTGTTGCCAATGCTTTCTCTTTTCGCCTTTTGTTGTAACTATAGAGATCGTAACCGTAATTGTCTAGAATTATGATATTTTGAATAATTGTAGCCATATGTTTTGCTGTAAATATAATCGTAAGCAACCGATCCACTAGTATCATATATATACTCTCTTTAAAAGTACGAGCTCGGAAAAATATAAAGTTTGTGTTGAAATAAAAAATATATTCAGCTTCTTTGTGAATTTAGACGAGAAGACAAAAGATGAATGAGCCCAAGAAAAGATATCATGCTCCGGCCAGTCTCATATCACAATTGATGTAGACGATGAAAACACTACTCTAGAATTGCCTAGGAAAAAGATAAAGATTAAGAAGGATTGATATTGACTCAATAAAAAATAAAATAGAAGCAACAAAAGATAATATTTAGTGAATTGTTATAGAATAGTTTTATTTTTTTAGTAAAATTAGGAATCTTTAGAAGGGATTTTCATAAACTATTTTTAGTGTTTTCATATGCATACATGGATGCTTTTATCATATAAATATATACTAGAGTTATCATTAATCTTCAGTTTATGATTTTTTTATTAACTATTTTCTATCATTTTAGCCCACTTTAAATCAATCATCTTGGCTCGTTAGGTTTATTATTCATATTCCTTTTATAATGTTATTTTTTTTCAAATGTTTTCACTTTCATAACACTATACTTCCTCAAGTCAAGCTCGGTTTCATGCCGATCCAAATGAAATAAAAATTTAAATTGGCTTTAGATTATATCTATCTCCTAACAACTCAACTATTAACATAAAAATTTAAACTGGGTGCAGCATATTCAAACAAACATCAAATAAATAAATAATCAAAGTGTAATCGAGAAACAAATTTTAGTAAGAAAATAAATTAAAAATATTTAATCAAAGTGAGCAAAAATTATCAAAGAGTAGCCGAGGAACAAATTTTAGTAAGAAAATAAACGGTATTTAACCATGTGCATAAAATATAATAGATTTAAAAGTACTACTTTTGCAATAACAAACTTTTTGAGCTACAAATGGAGTTAATACTACAACTCCTGTTACAACCAATCTCCCATTAAAAGTTCAAAAAATATTAATACACAGATTGTAAAAATTTATAATTAAGTGAAGTAACTGTAGTTAACTAATATTAGAAATTTTCATTATTGCTGTGGCAAAAAAGAGATTGGATTCAGGGGACCCACTTTAATTCTCCGTACCGTGGAGGATCAACGAGATTGGATTCAGGGCCCATTGAAGCGGACAAATGGGTCAAGATCAGGATATTATTTTTGCAGTCCATAATTTTGACCCGATGGAATGGTAAGTTGATCGCATCATTGTTGGTTGAAGATTTGTCTCTTCGCTTCAAGATTTGTCTTTGTTTCTTTATCTTTTTTTTTTGTTTCCTTTATTTTTTTTGTTTCGAGAGAGATGTGATTTATTGGGAGTTATACTTTTATATTTTTATATGCAAGAAAACCTTTTCAAATTTTTAGTGTGATGTGATTTTTTAGGATTTATATTTTTATATTTTAACATGTGATAATTCTTTTATGGAGCGAAATCTAAACTCACATAGTGCCAGTTATAAATTTATGGCAGGTGAGATTTGAACATGAGTTGCTTTAATGCTATTAAACTCTAAAGTTATGATGAAAATTGCTGATTACATTTTTATATTCTAACATTTTTCATTCTTACTTTCACCATAACTCATTTATTTTCTGAGTACGTATATTGCTGGTGCTTCAAACCTCCTCTTTCACACGTGCTCGTTAACTTCAATAGTTGACTAAAGTTGTTGATAGAAAATAAAACTATGACAATAAATATTGTAGTTAAAATTTTATTTCTAATATTGGTTAACATCAAGCTAGTTGGAAATGATAATTAATGAATTGTCATTTTGTAAAAATACACAACATTTGCTGTGTCGGACTTGCCTACAACAATTAACTTTTTAAAAAAATTAATGTCAGACCTCAACTAGAAAATTGTAAATAGTTTTACAATTACAGATAAATAAACACTTGATTGACAATGTAAATATGTTTTCTATAATAGAAGTGCAAATCCAACAGTTTCTACCGCTAATCAACTATTTGACGTGAATTAACATACATACATATATTATATAATATTATATATATATATATATACTATATATAGAGAGAGAGAGAGAGAGAGAGAGCAAAGAGAGAAATATGAGTATGCTTTGGTACCAACACAAAAAGTTTATGCTTTTGAGTGGAGGTATTCAAATCTCCCTCCACTCATTCAAATTTGCTGAACAAATTTCACATGAGTAGTGAGTGGGATGTATGATGTGACCATATCACTACCAAGCCACAAAATGTGCTCGGTGCCACATACTTATATATATATATATATATATATATATATATATATATATATATATATATATAAATATATTATATATATAATATATCAGAAAAATAGGTATGCTTGGTACCAAGCACAAAAAGTTGTGCTTGGTAGTGAGGTGACATAATCTCATCCACTTATTCAAATGGTTGCATATCCGCATGCACTCCTCAACCCATGTGAACGTGGTCCCCCATTTGAATGAGTGGAGATGATTGTGACATCTCACTACCAAGCACAAAATTTATGCTTGGTACCAAGCATACCCATATTTCTCATATTTACTATTCACCTACTTAAAAAAAGAGGCTCCATCTCCGAGGCATGATGTAGGGGCTAGATTTGGCCACCTCACTACCAAGTTCAATGAAAAAACTTGGTACCAAGGTTCTCCATATTTCTCATATATATATATATATATATATATATATATATATATATATATAAAAGTTATATTACAAATAATTGTATTAATTGTTATTTCAGGTAAAGGAGCTATCTACAGATCTACTGCAACTTTGCAATGCATAAGACAAGATTAACAGTGATCTTCCTTGATTCTCGCTTAGCCTATGTCAATCCAACACAAGTCACAAACTGTATATACTATCATGTTATCATACTATTTGAGATCTTAGTTGATTCTCAATTTATTGGCATATCAAATAAGAATCTAATAAGTTTTCACCTAGGGATCATGTGAACAAGAAAGAGCCATGGGTTTAGCTCTCATAGCCCAGAATCGCTTAGATTGCAAGAAAACCTGGCACATTCTTTTTTTTCCCCCCCAAACGTGTTCATACTTCAATTTCAAGTATATATATGTTCATAACGCACTAAAATAATTAGGGGTCCTTTTGGAACATATTACGTGAAGAAACACATGGCACGCATGGAACTAACGGATCCCATAATTATTTAAACTTACCTAAAACAAAATGAACAACAAGAATGCTCGGTTGCAATATTAATAGGGTCTTGGCACATGGACGCCAAGACCCTATTAATATGAAATGGGATCTTATAAGTATGAAACATGGATGTGGACTGGTTTCGGATATGTTTGCCTATTTTAGATGCGCATCATTGAGCATTATGCGAAAGATAAACTCGGAAGCGTTTAAACTAAAGTTTTATACTTGCATAAGAGGTAGTGCGAAAATTACAGCAAGACCAAAAGCGAGTAGGAAAGATTTGGAGGCTATTGTAAAGATTCTCGGTACCCCTGTTTCGATTTTTTTATTTCTTTTTGGGTGGGTAAATGAAGAAATTTTATTCATTCACCAAATCCGGGAAATTGAGCATAGCAAGAAACATAATTACAAACTCAAGAACCGGTCACCGTGTACGTGAAGTGTTGGGGATTTACGCTGAAAACCATTAAAACAACAGAAACGCGGTATAGAGAAAAGTACACCAAGTTTAATGAGGTTCGGCAACTGCCTACGTCCTTAGGAGCCACACAATTAATTTCTTTATTAATCTCAAAGAAATTACAAAACTTGAGCAGATCCAAGGTCGTACCTTCATTTACCGGTGCGGAAGCTGGATTCAGCTTGCTTATCACTGTCAACTGCGACGTTCTGGGTGCGGCAACTGGATTCAGCTTGCTGATTTGATAAATCTTGAAGTTGCTGGTCATGTAACTCCCTCACCCATTGCATGTTCAGCTCCATTTGCATGTTCAGCTCCATTTGCATGTTCATTTCAGCTCTAAGCTCTTCTCGCTGTCGAGCTACAGCCTCTTGAAACATTTGAACCACTTGATCTGGGGTGATCATGAATGACTCCCTTACTTCCCCCATATTGGATATTGTGTCGTTGGAGGTAATTGCAGAACATGTATATGAGGGCTCGTCATCCGAAGCAACGTGGAGCAAATGTCTGACAACTCGTTATCTAAAGATAGTCCTTTGTGCATTCTTGGATAATCCCTATGTCCGATGACTTCTAACTGGAGCCGAGACATTCGTTGGGCAATTCCTAGACTGATTTTTCCTCCCGGGCTAAAGTCAGGATTATGATCATTCAAGCGCCGTATTGATTTTCATTTGTCAACCATGTTGATGGCGACTTCAAGTAATTCATCATATTGAATGGTGGATTTTCTCTTGAGGAAGCATTTTGGCTTGGGCTTCGATGCTTCAGTGGTAAGCTTCTCGAATATCGAGACCCTTTGTGAAATGGTCCTGTGGTAGCTACATTTTGATAATACCATCCTGATAAGTCTCTCACATGGATAGTGAGAGTTGGTTTCTCGGACACCCTGTTAGACCCTTGAGGGGGGTGATTAGGGTCTTATGCTAATCTAATCCGATTATATGTTAATTAAAAAATAATTAACAAATATATTCTTGCAAGATAGATATATAAAGAGTTGTGTGCAAGAATATGCAATATACACAATGTGATATATCCTATATGATAGAAATATATGCAAGGATATATAAACAATAAGATATATCCTAACAAAGAGATATAGACAATGTATATGCAAGGATATAAAACTAACTGTTTGTTGGAAATTTGCAGTAAAAAGACAATGAAAGAAAAAATTGACTTGTATTTCTCTCAAAATCAATTACAATTTGGATTCCGATTACAAAAGAGAGGAGAATGAATTTGATTCTCCCCTTTGTTTAAAACTGGGTTCTTCTTGGTAGCGATGGAGTGCCTCCTTCGATTGATTGTGTCGAACTTCTTCTTGGTAGCGATGGAGTGCCTCCTTCGATTGATTGTGTCGAACTTGCTCTCCGTTGACGATCCGATCGTCCTATCTCACGAGACCGATTGAATTGCTTGATGACTTCGGTTTAGAACTCTTGACGAGTGTAAAGGACTCAGAACGAGTTGAAAACTCTGATAAGAGTTGTTGAAAACCGAATATATGGTTTGAGGTGATTAATTTGGGTTGTAAACTTAATCACGAACTCTTAAATGAGTTTCAAAACTCAGAGCGAGTTGAAACTCTGTAAAAGAGTTGTTGGAACCGAAAATTCGGTTAATTGCCAAGTGGATTATGCCGTTGATGAAAGGATCCTCTGGGATTTGATTAACTGATCGTTGATCAGTTCCTTGATCTTCAAAAGATCTCCTTCTTCGTGCTGTTGAACTGCTGAGATTTGTTAACCTCGGGCGGTTTTGATGCCAGCTCACCTCAACCCTATGTGGTTTTTTTGCCAGAAACCCATCAACCCCTTACTTAGTTGAGTAAGTCGGTTATTTATAGGGGGATAAGGGGTGTAACCAACCCCTATTTCCGCTCCTTTGTGGGCGAGAATCCCTCAGAACGTAGGATAAACGGTTATGAGGCCCTTCAGCTTGTGTTTGAACAAGTCAAAACGCCCCAGTTGGCGTTCTGGTCCGTAACTCTGCGTCCAAGGCTTGAGACGTAGAGTTAAATCTCTGTTAGAGATTTGAGACGCACAGGCCGCATGCGTTCTGGAATTGGAAACACACATGTCACTGGTGCGTTGAAGTTCAACTCTGCGTCCGGAGTTTGGGACACAGTTGAGTCTGTCGGAGAACGCACGTTACGTGTGCATTTTGTGATTTAACTCTGCGTTACAGAGTTCGATGTCTACTGAGGAACGCACAGGTTGTGTGCGTTTTGTATTTGAGAAACGCAGAAGTGAATTTCTGCGTTTGAGAGAGGTTGTTGACTTGTAACCTCGTTCATTATAACATTGCAAAGGCTATTGCTTATTGATCTTTGCCTGTTATAGGATATGAGAGTCGTCAGATTGTGACTCTCACTGTTGGTTGCGAAGACCACTGAACAGAGTTTTCATCAGCTATCAGAAGCGTCGTCGAATTGTAACTCTTCTCGATCTGTGTGAAAAGCCCTCTATCTGCAGCTTTCGATTGTCGGCGCAAAAGCTATTTGATTGTAGCTTTCATTGTTGGAATTTGACGGGAATCAACATCCATAGTGTTTTTAGATGAATATTTGCCCACAGCTCTCTACCAAGAAACTCACCAGCTAAGTCCAACCTTTTATTTCTAAAATCATTACACTGCTCATCAGCATCTCTAATAGTCGCTAATATAGTATTAGTCATGCTGTTGTCGCAGCCATCAAGATCAATCATCTTAGAAATGAGGTCGTGTTTGTAGCAGTTGTAGAGCTGCGGTTGTAGTGATTAGAAAGTCGTCTGATCGTGACTTCTATTATCGGGGCTTGATAGGGATTAACTATCCGTTGTGATTTTTAGACAGCCTACAGAACCCCCTCCAAAGTTTTCAAAAGTTCGCGGTTGACTGGGACGAATTTTCGGAATACTTTGGATCCCAAAATTTAGTGGATTGATTGTCCATTTCGTCTAATCTGAAGACATTGCCTAACTTGGCTGATTGCAATCTGCTTATACTCATCCAACAGACTCTTCAGTGGAGTCTCCCGTTTCTTCTTGGCTTTAGTCACCTTGGTAGCTGACATCAGTTTCCCTCTATTTATTTGGGACCATATCTTGGCTTTAAATATAGAGGAATTCATTTGGTTGAGTTAGAACGCACAGGTCAATTTCCTGTGTTATCGAATTGAAACGCAGAGTTGAATTCTGCGTTTAGGAGTTCAATCAATGCAGACGCACAGGTGAATTCTCTGTGCTGAAGCATTAGAACGCAAAGCTGAACTCTGCGTTCAGAAGCTCAAGCAACACAGGCGCACAGGCCGTATTTGGTGGGATTCTGGGCCTAGAATCCCGACCCGATTTGACAGCTCATAACTGTCTATAAATAGACCGCCAAGGGTCAAATCAAAAGTCACCCGACTTTTTGCCTCTTCTTTTTCGAAAGATTTTTAACGAAGACTCTTCGTTTCCAACTCCGGTGATCTTGTTCCTCATCTCCGATCCTCATCCTCCATGGGTTCGAAAAAGAAGGCCGCTTCTCGTCCAAGACCCACTGGTGCAACAGCGCCGCCGCCTCATGCTCCACTCGTCGGTGGTAAGTGTCGCTTTTTGTTGCCGTCAAACTTGCTTCGGTGAGTTCTTGGACAAACCCCAGATGTATCGCCGTCAAACTTGCTTCGACGAGTTATAATAAAAAACCCTAGATGGGTTCTTGCAAATGAGGAAGAAGACTCATTTCGATATTGCAACGCATGGTTGAAACTCTACGTTTTGAATTCAAAACGTCAGGGGCCTGACCCTTGCGTTTATGAAATTTTAACGCCAGGTTTGAACTGTGTGTTCGAAAACTTAACGCAGAGTTTGACCTCTGCGTTAATGAAAATTAACGCCAGGTCTGAACTGTGCGTTCGAAAACTTAACGCAGAATTTGACCTCTGCGTTGATGAAAATTAACGCCAGGTCTGAACTGTGCGTTCGAAAACTCAACGCAGAGTTTGACCTCTGCGTTGATGAAAATTAACTCCAGGTCTGAACTGTGCGTTCGAAAACTTAACGCAGAGTTTGACCTCTGCGTTGATGAAAATTAACGCCAGGTCTGAACTGTGCGTTTGAAAGTTTAACGCAGAGTTTGACCTTTGCGTTGATGAATTTTAAACGCCAGGTCTGAACTGTGCGTTTGAAAGCTTAACGCAGAGTTTGATCTCTGCGTTGATGAAAATTAAACGCCCGATCTGAACTGTGCGTTTGATAATTTTCTTTCTTATGGACTTAACTAAAGCTCCCTTCATTTGACTGATTGAATATTTTTTCTTTTGTAGTGCCTTACGCCCGCGAACCTCTCAATCTTCGCCACCACTTCGGGCGTGGGGGCGGCGTGGATTTTAACATGCAATTCAATTTGCGTCAAGAACTCCCGATATTCCAAGACTCTGACCAGGATCGTGTCGCCTTGATCTCAAATCCCAGTACAGATATACTTAGGGTATTAGTTACGGACGCCAAGTTTGAGACTGGGTCCCGTAAGAAGCTCGTCAAGCCAGCTTTTTTATTTGGGGATCCTGTCACCATCTCCAAAGAGATTGTGCATGGTGGCCATTACAAGTGGCTAAGACAAATTGGAGATCGTCGTCTCTTCCTCCCTGACATGCACAAGATGTTTCCCATCTCTTACTACCAATGTGCCTCTGTTCCCCGCCACATGAACTGGGACTTAGTGAGAGAGAAAGATGGGGTAGCTGTTGGGGTTTTGACTCACAAGGGTGTGCATACCGCTGGTTATAATCGACAAGTGTCGGCCTTGGAACCCTGCTTATTCTCGCGGGGATATCCTTTAGGATAAACAGCTAGCCCTGCTAACACCTTCATGCGCCGATTTTTGGCCGCCAAAGGAGAATTCCCAACTGTAGTATTCCGAGCTCCTGGATGGGTACATTCCACCAAGGCAGGCTGGTGGGCACGAATGATAGAATTCGTGTTGGCAGAATTAAAGGAACCATTAGCTCAGTCTGGGCTTGGTTGCCCTATTGCGGCTACCAAATACGGCATCGCTCTTAGTCCTTATAACTTCTTCGCCATTCTGGAGCGGTACAATCCAGAGACTTGTACATTTTTCACACCGGAAGGAGAACTAGGGTTCGCCCTACATGAGATGTTCGATGTCTCAGGTCTTCCTTTTGGAGACCTACCATATGAAGAGTTTGTCCCTGGGTCAAGTGAGCTGAAGATTTTGAAGGAGACGAACCCTGAGGTATATGACACTCTGTGGGAGGTGATGTGTCATTTTCAAATCTGCAGCCAACTGACAGGAGCACGTGGACGTGGTATCAAACAACTATCTTGGGCTGAGTACCTTTTCCAGAATTTGTCTAACAAGACTACCACCGTGTCTCGTCGGGAGGCGAGCACTCCTGAGACCATTCAGGCTTTGATTAATGATGCCACCGTTCACTATGTTAGCGAGGGAATAGAAGATGATTTCCCAGCGCAAACTGAATTTGAGAGCTTCCATCACCAGGCAGCCACTCCCATCTCTGATATGGCTTTATTGGCGGGTTTTCTCATGTTGTGGCTAAAGCGGTGTATGGTCTCTACCAGACCAATAGATGCTGTGATGATTGAAGTAGCTTACCCGGCTGTCCTCTTAGCTCATGGGAGACCTATAAATCTACTTTTAGCCATGACGTGTTGTTTGCAGCATAGCTTGAGGGAATTGTGTCTCAAGTTTATTCAAGTGAAGGAGATAGACTCTGAAGGAACGAAAAGCTTGGTGACCCCAAATCCTCGAGTACCCTTGCCGTATACTTACTTAATGGCTTGGTACATCTCGCATTGTGTATTTGATGAGTGCTCCCTCTGCTACGGGTGAAGGCTTCATCCCTTTCGTGCAGAGATTAGAAGAAGCTACTTGGATAGGCACTTACGTAGTGAGGGTCCGTCAGATTCTGTCGAGAGACCTCAGCTACGACATCTTCCGCTGCTTCCCAGATTTTGAGGGTGGAGGATATGGACAGGTATTCTAAGATACCGCTGGTCCTAATGGTTTTACCCGTTTGGACGGGGGAGTTTTCCACTGGTTGTTAAATATTAGACCTGGTTATCTCCTCTTCAGGCAAAATGACAAATGTATAATTGAGCCCTATCAACCGTATCGATTTGCTCGCCAATTCGGATACGACCAACTATACGTTGGAAATCCGAGGAGCCAGCTTTTAGTTATGGGCAACATATACGAAGGAGCTCGAGCCTGGTATTATTCCACCGCAGGTTGCACTGGGGCTACTTTCAGATTACCCCACAAAACACCTAATTCTCTTCTCTCCGTGGCTTTCTGTAACTGGTATCATACAGCTTCTATGATGCCAGATTATAAGCTGTACATTTCAGGCCCTCGTGAGATTAGAAAGATGTATTCATCCCGGAAAGGAGGTGGTCGTGTATCTCGTCTGAAGGGGATCGACGAGTTTTTACATTTTGAAGATGCAGCTGAAGAAGGAGAAGGAGAACTGGGCCTAGAGAGTGCCCCGGTAGCGAGCCCTAAGGCGGCTGAAGCTCCAAGAACCAGAGCAACTGGAAAGAGGGCTCTCACTGAAGCAGAAGAAGCCCACTACGAGAAACGTACTCGTAGAAAGCTGCTAGTAGACCCTCCTGCTCATAAGCTAATGGTGGATGCTTTCAAATCTGCCGGTGGAGGAGACGAGCAAGAATCAGCTGTTGCAAGTCGCCCTGATCGCGCCGATCCTCACCCTGGGGGATCTACATTTTCTGAAGAATTTTCCCCTCACTGTCCCTTGGATCAGGCAGAGGGTGGAGATGAACTCCCAATTGGGGATATGGGGGTTTCTTCTACAATGGATCCCGATATCTCACCATTTCCAGATCAGACTCCTGGTGCTGCTTCTTCACCTGCAATGGTACTGCCTGCAACGTCTTCATCTGAAGGGGTTAAATTGCCTACAGATGAACTGGCGACAGATGAACTTGCAAATCTTAATGAGAGTCAGTCTCCCACTTCCTCTGTACTATTGCCACATTCGGGGACTATTATTCCTAGTCTCACGACTGGCCGGCTGACCCAAGTGGATACGAACGCGAGCTCTCCTGGACTTTCAGCTGTTGACGATGACGAACCATTGGACTATGGGAGCTCGTCTCACCATGATGATGCTGATGAGGATGAAAGCGATGATGATGATTTTTATGATTGGGCGGATCAACCACCACCACCTTCTGACAAGGCGTCTGGTTATCTTCCTTTTTACCCTACTGGTAGAAATTACACACTTTGATTTCTCTGGTGTTTCTTTCTTTTATACTGACTGTTCTTTTGTGTAGGTTCTCCAACTCTTGAGGCTGCTGGTACGTCATCGTCTCTCCACCCGCAAGCATCAGATGTTCCTCCCTCTGAATCAATGCTGATGACAACAAGTTCTTTACCAGAAGAACCTCTTTCGCTAACGATTCCTCTCAAACCTGTGGGAACGGAGATTGTGCTAAGCTCAACCCAAACAGGGGCACTCATGGCTCTACCTTCCAGTCCCTCGCAATTGGATATCATCATAGCTTCTCCGACTTCTTCACGATCATCACCCACTGCTTTTGCATCAGGGTCTATGCTTTTAGGCTCCCCATCGACATCTCCGGTGAAGTCTCCAAGTCCAGTGGTCCTCCCTTCCATTCTTAAAGTTCTTATACGACCGTTGGAGGATATGATGAAGATAGCGATTGAGGAGATCAATGCTAGATGGGCTTCATTCGATTTTTTCAAACCGATACTTATGAACTCCCTGAACGGCATTCGGTATGTGGATGACGCTCGATTATTCCAGCTTTGCTCCGAGGGCATCTCTCGGTTAGAAAAAGATCTGAGGGCTTTGGAAGAATTGCATCAAGCTGATCTTGCTCCCCAGATTGCGTCAGTCTTTGATAATCTTCAAGCTGAAGCGGCCCGCCAATATGAAACCTTCCAAGAAGCCATCACTGAAAGGGAGCTTGAAATTGCATCCTTACAAGGGCAATGCATGCAGAAGCAACATGCTGTGGACGCTTCTGGCGCTGCCATACAAACATCTCGTGCGGAAATTGATCGTCTCAAGGTGGAGTTGGCTCGACACGAGGCTGAGCTTGCGCGAGAGGAAGAAATATTGAAAAAGCTCACACTAGAGAGTGTGAAAACTTATGCCACCTACCGTTCATCAGTGCAGGACCTTGAACTTATCCATAAGCAAGCTAATGCGATTGCGCTGAACGAAGGTACCCTTAGGAAGAAAGCCGAGGTGATGGTGCAGGCCGTTTACGAAGAAAAACTATCTGCTATTAAGTCCCGGCTTGCGTCTTTCACTTTTGTTGATCCAGAGGCATAGTTATGTATTGTTCTTTTTGTTTGATAAGAACATGATTTTTGTATCACTCTTTGATATTTCTGATGATAATAAAAAGAGTGTTTCTGGTTTGTCTCTTTTCATTGTATGTGTCGTGTTCTGACTTGCAACAATGAAAAAAAAATACCCAATCTTTAAAATTTCCTTTATTACCATCTAAGATAATTCTAGAAAAACTTTAACTTGTTGGGGGGGGGGGTATATGAACACTCGTTATTCCTTTGTAGAGGAATTAACTGGTTCAAACGGGTTAGAACTGTTAGAGGTGTTTTGTTACCATAACAGAGATTGGGGAATCTATCGATCTATTGGAAAGAGTCAATAGATTAATTTTTGTAAGTGGTATGATTTTACTCTGACATGTGAGCAATCGCGATCAGGGTAACTTGAGGGCTTATCACTCTATTAGAGAGAGTTGACAAGTGGAATCGTGGCAAGAAGAATATTGCTATGGACGCAATTTTGAGGACTCGTCACTCTATTGAAAAGAGTCGATAAGTGGATTTTTGTCAGAGGTGTAGTGTTAACGTGACAAAAAGAATATTGCTATGGAAGTAATTTGGAGGACTTATCGTTCTATTGAAGAGAGTCGATAAGTGGATTTTTATCATAGGTGTAGTGTTAATGTGACAAGAAGAATATTGCGATGGAAGCAATTTTAAGAACTTATCACTCTATTGAAGAGAGTCGATAAGTGAATTTTTTATCAGATGTGTAGTGTTAACGTGACAAGAAAAATATTGCTATGGGAGCAATTTTGAGGACTTATCGCTCTATTGGAGAGAGTCGATAAGTGGAATTTTGTCAGAGGTGTAGTGTTAACGTGATAAGAAAAATATTGCTATGGAAGCAATTTTGAGGACTTATCGCTCTATTGGAGAGAGTCGATAAGTGGAATTTTTGTCAGAGGTGTAGTGTTAACGTGATAAGAAAAATATTACTATGGGAGCAATTTTGAGGACTTATCGCTCTATTGGAGAGAGTCGATAAGTGGAATTTTGTCAGAGGTGTAGTGTTAACGTAACAAGAAAAATATTACTATGGGAGCAATTTTGAGGACTTATCGCTCTATTGGAGAGAGTCGATAAGTGGAATTTTGTCAGAGGTGTAGTGTTAACGTGACAAGAAGAATATTGCTATGGAAGCAATTTTGAGGACTTATCGCTCTATTGAAGAGAGTCGATAAGTGGATTTTTGTCAGAGGTGTAGTGTTAACGTGACAAGAAGAATATTGCTATGGAAGCAATTTTGAGGACTTATCGCTCTATTGAAGAGAGTCGATAAGTGGATTTTTGTCAGAGGTGTAGTGTTAACGTGACAAGAAGAATATTGCTATGGAAGCAATTTTGAGGACTTATCGCTCTATTGGAGAGAGTCGATAAGTGGAATTTTGTCAGAGGTGTAGTGTTAACGTGACAAGAAAAATATTGCTATGGAAGCAATTTTGAGGACTTATCGCTCTATTGGAGAGAGTCGATAAGTGGAATTTTTGTCAGAGGTGTAGTGTTAACGTGACAAGAAAAATATTGTTATGGGAGCAATTTTGAGGACTTATCGCTCTATTGGAGAGAGTCGATAAGTGGAATTTTGTCAGAGGTGTAGTGTTAACGTGACAAGAAAAATATTGCTATGAAGTAAATTTTGAGGACAACGTGACAAGAAAAATATTGTTATGGGAGCAATTTTGAGGACTTATCGCTCTATTGGAGAGAGTCGATAAGTGGAATTTTGTCAGAGGTGTAGTGTTAACGTGACATCTATGGGGAAAGAATATTGTAGCGTCTCTCAGGAGAGGACTGCTAAGTGGTTTATCATCAGAGCGATGATTCACAATACTTGTGAGTCGAACGAAATTTCAAAAGTTTTATCACTCTATTAAGGAGAGCCGATAAATTGAAAATTTACTACTCTGTTAAGGAGAGTTAGTAAATTGCACACGATTTGAATGATTTTGGAGACTTATTGTTCTTTTGATGAGAATCAATAAGTGGATTTTGACAGAGGAATTATTGTTACAATGATGTAAACAAAACTCAAGCTCTGTGGGATATGACATCCGTCTGAGGTGTAATATTAACCTGACGATGGTTTAAACCCTGCTGAGGAAATACCAAGGTTTAATAATGTCATGTTAAAAGGGTTCATGAACTTTTTAGAATAAGTATCATGTTTGAAAATACCAAGGTGGATCCTTCGTTTAGGATAATTGCAACGCAAACAGGCGACCTTTGCGTTTGAGGTTCGAAACACAGAGTTAAGAACCATTGCAACGCAGGTCTAGGCCTGGCGTTTGAAGAATTTGAACGCAGAGGTAACTCTGCGTTAAAGTCTAACCGACTTTATCCATTAACGTGGAAAATCACGTTTCAGATTCGGTTGGGATTCTTTCTTAGAGTCCCGAACCGATTTAACAGCCCGACGGCTGTTATAAATAGGCCCGTAAGGTCACATCAAGAGTCATTCGACTCTTTTACCTTGCTAAGTTCCAAGAACGAGAATTCTCATTTCTGTTGATTTTCGGTTAATTCTCCCCGACGAACTCCGCCTTCTCCGATTGAAATCACCTGCATGGCGCCCAAGAGGATGAGTTCGGGTTCCAAGAAGGTTGGCAAGGCGGCTTTGGAGGCGCCGTCGGCCGAGAACACCGGCGATGTCGCTGTTCTGACAAGCGCTTCGGCATTGATGTCGCTGTCACATGGACCTCGGTGCTGTGGTAAGCGGTGGCCATGGCAACTTGTTTCGACAAGTTTTCTGAAAACCCTAGATGGGTTCTCCTCAACGAGGAAGATGACTCGTTTTCTATCAGAAACGCAGAGTTACGGCTCTCTGTTAAAAATTGGAAACGCAGACTTGAAACTCTGCGTTTAGGAAACATAGGGCTAAACCTCTGTGTTAAGATTGGGAACGCAGAGTTTAGGACTCTGTGTTAAAAGTTGGAAACGCAGACTTAAGACTGCGTTTAAGAAACATAGAGTTAATTCTCTATGTTAAAATTGGGAACGCAGAGTCTAGGACTCTGTGTTAAAAATTGGAAACGCAGACTTAAGACTGCGTTTAGGAAACATAGAGTTAATTCTCTATGTTAAAATTGGGAACGCAGAGTCAGGACTCTGTGTTTAAATTGAAAACGTAGGCTTAGAATTCTGCGTTCAAGTATTGTAACGCATGGTTTGACCTCTGCGTTCAAATGTTGTGGCGCAAGGTTTGACCTCTGCGTTCAAGTATTAATACAAGGGTTGGTTCTTGTATTTAAAGCTTGCCATGTAGAATTTACTCTTCATGTTTATTTCATGTTAGCAACCTCTTTCTGCTACTAATTATTGCTTCTGATTTTACAGTGCTTTTTCCCAATGTGCCACTTCTGCCGGAGCAGCATTTCAACTACACTGATGATCCCGAAGTGGGGAGAGCTTTTGGTCTTCGCAGAGAAATTCCTTTATGCACTTTCCCAAGTTTGGAGCGAACACATTTAATTAGGTTTGCTGAGTGTTCCACCCTTAGGGCTTTGATCACCGATCTGGATCTGGAAACTCCTGCGGGTCTGGATCAATTTTTCAAACCCTCATTTTTATTCGGTGACCATATATCTGCTGATGGACAAGTCGGGTATGTAGAAGACTCCCGGATGCTGTGAAGAGTCGATGATCGTTTACTTTTCCTTCCAAGCATGAAGAGAATGTACCCGCTTTCCTACTTCCTAAGTGTTGGTGGTCGCAGGGGCTTGGCTTTCGATCTCGTCAAGGAGAAGGAAAACATCTCGTTTGGATCTGGTCGATCATCTCGTGTTCAGATTGGCGGACAACTCAAAGGTCTGTGACCTGGCAGATTTGAGAAAAAGGACCTCACTCAGGAGATACCTCTTCCAGCGAACATTTTCATACGCCGATTTATTGCTGCTCAAGGTGAATTTCCTACACAAGCCTTCCGTTCTCCTGGTTGGTTGTTTTCTGGAGAAGATGGTTGGTGGACTCGAGGAATTTCCTAC
Organism: Asparagus officinalis; assembly: GCF_001876935.1. Classification (NCBI taxonomy): domain Eukaryota; kingdom Viridiplantae; phylum Streptophyta; class Magnoliopsida; order Asparagales; family Asparagaceae; genus Asparagus; species Asparagus officinalis. The sequence goes on along the minus strand of NC_033800.1, from coordinate 146,772,275 downwards.
ACAAGCCTTCCGTTCTCCTGGTTGGTTGTTTTCTGGAGAAGATGGTTGGTGGACTCGAATGGTGGATTTTGTCCTTGAGGAACTCAACTGGTTGGTTGTTTTCTGGAGAAGATGGTTGGTGGACTCGAATGGTGGATTTTGTCCTTGAGGAACTCAACGATCCTCTTGCTCAGTCTGGCCTTATGATACCAGTGCAGGCCACGAGACGTGGGATCACTCAGAGCTATCCCTGCTTCTTTGCCATGTTGGAGCGATATAATCCCGATAGCTGCACCTTTTTCACACCTGTCGGGGAGTTGGGATTTGCTCTCCATGAAATGCATGCAATATCGGGACTATCCTTCGGGCAAACGCCTTATGAAGAATTTATTCCAACCACTGAAGAACTCTCCCTCCTGAGGGCTGCTCATCCAGAGATATACAACACTTTTTGGGAGTTGCTATGTCATTTCTACATCTGCGCTCAGGTCGCTGGGATGCGTGGGGGTGGTCTTATGCATACTACCTGGGCAGATTATTTGTTTCAGAATTTGGGTCAAAAAGATCTGAAGGTGACCCGTCTTGGTGTAAGCTCTGCTAAAAACATCAAAGCTCGCATCAAGACTCCTAACGCTGTTTATAAGAATACGTGTTTGGAAGATGGATTTGGAGCTGACAGTGAATTTGACAGTTTCCATTATCAAGCTGCAATTCCTATTTCTGACACGGCCCTCCTCACTGGTTTCTTGATGCTATGGTTGAAATGATGCGTCGTGCCGACGAAACCAGCTGAGTCAATCTTGATTGAGGTTGTCTACCCAGCCGTTCTCTTGGCTCACGGAAGACCTCTCAGTCTTCTTCCTGCGATGACAGGTTGTCTGCAGAGAGGCTTGCGGGATTTGATTTCTGAACTCCTTGATGTCAAGGAGATGAATGTTGCCGGAAGGAAAGTTTGGAAGACTTCTCAACCCCGCACACCAATGCCCTACACTTATTTAGTGGCTTGGTTTGTGCTGCACTGTCCCTCTTTGATGCGGGGGATTATACATGGCTTGAGTCAGCCACATGGACGACTGCGTACATAGTCCGGGCTAGACAACTTTTGTCTTCGGAAGCCAGTTATGACCTCTTTTGCTGCCGTCCTTGCTTTGATGGGGTTGAAGAAGAAGTCCCAAAGTTTGGTGACGTAGTCTTTGAAGGGTCCTCGCTTTTAAATACATGGACTTTCCAGTGGCTTCTCACTATCAGAGTGGGTTACTTGGTTTTCAGAATAGGTGAAAGATGCATAATTGAGCCTTACGTTCCTTCACGTTTTGCTCGACAGTTCGGATATGACCAGCTTTACGTTGGTAACCCTAATCCACAATTAGCTCACATCGTGAATCTGTATGAAGGAGCTCGTGCTTGGCATTTCTTTATTGCTCGAGGAACTCATGCATAGTTTACTCTGCCTAATTTGCCACCTAATTGTTCCACCGTAGCAGATTTCCCCAACTGGTGTGACAAAGCTTCTCTAATCCCGGAATATAACATATATACTTCATGTATAAATGAAATCCGAGAACTTTATAAATCAAGAAGTGGTTCTGGCAGGACCCGATTACCAGGGATAGAGGATTATCTGTCCTGCGAACGAGAGGCCGTCGGAATCGAGGAGATCCCTAAGGAATTACCTGCTGCTGAGCCTTCTAAGGAAAAGGACGTTAAAGAGACTCTTGAAGGAGCACCTCCTTCTGGACCTCGCCTCTTGAGATCTTCAGGGAAGAAAGCTCTTACTGCTGAGGAGGTAGGCGAATACGATAGAAGAATTCGCAAACGACAACCCGTTGCAGCTAAGAATTCCAAGAAAGCTAAGTTGATGGGGGACGCCATGAAGTTGGCACTTGCTTCATCTCCTGAAAACAGCGGGGATACTATGCCTCCAGCTGCTCCTCCTAGTCCTGCAATCCCAACAGGTGGGCAGGGATTGACCGTCCCAGGTTCAGTGCCAGATGTACCCGAAAAGCTATCATCTGAAGCTGCGCACACTCCCACTCGTACTGATTATGAGAATTGCTTTATTTATCCGCCGACCGCTCCACCCCCAAGCTCGAAAACTTTGAGGAAACTCATCGAACAATTGGAGTACTGGATGCAAATTTGATGTCGTTAGTCTCGGGGACGTGAGTTTCAAAGTCTTCGAACCCCATCTGCTGAAGTGTCTTGCCAAGATTAGGGACCAGGGGGATACATCGTGGACTGAACATTGTCGCGAGAGCATTATTATTCTGGAATATGAATTGGAATTCCTTTCAATGCTACAACGCGATGCCATCGAACCAGAAGTGGATCGGGCTCTTTCTCATGCCAGAGCTTTGAAGGTACATCAGCAAGAGGCTCTTCAGAAGAGTCTATCTGAAACAGATTCTCGTATTGCTCGCCTGCGCGGGGAACATCTTCAAGTGCAAGTAGACTTGGGCAGTTTTGCTACAGGTATTCAGGATACTGCGATCGAGCTTACTCGTGCTGGTATTGAGCAATCTCAGATAACTGCTCGATTAGCGGGCGACATGGAAGTCATAAAAGGGTTAGTTACTTACTGTGAAGAGCTTTTCAAGGGCTATTGTGATGAGTTTGTTGCTGCTGACAAGATTAGGTGAGAGATTGCAGAAGCAGCACCAAATGAAGAGGAGCTCAAGAGCAAGATAACAGAGGAAGTCAAAAAGGCTCGTGAGGAGAAAATATTGGCGCTGAAATCTAAACTCAAGTCTTTTAGACTGATGAGTCCCGATGCTTAGGACTTGAATCGTTTTTTAGCTAGGGAATAGATTTGTATCATTTTCATTTCGATTGTCTTCATTTTGTATTCAAATCAACAACATTGAATGAAAATGATATCATTTTGGCTTTCATCATCTCTTTTGTTGAAATATGATTCAGGACAATGAAAAATAAAGCAAATGCCATGAGTATAGTGTTAACTTGGCATGAAATCGAAATTCTCTTTATTAGAATAATTCTAGAAAATTTCAATCGTCAGAGGTTTAATGTTAACATAACGAAATACAAGACAGAAACACACTATAAATAGGCAACCCCCAGCCTAATTTAGCTGGGGTTTAGGGGGCTACATGATTTACGGGAAGTATCTCTTAAGGAACTTCCCATTGATTGGCATCATGAGCCTATCTCCTTTTTTATTGGTGTAGCTCTTGTAGGGGTCCTCACTGTTGTGCGGTAAGCCCACAGGCATTCACCGAGTCTTTCATCCCAATCGCGCCGGCTCTTGGAGACAAACTTTTTGAGAAGCTTCACTATGGTTTTATTGAAAGCTTCTGTGAGACCATTTGCTGGCGGATAATAAGCCGTAGATGCAACACTTTGGATTCTGAATTTATCACAAAATCTCTGAAACCCAAAGCTGACGAATTGTGTCCCGTTATCGTGAACTATCCGTCTTGGGACTCCAAAACGATAGATGACGTGATGTTTGATGAACTTGATCACGTTTGAAGTCTTGACTTCTTTCAACGGGATTGCCTCCGCCCATTTGGAGAAATAATCGGTCACAGCTAGAATGAACCGGTGTCCTTTGGACGTCGGAGGGGAAATCGGTCCTACGATATCCATACCCCAAACTTCGAAGGGCCAGGATGCCGATGTGGGGTGTAAGTTCCCCGGTGCTTGGTGGATAAAATCTCTATGAATTTGACATGCATGACAACGTTTAGCATAGTCAACTGCGTCTGAAAACATCTTCGGCCAATAGTAGCCGATTCGTCGGAGGCGATCTCCTAATTTAGCTCCAGGCTGATGAGCTCCGCACATTCCGTCATGAGCCTCTTTGAGGGCTTCCTCCGCTTCCTTTTGGGAAAGGCATCGAAGTAAGACTCCATCATGTGATTTACGATACAGGACTTGAGAAACTGCATCGTAATAGAATCGGAGGGCTTTTCGTTTAATTACAGCCGCTTCCTTAGGATCATCAGGCAAAATTCCATATAGGGCATAGTCGATGTACGGAAATCGCTAATCCCTAGATTCGAACTCCATAAATATTGTACAGACTTCTCCTGTCGACGTCTCGTCTGAGTTTTCCTCTATAGGAATTTTGGAACAGTATAGCTTACGTCCTATGACCAGAATCGTCGTTTCGACCCCTGGGGGCAAGGCTAGTGAAGTTGCCAAAGAGGCTAAAGCATCGGCATATGTATTCTGAGCTCTTGGCACGTATTCGATAAAGAAACCTTCGAACTTTTGAGCTTGCTCTAGCACTGCGAAGTAATACGTGATCAAATCCTCATGACGTACTTCGTATTCTCCTCGGACTTGATTAACGATGAGCTGAGAGTCACCGTACCTCATGACGTACTTCGTATTCTCCTCGGACTTGATTAACGATGAGCTGAGAGTCACCGTAAGCCTCAATGTGCTGAACATTAAGTTCTTCAGTAAATTGCATTCCTAATAGCAGAGCATTATACTCGGCTACGTTGTTGGTGCAAGGTTCGATTGCATTCCTAATAGCAGAGCATTATACTCGGCTACGTTGTTGGTGCAAGGTTCGATTAAGGAGAATCTCCTTGGGATTACGTGGCCGTTCGGAGAGATTAATACTACTCCTACTCCCGCGGTAATTGCTCCATGAGGATTTGCTCTGGATGCACCGTCGAAGAATAACTTCCACACTTGCGTAGCTTCTTGGGTAGCGCAAGCTTCAGCGACTTCGTCTGGTAATTCTTCATACAACTTGAACGTTCCCGATACTGGGTGATCGGCTAAAAAGTCTGTCAGTGCTTGACCATTGACTGCCTTTTGAGGCATGAACTGCATATCGTATTGTGACAAGAGAATGGCCCATTTTGCAAGCCGACAATTTAGAGATGATTGTTTTGTCATCAGAACTCTCAAAGGATTTACCTTGGAGATGACCTGAATGGTCTGTCCAACTAGGTAGTGTCGCATCTTTTGAATTGCGAATACCAAGGCGAGACATTCTTTTTCGATCGGATTGTACCGGTGTTCGGCTCCCATCATAGTCCTGCTCAGGTAATAGATGGCTTGCTCTTGACCTTGATCATTGTTTTGAGCTAGCAAAGCACCAAGAGAATGATCCATGACTCTTACATATAACAGGAATGGTTTTCCTGATATCGGGGCCACGAGAACTGGCGTTTGAGTTAGATATCTCTTAATCTCCTCGAATGCTCTTTGACACTCTGCATCCCAAACAAAGGATATTCCTTTCTTCATGAGCTTAGAGAAGGGTTGGCAGCGCCCTGAAAGATTTGATATGAATCTTCGAATGTAGGCCAGTCTGCCTTGCAAACCTCTGAGCTCTTTGAGATTCTTCGGAGGTGGCATGTCTTGGATGGCACACACTTTTTCTGGATCAAGAGAGATTCCCTTGGAAGTAATGATAAATCCCAGGAATTTTCCACTTGAAACTCCGAGGAACGATTTTGTCGGATTCATCTTCAACTGATGTGCTCGCATGATTTCGAACATTGTCTTCAGATCTGCAAGATGATCGTCTTTACATTGGCTCTTTACTGCTATATCATCAACGTAGCACTCAATCTTTTTTCGTAAGTGTTCATGGAAGATGGTGTTCATTGCACGTTGATAAGTTGCACCTGTGTTTTTTAGGCCGAAGGGCATCACTGTGTAGCAATACACCCCCAGTGGTGTTCTAAAAGCAGTATGCTTTTCATCTTCCGGGTGCATCTTGATCTGATTGTACCTGGAGAATCCGTCCATGAAGGATATCCTTTCATATCCGCAGGTGTTATCGATCATGACATCAGTGATAGGAAGAGAAAACTCATCTTTTGGACAGGCTGCGTTAAGATCGCGGAAATCAATGCATATCCGGACCTTACCGTTCTTCTTGGGAACTGGAACAATATTGGCCACCCAGTCAGGGTGTTGTTCTTCCCTAACAAAACCTGAGTCTATAAGCTTTTTAACTTCTGACTTAATTGATTCCATGATCTCTGGACGAAACCTACGTTGTTGCTGTTTAACGGGTTTTGCATCCGGATCAATGTTGAGACGGTGCATGGCCACCTTCGGGTCTAGACCAGGCATATCTTCATAATTCCAAGCGAAGACGTCTATATATTCTCGGATGAGAGATATAAGGTCTTCCTTCTCGGATGATGATAGGTCTTCAGCTATAAAGATAGGCTTGGGGTCAGACTCATTTCCCATGTTGACCTGGATCACCTTATCTTCAGTGGGTGGTTCGCGTTGTTCGAAACGCATATCCCACAGGATGTTAAGACGTTTGATCCAAGGATCGTTAGTCGACTCAATTAACTCTTCGTCACCCCCTGCATCTTCATCAGGGTGACTAGTTGAAACCATGTTCACAGTCAAACCTTTAAAGAAAGGTCCAACACTGACGTCGGATTCCCAGGAAGAGGTTCCGGATGAATGATCCTGACGCAGGTAATTACTGATTTCATTTTCTGAGGTAGGGGGAGTTGTGACATAACCTAAACCCCTTCCAGTTTTTTGATAGTAATCCGAAGGTTTTCCTTCAGGGGTTAGAGACATCCGGATTGGGGTTCGCCTACCTTTCCCGAAGTTCAGACCCTGTTTCTCATTAAAGTTATACCCCATTTGTTTCATTAAGTATATAGAATTGGGTTCATGATAATAGAATTGGGGAACTCCGTCATCTTCCTCTGAACTTCCTCGTTTGAGTTGTTCGGGTTTGACTTTACCAAAACAAATCGGCTTCTGCCCTTTCCTTTTGGATGGGACTTTGAAGAAAGCCTTCTGTGCGTCTTCTGCTTCTTCATCTGAAGCAAAGAATGATTTGATAGGCAATATAAGTGATGCCTCTGTGCATAGTGCATGCCATAGGTTGATACCTGCATTAGAATCATTCTCTATTGGTTTATTTTTAGAGGACACATCAGGCAAGTACGCTAAAAGAAAGTCTTCATTAATGCACCATTCACCCTCACTCGGTACATTATTATTACTCTCATCCTGACCCATTACATCTAAGTTCAGTTCCCATGGACAATCTTCCTCAGGATCTGGTTCGACATCTGCTTCATTGCCACTGTCAACATCTTGAGATTCTAAGTAGAAAACAGAGTCAGTGTGGAAGTTCTCCACTCCTCGGAAAGGGTATTTTTCCGCAATCAAGGTTCGAACTTCACCCTCGTCATTGGCGTACTTCATGACCTGATGCAAGGTAGATGGGACAATGCGGTTTGCATGTATCCATGGTCGTCCTAGCAACAGATTGTAGGAAGTGTCCGCGTCTATGATGTAGCATGTCACCTCGGATTTGAGGTCTCTAATTTGGCACCTGAGTTTGATTTTTCCCAGGGGTCGAGTACTGTTGGCGTTGAACCCAAAGATAGTGGTCTGTGTGGTGTGCAGCCTGTGCATAGGGATCCCTAAGACCTGCATGACCCTATAAGGCATGATGCTGAGTGCGGAGCCCAGGTCAACCTGGACACGACTGATTTCGGAAGATCCGATATACCCTGTGTAGTACAAAGGTCTGTCGTGTCTGTGTTTAACCTGCATATCTTCTTGAGTAAACGATATACAAGGTAAACTTCTTGCAGCTTGCAGACATTGTCGACAAGTTTGATCTTCAGAAGCTTCGGGAATTGGAATGACTTGGGTGATAAAGCTCTTTGTATTTTTCAACGCTTCAATTAGAGCTTCCTTGGTGGTTTTGGACAACCTTAGGAGCTCATATAGCGTAATTCTGGCTGGTATGTTGGCCAACTGTGCCATGACATTGAATTGGAAGGGAGTGCTTGACTCCCCGGATTCCTGGTGGAGATTTCTGTTAAACCGAATTCTTTTTGTTTCCCCTTATCAGCTGGCTTTTTGGGGACAGAACCCCCAGCGTCTTGGGGCTGTTCCTCAACTTCTTGAGCATTCTGGCCGTAATCTTTCAAGTAATTCTTTCCAGACCGCGTACCAGGGTTGTCTCCTGGGTATGCGGCCAGGGCAATCCTCTCTTCCTCTGAATCTGTGAGGGTCTTGAGGTGATCATCGTTCTCAGTAATGGAGGGGCTGATCATGTTGGAAGACTTAGCCTTGCCTCCTTTCTTCTTGGATGAGGTATTCGTCCACTGTTGGTCTCCCACTAGATCGGGGTGAACCCACATGATTTCTCCTTTCGAGGTGGTGAGGGGTATCAACCCCTTGTCTTTCTGACTATGCAAGTCAGTATTCTTCAGAAGCATTTCTCCCTTGTGAATGGGGACAACGCCATCTGCGGTCGCCACTGGAGGAAAGTCACCGAACTGGACTGTTATCATGTTGGTAGAGACAGTCTTCTGCTCAGGTTTCAGAGTAAGCACTTTGGCGTCCACCAAATTCTGGAGGATGTCTTTAAAGATGTAACATCTTCTGGTAGGATGCCCCAGAAACCTGTGATAGCGGCAGTAATTAGGGTCATCTACCTTCCCTGCCTCCTCTGGCTTCCTAATTTCGGGAAGCTGTAACTTGTTGTTCTTCCGCAGTAGCTGGAACAAAGTGTCCACATGCTCCTCCTTGAAGGAATACTGTTTGGGCACTTTTTGCTTATTGGGAGCTTTGCCTTGCTTCGTGGGCGGTGGTACTTGCGTGTAGTCAGCCGCTAAGGTCTCTTTTCCCTTAGACCGCTGGGCGTTGTTCTGATTACGTTGCTGTTGCGGTTTAGGCTATGCAACTTCTTCGGCTTTCACCCGAGCGACAATCTCTTCGGCTTGTTCTCCTTGTGATACTAATTGTCTCCAGGAGCGACATTCTGCTACCCCCATCTGAGCAAGGAGTTGGGTCTGTAAGTTGTGCCTGCAAGTTTCAACCAAGGTTGATTGTGTCATACCTGAAGGGCATCGCAATGCCATGCTGCGGAATCTCTCAACATAGGTCTTGATAGATTCTCCCTTCTTCTGCTTAGTGGCGAGAAGAGTCGGGACTGAGACCTCTGTGTCGTCTTCAAAGAATCTGGCCAAGAAAAGCCTTTCCAAATCTACCCATTTCTGAATAGACCCAGCAAGAAGTTTCATAAACCATTCAAAGGCTACCCCTTTAAGAGTGCCAATGAACAAGCTTGTCAGGATGGCGTCGTTTGCCACTACATCTCTAGTCTGAGACTTGAAGTAGTAGATATGCTGATTTGGTGATCCTGTGCCATCGAAATGTTGCAATGTTGGAGCTTTGAACTTCGGTGGGTATGGAGCTATATCCCACTCAGCAGGGTAAGGCCTCACCACTCCTTCTTCGCGGAGCTCACTTCTGTTGGCGATTGCATTGAGGCGAGCTTCCAGTTCATCCATTTTAGTGGACTGAGGATGCAGTTCTTTTTCCACCTCATTCTCACCTTCAGAAGAGGATTCCAGGTTGTGAGTCTCATGATCTGAATGTTCATGTACTTTTTGCTTTCCCTTTGATGTTGTCTTCAGGGAAGACTCAGGTTTTTTGCCTTTTTCTGCCAGAACTTGGGCCAACATGTCCTTCAATTGGAGAAGTGTCTCCTGTTGCGCCTGGAGCATGACGTGATGTTTGTCAACTCTTTTGGCTATATCGTCGGGGTTTCCCGCCATGTAAACAGATACCTCTTGTGCTCCGACCGAGCTCGAAGATTGAGATTCTGCTATTGCCGAATGCTCATCACTTGTGGTAATCCCTTTGACTAACTTTTGATAGTTAACCGGGCGAATAGCTCCTGTCCGAGTCCGGGTATGCTGATATACTCCTTCGAACTAGTCACAAATTTCCCTAACATTTGGGGAATGACTTCTTTGTGACTCATCAGAATCGAAATGCGAGGCTCTTCCTCTGCCGATCATGTTGATAGTAACCTCGGGATAGTCGATTTCAGAGGTCTTCTTCTGGCGACGTTGTCGTTTGGGAGGTCTAGCGACATTCGTCAACCTATCAAACACCGATTGCCTAGGCGCCGGTGAGCAACAGCTACATTCGGAGAGGACAGCAGATATGAGCCGCTCACATTGGCATGAATGAGCCACTTGCTGTGTTGGCCTTCCTCTTGACAGTAATTCACGCAAGTCGGAGACCTGGGAAAGATTTCGTGAAGGTAGGGGTGGAACCCCCTGCCCTTGGATGGGTTGGACATGGACCTTAAATCCATGCTGTCCATCTTGAACCTTACGGACCATGTCGTGTTCTTGAGACGAAACATGAGGGTCACGTTTAGGTTTATAAACACGAGGTCGAGGCCTGTGTTTAACTGATGGAACAGATCCTTGTGGATCTTGTCCTGATTGAACGCACACTTGTGGTGTGTGTTTTGATGTTGAAACAGACCTCTGCGGGTCTTGTTTTGGTTGAACGCACACTTGAGGTGCGCGTTTTGATAATGAAACAGACCCCTGAGGGTCGTTCTTTGTTTGAACGCACACTTGTGATGTGCGTTTGATTAATGACCCAGACCTCTGAGGGTCGGGTTTTGTTTGAACGCACGCCTGTGGTGTGCGTTTAGATGATTGAACAGACCCCTGGGGGTCTTGTTTTGGATGAACGCACCCTTGTGGTGTGCGTTTGACTGTTTGAACAGACCCTTGAGGGTCTTGTTCTGACTGAACGCACGGCTGTGGCGTGCGTTTGAATGGTTGAACGTGCCTTTGGAGGTCACGTTTTGGGACGCACTTTTGAGGTGTGCGTCTATGTTGAACAACACGCCACTGAGGGTCACGTTTGAGTTGGATAACCCGAGGCTCATAGTCGGGTTCATTGCCACGAAGTGTGCGTTCTGGAGCAGAAACGCACAGTTCGGGCACAGGCTCAGAAACGCAGTCTTTGCGTTGGGCAGTAGCTTGGCTGTTCCGCAAGTATGCTCGCCGTAAGGATCTTCTCCTTCGTCGAGCAGCATTTTTCTTAGCCTGTTTCAAGGCCTTGGCCGCGGCATCGTCGGCGTTGGTTGGATTTTCCTCCGACATAGGTCTCTTTTGACCTATTATTTGCCGTAGTGATACGGGGGAGGAATCTTCAACTCGCAGAGCGAGTTTTAGGTCTTGGCCAAAGGAGAGGGCTTTCTTTGGCATCTCAGCAGTAGTGTTGACCTCCGTAGAGGTCCTGTGGGTATCACGCCTAGCTTTAGGGCTAAGCGACCCAGAGGAGAGGGCCTCCTCATACTTGGCTTGGTCGAACTCTACGACGAGAGTTTCGACGGTGGTTCCAGTAAGGTGAACGTCGGATTGCGCCACTACTTCTTCGTCAGAGAAGCTAGTCCCCAGCGGAGTCGCCATCTTTTGTTTGTTGGAAATTTGCAGTAAAAAGACAATGAAAGAAAAAATTGACTTGTATTTCTCTTAAAATCAATTACAATTTGGATTCCGATTACAAAAGAGATGAGAATGAATTTGATTCTCCCCTTTGTTTAAAACTGGGTTCTTCTTGGTAGCGATGGAGTGCCTCCTTCGATTGATTGTGTCGAACTTGCTCTCCGTTGACGATCCTATCGTCCTATCTCACGAGACCGATTGAATTACTTGATGACTTCGGTTTAGAACTCTTGACGAGTGTAAAGGACTCAGAACGAGTTGAAAACTCTGATAAGAGTTGTTGAAAATCGAATATCTGGTTTGAGGTGATTAATTTGGGTTGTAAACTTAATCATGAACTCTTAAATGAGTTTCAAAACTCAGAGCGAGTTGAAACTCTGTAAAAGAGTTGTTGGAACCGAAAGTTCGGTTAATTGCCAAGTGGATTATGCCGTTGATGAAAGGATCCTCTGGGATTTGATTAACTGATCGTTGATCAGTTCCTTGATCTTCAAAAGATCTCCTTCTTCGTGCTGTTGAACTGCTGAGATTTGTTGACCTCGGGCGGTTTTGATGCCAGCTCACCTCAACCCTATGTGGTTTTTCTGCCAGAAACCCATCAACCCCTTACTTAGTTGAGTAAGTCGGTTATTTATAGGGGGATAAGGGGTGTAACCAACCCCTATTTCCGCTCCTTTGTGGGCGAGAAACCCTCAGAACGTGGGATAAACGGTTATGAGGCCGTTCAGCTTGTGTTTGAACAAGTCAAAACGCTCCAGTTGGCGTTCTGGTTCGTAACTCTGCGTCCAAGGCTTGAGACGCAGAGTTAAATCTCTGTTAGAGATTTGAGACGTACAGGCCGCATGCGTTCTGGAATTGGAAACACACAGGTCACTGGTGCGTTGAAGTTCAACTCTGCGTCCGGAGTTTGGGACACAGTTGAGTCTGTCAGAGAACGCACGTTACGTGTGCATTTCGTTATTTAACTCTGCGTTACAGAGTTCGATGTCTGCTTAGGAACGCACAGGTTGTGTGCGTTTTGAATTTGAGAAACGCAGAAGTGAATTTCTGCGTTTGAGAGAGGTTGTTGACTTGTAACCTCGTTCATTATAACATTGCAAAGGCTATTGCTTATTGATCTTTGCCTGTTATAGGATATGAGAGTCGTCAGATTGTGACTCTCACTGTTGGTTGTGAAGACCACTGAACAGAGTTTTCATCAGCTGTCGGAAGAGTCGTCGAATTGTAACTCTTCTCGATCTGTGTGAAAAGCCCTCTATCTGTAGCATTCGATTGTCGGCGCGAAAGCTATTTGATTGTAGCTTTCATTGTTGGAATTTGACGGGAATCAACATCCATAGTGTTTTTAGATGAATATTTGCCCACAGCTCTCTACCAAGCAACTCACCAGCTAAGTCCAACCTTTTATTTCTCGGAGATGAGGCCGTGTTTATAGCGGTGGCAGAGTTGCGAATGCAGTGATTGGGGAGTCGTCTGATTGTAACAGCGGTTGTAGAGCTGCGGTTGCAGTGATTAGAAAGTCGTCTGATCGTGACTTCTATTGTCGGGGCTTGATAGGGATTAGCTATCCGTTGTGATTTTTAGACAGCCTACACTAACATAAGGGTAAACAATATGAACTAGATAGTGGATCATATAAATAATGAGCTAATGACAATGGCGACAAGAAATATAAACACGAGTATAAATAAACGCCAATGGCACACTCAAACACAAGATATGATCACGGAGTTCGGACCTTCCGTCATACGTCTCCGCTCCCCACTCCCGAGGAAAAATCCACTATCACAACCCGGTTTAGAAACCAGAACTTCTACACACTCGGTTTACAAGTTCACTGAAAACTCTCACACAATAAACACTATGCAATCACACTCTACACCCACTAAGTGTTGGACCTAGCCGTGTCTCCCTCAAGTGCTCGGTTACAACCTCTCCTTAGGCTCGTCAACCGACGCCACTCCTCTTGGGACGATCCCCGACTCTCACCACACACTCCTCACTCGGTGTACAAGTGTATTACAAAGTGATTCTCACAATAAGCACAAATATAACAAATGATTGTTCTCAAAACAAGGTGAGAACTCAATTAAGCACAACTCTTAGTCACAAACCCACAACCCCAAATTATACTATGAATGTAAATACAATAAGCTCAAAAGGTTGTGTGTGAACAAAGAGATATAAATCAAAACTAAACTCAATGTAGTTCTAGCTTAATAACAATGATAATCAAATATATAAAAAAGCTAGAAATAGAGTTTAGAAAACTTCTCAATATATCAAGAGTTGGAGGGAGAATAGTTGAATGCCCAAACACCAATAGATGATCTCCTCAAGCTCTTGTAGAATTGAATCACAAAAACAAACTCTCAATTTGCTTAAAAGCTTTTTAAACACACTTAAACCAAACTAAAACCCTTGTTAAAAACTTTATTAAACTTGATTAAAAACCCTCTTGGTTAGTTTAAGAGTTGAAGGCAATGGGGTACTTATACCCTCTCTCAACTCAGCCAAAAACCTGAGCAAAAGACAAAACACAACCCCAAGGCAACGGTCAAAAAACTAGCCGTTGGAAGCTGAAGGAACACTCGTCGGTCGACCGGAAAATTCGTCGGTCGACCGAAAGCTGATTTTAAAACCCTGTTTAAAAATATCAAATAAATTCTAAAAAATGTAAAACTTTGGGGAATGATTGTAGAATATCATTATTTTACAAAATAGTCCAAAACATGAAAATATGATATACTTGAATTTTGATGTTTTGACATAAACCAATTTTTGAAACTTTGTGAAATGTTTTTATAGACTTAGTAAAACATGTATAAACTGATATTGAAGTCTATAAACTAATAAGATAATATTTTCACAAAATTTCATATTCTATGCAATAAGTACCAAAACACAATAGAGTATGTAATATCATAAAAACCAAAACACATGTATGTATATATATAACTATATATATATGCATAGAAACCAAAACTTATGTATATATATATAACTACATATATATACGAAGAAACTAATAAATGTGTGTGTATATGATATTGAGCTTAGAGTATCTAACACACATAATATAACACCTAAACTAAAGTTACCCAAGCAATGATCTTGATCTTCATTGTAGCTCAACTTGGTACACATTGCGGATGATGCTAAACTTGAATCTTGAACTTGAATTGTACGATGCTTCACTCCACAATTCCGCCAACCTCCTCTTGATATGATCGTGTAGGCTCAATCCATCCATCCTCCAACAACGTTGTTTGTCTACAATACATAGGAAAACACAAACACTAGACAAACAACATTAGTAGTAAATTGTTTGTAAATCATCATCAAAACAAGAAGGCCAACACACCCTCCTTTTGGGATTTGTTCACACCCCCAGCCTGATGGTGCAGCTCATTAGAGTAATCCATCGCTTGTTGATGTGATGTCCCAAGTATAACGTTGTCTTTTGACGGACACGTCTTCTTTTGGGGATGAAGAACCTTGTTGATATTCTTGGGACGATTTGTTGTCGCCTTTGAATGATCCAATGTCGCATTAGGAGTCACACGTTTAGGACCACCCTCTTGCGAGCGTGGAACCGTAACGGGCTCCTGGGTTCCAATACGAACCCCCAGGCAATGAATGTCAGGAGTCCTCTTGTGCATGGTGCATGAACACGTACAATGAGGTGTCCCGATTTGTTTGGAGGTGGCATGACACCTTTGAGTGGCCTTTGGCTTGACGGGAGTGTTTGTACGACCCCTAGCCTGAGGAACTACTCGGGTTTTATTCACCGGAGCTTTGCTTCGATGTTCGTGTAGAGGACCCAGGCGATCTTTCATCGGAATCTTAAATTTAGATAGATCCACACTGTCGTAGGGCTTTGCCGGAGGTGCGGGAGCACGACGAGTAGGCTCGAATGCTGATAGAGGCTTGGAAATGCCCGCATGGCTGGAATCAGGCGTGAGACACGAGTCGTGTCTCGCCCTAAGCGGAAGCGTTTCAGTTATTTTCGGCGATGTTTTCGCCTTCGGCACCTAGACTCATTTGGATTTCAGTAATTATTTGACCACCTCTTTCCTCTTCATGTCTTGTGTCTTTCGCACAAAGGCACGCCCGAGTGCGGCACATGCGTGTCGCTTTTGGATGCGTTCCTTCAAGGTTGAACGATTCCTTTTGACAAGCATCCATTCTTCCATCGACGGCTTGGAGGATTTGTCAGCAAGGCGGCTGGATTGAATGACTCTTCCTAGACTCTAAGTCTGCGTAGTAGGGAACTCTATCGACTTGTTCTAAAGCATTGGCAATTTGACGAGCTTGGAGTTGGCGTCACCTCTGACGAGCCCTCTTCGTCAGAGTTGACGTACCTTGATTGGATAACTTCTTGATTGGAGAGGAGCTGTGGCGAGCATAATCATTTATAGCCTTCATCGATGAATACACCTCCTTCAAAGACGGGATCTTTCCGCACTTGCAGGGAGAGGAGGATTTATACGAAGACGAGGAGAAATATTCCTCTAATTTAGTTTCGCTGAACTCGTACTCGACCTCTGAGTCAATCGGGATCTTGATCTTTGGTTGCGGCACGACAACCTCGGTGACGAGATTATTGGCTCCCACTATGATCGCCAGCGTGTTTGGGTTAGAAATTATTTTCTTCATTGTGATTGAATCTATTATAATTTCAGGCGTTACAATAAACTCAACAAAAAGTTAGTCTTTTTATAAGACTTTTACACAATAGAAATAACTAATTATAATCTCTTTCAAACAACATACAGATCCTATTTATTAGTCTCTGTTTGCATGGGATCTTTGTCTGTGATGGGGGTTTATCCGTGGACCGCCTCGGATCAGATCCGGTTGAAAAAAGATTGATTAAAGCTCTTACTTCACAAAGGAAGTAATCACTCTTACTTCACAAAGGAAGTAATCACTCTTACTTCATAAAGGAAGTAATCGCTAAAGTGATAATCTCGACCAAGCGAGATTACGACTCTTCTCGAAATCAATACCAAGTCTGATCTTAAGGAATAGGGGGACAAGTCTTAGATCCTTCAAAACACTCCTTCTTTTTGTCGGAGTTCGCCAAAATCTGCTAGCCTCTCTCAAACTCGTCAGAACCTCGCCCTACCTCCTCTAAAATTCATGGTTCCCTTCAGATCTGCCTTTTTGAGGGTGCTAGGGATGTATTTATAGGCTTTAAATACCGTGTTTGTGGATAGGAATGTCGTGTTTGTGGATAGGGTCGAAGAACAATCGTTATTATCCGTTTAGGTGGATTTTTGGTTGTGTAACAACTTTCACACATTTAAGGCTAACCTCACATATGTATGGATGATCCCAAGGATTTCTAGAAGCCAATCTTATCAGAAAACACGTCGGGAGCTGACCTGGTTGCAAGTCACTTCGACTGTCTCGCACATGTTCGAGACAACTTTGACTGTCTTGGGTATTTTGGTCTTAACTCTTTCGTCCGACCTCGGAATGAGATGATTCAAGATGCGTTGGAAAGCTGACAAAGATCACTATCACTTTTGTCTTTTGAGATTATTCAGATTCGAATCATATCATGGCTAAA
Organism: Asparagus officinalis; assembly: GCF_001876935.1. Taxonomy (NCBI): domain Eukaryota; kingdom Viridiplantae; phylum Streptophyta; class Magnoliopsida; order Asparagales; family Asparagaceae; genus Asparagus; species Asparagus officinalis. The sequence continues at coordinate 146,755,466 of NC_033800.1, read as the reverse complement.
ATGTGTGAGACAAAATTGGTGTCTCGCAGACACGAAACAGTCTGGACTATCTCGGATATTTTGGCTCTAACTCTCTCGTTCGACCTCGGAATGAAGTGATCCAAGGCACGTTAGAAAGCTTGCAAAGATCTCTACAACCTACCATGGGCGAGACACCCATGGGATGATCAAGACATAAGTGGTGCTTACTACTTTGTGGGTGAAACGTAACCCTAGGTGGAGTCGCTTCTTTGTTATTATACCATCCCGTTGATTTGTATGCTTTATCAACTCGCTTCATACATTTGTTAACTTCTCTATGATATCAGATAATCCTTCTTGATTCAAATAATGATTTCCATCATCTTTTCTTCGTCTCGAGCTACGTGCGGGAACCTAGGGGTGGGCAAAAACCGAAAAAAACCGGTTCAACCGAAAAAACCGCCCGAAAAAACGGACCGGTTAACCGAACCGAATTAAATGGATGAGAAGAAGTCTCTAAACCGCCCGAACCGAATTAAATCGGTTTGGATCCCGTTTGAACCCCTGAACCGCCCAAAAAAAACCGACCCGAATTCTGTTGGGCGGTTTAGAGACTAAACTTATACCTCAAAACTTTTCCTGTTATCATCCAATAGATTCAAACGGCGCAAGGAGCAGTTTCAAGCAACGAGTACAGCAATATCACAGAAAAATATCCTTGGGAACTAAGTAAAGATTCAAATCAATCCAGAAAATTTGTTATGCACATGATGCACTTACAAAAGATGCATACGCTACATTATATGAACAATATCATACAAAACATCACTCCCCCGTGTAATTAAATAAACTTAAACTTTTGTTAAAAAATTTCGCAGAAAAGATCTTGAGAATTACATAAGATTCAAATCAATCACAAAAAGTGTTATGTACATGATACTTACAAGAGATAAGCATGCTGTATTATATGAACAACATCTTTAAAACATCAGTTCTCTGCGTAATTATATCAACTCAAAACTTTATTCTAAAAATGATAACCAGTCTAATAAAGCTTTGTTGGCGAGCTCAGGAACCTCATCATGAGGACAATGCCTAGCTTGCAAATTCACAACAGAAGTCATTGGATTGAACTCTTTGCAAATTCAAAACCGAAACCGAACCGAACCAAACCGAATTTCGGTTGGGCCGAATATTCGGATGAAGGGGAAAAAATCTGGATCTGAATGAGAGTTTTGAGAATCCAAAAAATTCGGATTGGATGCGGATTGGGCATAAAACCGAACCGAACCGAATATGCCCAGCCCTACGGGAACCCATAGGTAATTTTTGATGCCTACAGACTGAAACAAGTTATATTTGCAATTTTCAAATTTGGTTCCTATAATATCCCTAAATTCTTAGTGATATCAAGTCTAAGTTATTATTTGTTTAAATAGATATCCAAACAATAGAGTTAATAATCATACTCTCTTTAAAAACACAAGTTCATGAAAATCTTTTTATGGTCAATATTGTCCTTCACTATTTTAAATATTTCATTTATATCTTAATCTATCCTAATCATAATTATATCCTATCCTAATCCTATGTGAACTATTTATAGCTTAACAATTAAAAAAATAATATTAATAAAATATATAAAACATCTTCATAGTATTAGTTTGTTAAGATAAAGAAATTATACGTAGCTAATGTACTATAATACATAAAGTATTGTAAAAAAAACCTAAAAAGTTTTAAAATTACAGAAAATACCCTGAAAAGTTCAAAATTATAAAAACTATCTCGACATCAAAAAACTTAAAATAACAAATATGAAATCAAGAAATTAACAGTAGTTTGTGAAGAATTTAAAATTTACAGTTAATATCTCAATATCTTAAAATTATAGAAACACTCTCAAAAGTTCAAATTACAAACAATCACCTGAAATTCTAAAATTTTAAAACTTGCAAACAATATAGATGAATTCAAGGAATTACCATAACACACCTGGAAATTTTTGACACTTCAAAACTTAAAACAACAAACCTAAAATCATGAAATTAATAGTAGCCTCACAAGAATTTAAAATTTTTAACTAACACCCTCACTGTCTCAAAAATTATAGAAACACACTCAAAAATTCAAATTATAAAGAACAACCTTGAAATTTTAAAAATTTACAAATAACAAAAGATGGATTAAATATATTACCCTCATGCACCTAAAAATTTAAAATTTGCTGAAAGTAACCTTAAAGTTACAAAAGTTGTAGAAAAAACTCTTTTAAAATTTAAAAATAAAAAAACTCTAAATTTTTAAAATATATAACCAATACACATCAAATCTAAAAACTATTGGTAGACTGTTGAAATTTAAAATTTTAAAAATTAATCTACAGTTTTAACAATTGTAAAAACAACCTCAAAAAATTTCAGAGTTGTAAGAAATACCGTGACATTTAAAATTATCACCGATACATGAAACATAGAAGTTACAACTACCAAACTAAAAAATAATTTTTAAAAATTTTTCCTAAAGTTTTAAAAATTACAAATCACATCCTTAAAGTTTAAAACCATAAAAAAAGGCTAAAAATTTAAAACTTGGCAAAGAAAAGTGTAGTTGTTAGGTATTCTTTTATTAATATATATATATATATGCATTGATTAAAAATATCCGATTAGGAAATAAAAAATTAAAAAATATTATAGCTTAAAAATTATTGTTACCATATAAATTAAAGCAAATGCATAAAAATTTACTAATAAGTTAGAGCAGCAAAACACATAAGTAACATTAATTGATAGATGTTTAAATCCATAAAAATGATAAAAGATAATAATATAATATCTTAACATTAATTGATTATAATTTAGAAACATTAATCTGCGATGTTAATAATATTTATATAGTAAAAGAATACAATGAATTACGTATGGAGATACGATCAGAATGTTCAGAGATATCCTTCAAAAGAATCAAACTATTTCCATTGTAAATGGGAAAGAGATGAAAATAAATCTAAAATTCAAAAAAAACGTCCATGAATCATTTGAATTAGCATTAACATAAGACATGTCTATTAAAGAAGCATCAACTGAGTTACATTGAAGAATAATTTAATAACTTTATCTTAATCAAAGAATAATTCTCTATAGAAGATATAAGAAAAATTAGTAAGCATTCATAAATTTTATACTTTGCTCTTCAAATCCTAAATAAATTAAATATTAATATTATAATCTAAGAAAAATTAGCATAAAAATACAGGTATTTAGTTTAGATCTTTGTGAAAAATGGTAAGGTTAAAACAAATGTAATATTATTGACGTAATAGAAACTCTTATTGGATGCACATCGGAAGAATTCATTATAGAGAAAAAAGAGGTAACTCCTAATCTTATTTAAGTAATAAATTAGAAACTCAAAGCATTTCATATACATGAGATTAATATTTATTCTTATTAAAATAATAACAAAAATAAAAGTTTGTATTTTAAGAAGTTTGTGTTGAACATCGAAAATATATTTAACTTCTTTGTGAAATTAAACGACAAGATAAAAGATTAACGAGCCCAAGAAAGATAACAGCACAAAAAATACAACTCTACCCTGATGTCACAATCGAATAAATGATGAAGACACTACTCTAGAATTACCCGTGAAAAAGATAAAGGTGAGGAAGGATTGATTTTAGCTCAATAAAAAAAATAAAACATAAAGAATAAAAGATAATATTTTCTAAATACTTTATAAAATAGTTTAACTATTTTGAGTGAATTTAAGAATCTTTAGAAGGGATTTTCATTAGCTTTTTCAGTATTTTTATATGCTTGTGCAGTTGCTTTTATCATATAAAAGTATACTAGAGTTAGCATTAATCTTTAATTTATAATTTATTATGAAGTCTATCAATTATTAGGAACAAACTTTATATTATCTTTTGTATCGTTTTAGTATATTTTTAACTAATCATTTTGCCTATTGGTTTTAAATATTCACCTTCATTGTATAATATTATTTTAATAATTTTTTACTTTTGCAACATTATACTTTCTCAAGTAAAGCTTAGTATCATATCGGTCAAAATAATATAAAATTTTAAATTAGCTTCAAATTATATTTATTTTCTATAAATTCAAATATCAACATGAAAAATTAAATTGGGTGTAGCCCATTTAAACAAACGTCAAAAAATAAATAAATAATCGCAACATTAAAGTTTAGAGACAAAAGTGAGCATGCATAAACTATTAAAGTGGAACCGAGGAACAAATTTTAGTTAGGAAATAATCTAAAAATACTCAATTATGGTGTTTAACTACGTGCATTGCACGTGTATAAAACCTGGTATTAATTTATAATTATAAGCGTGGAAGACGACTTTTATGCAAAGGAAGAATAATAGCTATGGTGGCATATTTTTGCTTATTAAGGGGTTGGTTGCAGTTAGATTTTTGTCAAGGGGTTTATTGAATATGGACACCTAATAAAAGGAAGGAGCAAAACCCTAGTCGGAAGTTTTCCGTATTCTCGCAGCCAAAATAAGGAAAATAGAAAGAACATAGCCGTGACTAGAAAGAGAAGCGGAGAGTGTGTGTATATATTATTTTATTGGAGTTTATCGAAGCGTATCAATTCGGAGAACTGATTACTTGTTTTCACATCCGCGTTCTCGGGCGCTCTTCTCCTGGGATCATGACTACGTCTTACTTGGGCTTCTATAGGTAATAGTGCAGCACTTGTCTTCTTTCAACGCCTATAGATTTTATATCATCTTATATGATAAATTATTTAACAAAGATGGTTGTATGCAGGTAACTTGTAGAATATAGAATATATTAATTGTTTGGATTTTAGATGGAAGCTATTGGCTCTTTTGTCTTTTTGTAGCAAGCAAAAACAGAAAATAGTTTGCTAGTAATATTATTATGATCTTTTGAATAGGCTTAGTATGTTTAATGTATCAATTGTTTAATAGGAGGATGGTATTGATGGTTGTTTGAATTTAATCTTTAGGAAATTCTAGAGGTACTGTCGAATGGTCAGGAATTGGATTGGATTGCCTATCAAGTTAATGTAAGTGGTGAATTTACGCATTGTGCACTGCGTATTTTTCATATAAAATTATATTGAGTATATGCGGATTTATGTCTGATGAATTATATCCTTTTGTGTGATTTACTCACATGTTAAGTATTAATTTGGAGGTGACGCACATGGATATTTGGTATAAGCCTATGCTTATTTCTTTCTCGATAATCATATCTTTTCATATAGTAGTAAGTTGTGATGCATATGTGGTTGGTTTCACTACTGGTTGGCTTTTGGCAATTCTTTATAAAGTATTTGGTTATATGAACTTTGTTCGCTTTCTTAAAAATATATGCATCTCAGGTCAATATACCGGTTTATGTCGGATATATGTAAGTTATTAAAACATGGCTCAATGTGCCTCTATGAGATTTTATTTTAGCCCTAAGAGCCAAAATTTGGGTCTCACCGTTCCGGAACCACTGGCTTAATAATTGTGGGGTTTACCGAGTCAACCGGAGCATAAAGTGTTGATCGCATTGAGATGTGACATGCTTATTTCCATTTCATGATTTTTAAATTTTCTTAAATATTTGCATCAAGTGCTAGAGTTCATTGATGATTCTCTATCATTCTTATATTATGCTTATCATTTGTTGAAATATTTGAATTTTTGCAAAACTAGTGTTCACTGTACGAATTTATCCACTTATTGAGTTGTGAACTCATTGTGTTGTTTTCAGTCTTTTCAGAGACTCGGGATTAGGTGGAATTGATGATTTTTTAAATTCTTAGAACAAAGTAAGGAATAAAATTCGAGGTTGTTATTGTCTTCTAGGTGAAGGTTAAATAAAGTTTTTGATGTTTAGTTGACAAATTGAGAGTTTTGTAATAATGAGATTTTTTCCTTTAGGTTGTGTTTTATTTCAAGTTGAGAAATATTTATTTATATCAAGTTAATTGGATTAATGCTAACTTTTGGGATTATAGAGAATATTTAGTTTTGGTTTTAGTTCAATGAAGAGATTATTTTGATGATCTTTTAATGAATGTATATTTTTGGAGGACTTTTCACAGGTTTAGTCCAGCTCCAATATTCCTTCTAGATTCGAAAATTTGGGGTTGTGATAGTTGCAATGCCTTCCCTAACATTCAGTAAACCAAACTTTCATAGCTCTGTTCGATGAGCCTTTGGGATTTGTCAAAAAGAATACAGAAAAGAGAGATTAGACAGTTCTAGGACATTACATAAGCTTCAGAAACCCCTGAAAGGATATCATCTTACAAAGAGAATAACCTTGTTCTAAAGCTTACAACATGCGTAATTCGAACGAATCCAACCCCCTTACATGAAATTTATTTCCGTTACACTTTCACAGATTATAAAGTTCAAACAGATTCACTTGTAATATCTGAGAAATCTGTTTTTGTCGAGTTATAATATGATCATTTTTATCGACTATTTCATTAGCGGTAGGAGAACTTCAACCTCGCTTCACTGGTCTCTGCACAGAGGACTTGTTTGGATCTTCTGTTTTGAGCTTTGGTGGTTTAATTAGTCTCCCCTTTCTTACCCTGCAAAACCAAAAACAGAAGAAACATTGATATTTACCATATTACTCCGTTTATTGGCAAATTTATAATTTTAAAAAATTGTAGGCTTTAATTTCTTTACCTTTTCCCCAGCTTTCATAAAATCTCTCCAACTGGATACCTAAACTCACAACAAAGTCGGGATGATTAGTAGATTTTAGTCAAACAGTTTCATGTAATGTTGGGTACGGAAGAAAATGTTAGAAACCAAGACCTTGAGCAATCAAGTTTGCTAAATTAAGAATAGCCTTCGATTTGCTAGCGAGGCTCTCATCGCATTATAGGATATTAGGATTACAAGATATAGATTCAAATTATGAAATGGAACAATCGCGCGCAACTTAGTAAAACTACAATAGTGTTTCTGCAGAGAATGACATTTTACCGTTAATATTGTTAAAATATATCGAACAATCAACTAATATGAATTTTATCAGAATAAACTATTATACGCATACCCTTTTTCCTCTTGTCCCTTCCCGCTGCTCCTCGTGTTCACGCTTCCTCTTCCACATCTCCTTTGTTTCTTCTTCGTCGTTCTTCAGTATTCCTTCTTCTTCTGATATCTGCAATTTGGAGATTACATAACAGAGTCTAAAAAACTACTTAACTACTAAATGACTGACTGATAAAAATAAGTTCATAAGGTTCAGCATACCCTCATTGCCATTTTTCTCAGGTGCCACTCTTGATTAGTTAAGATCTCGTGTACTTTCAGTTTCAGTTGTTGCTAAAATTCTGCCGATTGCTCATACTGCTGTTCATGCTTTCCCTATTCATAGATACCAACTTCATTTAGCTTTGACTTCGATCTTAAGTATCCAGAGAGCAAGTATCAACATACATTAAAATTATATCCATTGGGAGCTGGTTATGTTATTTTTTATATTTGACACAATGCAAGAATATGCCTGCTTAATGACTTAAAAAATGAAACTATACCAGATATATCAGATGAACATGTTATTTTTTATATTTGACGATGCAATAATATGCCTGCTTAATGACTTAAAAAATGAAACTATACCAGACATCAAGCAGCTTTTGCATGTATAATCCATCCTAAAAAAGGTGTTCCTTCGCAATTCAAGTTTCAAGAGTCAATAACATGCTTTCGGTAGACTATAGGACCAAGAGAGCTCATTCAACAGTAGTATTCTAACTATCGAGGAGAATATACGAATTTGAGTGTTGAGAGGTGTAGGCGTCAAAAAATGCTTACAGGCATCCAAATACCACTCAAAACAACAGGGAAGAACAATATACACGTCATCAGGCAACACATGGCGGCGCGGCAGGACAGGGTGCCGCGGCTAAGGCGCGGCAGCCTAAGGTGCCGCGGCTAAGGCGCGACAGCTTATGGTGCCGCGGCTAAGGCGCGACAGCCTATTGTGCCGCGGCTAAGACGCGGCAGCCCATGGTGCCGCGGCAATTAAAGAAGGATGCTGTGGCAGTTATAAGGCAGTTATTCGATGATGTTTTGAAGTCTACGTGGCGGCGTTTCAGAAATAGAATGTGTGCTGACGTGGACAAGCAGTTAAACCACGAAAAAAGTGGTTAAAGGTCGTGGGAGAGCGGTTTCAAGCACGATGGAACGTGCTGATAATCCTAACGGACGGGATTCGAGGCCATCAGCCCGCCCAAACTCGACCCTCGCGTTCGAGTTGATTCAGCTTCCAAACGCGATGCTCACCTGCGCGTTCAAATTTCCCAACGCTGGGCTCACCCACGCGTTCCAATTCTCAAATGCAGAAGGCATCTCTGTGTTGAGACCACCATGAACAGCAATTTCTTGGTTACCAAAGCGATCAAAGCCAGGAAGAAACAAACGACTCCACTGGGGAGTCTGTTGGAGGAGTACAGATAGAGTACAGTCAACAACGGCGAAATCATCTGACTCGATCAGGCGGGAAGAGCAATCAATCCACCAAATTCTGGGATCCAAAGTATTCCGAAAATTCGTCCCAGTCAACCGCGAACTTTCGAAAACTTTGGAGGGGGTTCTGTAGGTTGTCTAAAAATCACAATAGATAGCTTATTCAAACAAGCTCCGACAACGGAGGTCACAATCAGACGACTTCCCAATCACTGTATCCGCAACTCCACAATTGCCACAAACGCGACCTCACCTCTGAGATGATTGATCTTGATGGCTGTGACAACAGCATGGCTAATATCGTAGCAACTATTAGAGATGCTGATGAGCAGTGGGACGATTTCAGAAATAAAAAGTTGGACTCAGTTGGTGAGTTGCTTGGTAGAGAGCTATGGGCGAATATTCATCTTTAAGACACTATGGATGTTGATTCCCGTCTAGCTCCTACAACGAAAGCTACAATCAAATAGCTTTCGGGTCGATGATCGAAACATATAGTCGAATAGTTGCTTGGTAGAGAGCTATGGGCGAATATTCATCTTTAAGACACTATGGATGTTGATTCCCGTCTAGCTCCTACAACAAAAGCTACAATCAAATAGCTTTCGGGTCGGTGATCGAAAGCGGCAAATAGAGGACTTTTCACATAGATCGAGAAAGGTTACAATTCAACGACACTTCCGACAACTGATGAAAACTCTATGCAGCAGTCTTCACAATCTACAGTGAAAGTTACAATCTGACGACTTTCACACTCCACAACAGCTAAAGCCAGGATTACTGAACAACGGTCCTTGCAACGCTCTACAGAAGAAGTTACAAATCAGCTAACTCCTTCTGAAACGCGGGTGTCATCCCCGCGTCATAACTTTGCAAGCCACAGCGACCCTCGCGTCGTCAAGCCACGGCGACCCTCGCGTCGACAATGCACAAGCCAAACGTGAGCGACCCTCGCGTTCAAAGGTGTTCAACCAACAGCGACCCTCGCGTTCAAAGGTGTTCAACCAACAGCGACTCTCGCGTCATCAAGGCACAAACCAAACGTGAGCGACCCTCGCGTTCAATGGTGTTCAGCTAACACCCAACTTCGCGTCTCAATTCAAAGAACACGAAGTTGAGGTTCTGAACGCCAGATTGGGCGTTTGACTCACTCAAACATAAGTCGAACGGTTCCAAAACCGTTTATCCCACGTTATGAGGGGATTTTCACCCACGTAGGAGCAGATATAGGGGTCAGTTACAACCTCTTGCGGAAACCTATACTGCCGCGCCAATAGCTGCGGCAGTGTAGACTGCAGCGGCCAAAGAGAAAACACTCGGTCAGTTATTTCGCCCCCGTTTCAACTGTGGTGCACTGAGACCCCTATAAATACCTCCCTAAACACGAAGTAAAGGAGAGAGAGCATTTGGGGGCAGAAGAGGCTTGAGCTTTCAGTGATTTTGAAGAAGAGAGAGAACTTTCACCCTTTGACAAGCATCATTCGGTGATTCCTAGAGATCTAAGCTCAGACTTGATCTTTGGAAGAACGGACATCTTACATCGATAAGATATTCGTTTTCAAATCTTTACTTCGATAAACGAAGGAGAGATCCCTAAGCACCCTCACGATCTTTGAATCGGTGGTCAACGAGCCAAAGCACTCACGGCACATGCAAAGTCCCACAAAGCAGGAGTTGATAGACAATTTCTGTGTTATTTTCTCGAGAGTTGCTGTAGGCTGTCTAAAAATCACAATAGATAGCTTATTCAAACAAGCTCCGACAACGGAGGTCACCACATGCAAAGTCCCACAAAGCAGGAGTTGATAGACAATTTCTGTGTTATTTTCTCGAGAGTTGCTGTAGGCTGTCTAAAAATCACAATAGATAGCTTATTCAAACAAGCTCCGACAACGGAGGTCACAATCAGACGACTTCCCAATCACTGTATCCGCAACTCCACAATTGCCACAAACGCGACCTCACCTCTGAGATGATTGATCTTGATGGCTGTGACAACAGCATGGCTAATATCGTAGCAACTATTAGAGATGCTGATGAGCAGTGGGACGATTTCAGAAATAAAAAGTTGGACTCAGTTGGTGAGTTGCTTGGTAGAGAGCTATGGGCGAATATTCATCTTTAAGACACTATGGATGTTGATTCCCGTCTAGCTCCTACAACGAAAGCTACAATCAAATAGCTTTCGGGTCGATGATCGAAACATATAGTCGAATAGTTGCTTGGTAGAGAGCTATGGGCGAATATTCATCTTTAAGACACTATGGATGTTGATTCCCGTCTAGCTCCTACAACAAAAGCTACAATCAAATAGCTTTCGGGTCGGTGATCGAAAGCGGCAAATAGAGGACTTTTCACATAGATCGAGAAAGGTTACAATCCAACGACACTTCCGACAACGATTTTTGGCATCTGAACCACACAGGTTGGATTCAAAAGATCTAAACCATACAGGTTGGAGATTTTCAGTTCTAAAACAAACTCGACAGAGTTAAAGGATCGGATTTTTGATAATCAGATCAAGGGTTGGATTCTTTATCATCAAAACCACTCAGGTTTGGAGATTCGGCAACAACAGCAACGAAATCCTTGGAGATAGGATTTTTGAACCAACCTCAGAAAATCAAATCTGAGAGAATCCTTCAACAACAGAAAAACAGCTTGATTATTAACCGAATTTTCGGTTCCAACAACTCTATTCACAGAGTTCAAACTCGTTCAGAGTTCTTAAACTCATTCAGAGTTATTCATAAAACTTTCCACGAAAGTTCATCGTTCCCACGAGATAAAGACGGTCGGATCGTCAACGGAGAGCAAGTTCGACGCAATCAATCGAAGGAAGCACTCCATCGCTGCCAAGAAGAACCCAGTTTTAAACAAAGGGGAAAATCAAATTCGTTTTCCTCTCTTTTGTAATCAAGTTGTAACCGAGATCAAAGGAATCAAAGTCACATTTTCTTTATTCTCTTCTTTACAATTTTTCCAACAAACAAAAGATGGCGACTCCGCTGGGGACTAGCTTTTCCGACGATGAAGTGGTGGCTCAGTCCGACGTCCACCTCTTGGGAACGACTGTAGAAACTCTCGTCGTAGAGTTTGATCAGGCGAAATACGAGGAAGCCCTATCCTCTGGATCGCTTAGCCCCAAGGCTAAGCATGGTGTCCGCAAGATCTCCAAGGAGATCAATTCTGTTGTTGAAGAGCCGAAGAAAGCCCTCTCCTTCGGCCAGGAACTCAAATTGGCTCTGCTGGCTGAAAAGCCCACGTCCGCGTCAGCACAGCGTGCTTCGGGCCACAAACGGCCTCTGGAAGAGACGAGTTCCATAAACGTCAACGACGTTGCTGCTAAGGCTTTGAAACAAGCCAAAAAGAACGCCGCTCGCCGACGGAGAAGATCCATCCGACGAGCACACTTACGAGAAAGCCGATTGTTGGCCCAACGCGAAGATCGCGTTTCTAAAGATCCAACCGAACTTGGCGTCCCCAAAGAAGAACGCTCACTGCGTGGTAATGAGCCCAACTATCAGCCTAGGCTGATACAGCTCAAACGCGACCCTGAGTGGCGCGTTGTTCACTCAAAACGCAGCCCTCAGAATGGAGCTGCCAAAACCAAACGCGACCCTCATAGGCGCGTTCCAATTGAACATGACTCTCAGGAGTCTGTTTCACAAATTAAACGCGACCCTCAGGTGCGCGTTCAAACGAAGCATGACTCTCAGGAGTCTGTTTCACCAACCAAACGCGACCCTCAGGGGCGCGTTCAACCAAAACTTGACCCTCAGAGGTCAGGTTCATCATTTAAACGCAGGCCTCGGCCTAGTGTTTTCAAACGCGACCCTCGCGTTACTTCTCAAGAACGCGATCTTCAAGAGGTCCGTCAGGTTCAAAAAAGTCAGCGTGGCTTTAAAATTCACGTTCGACAAGAACCAATCTCACCTACCCAAGGGCAGGGGGTTCCAACTCCACCTCCAAGTCCGGGGAAAGTTTCCTCCCAAGTTCCTGATCTTCGGGAATTGTTGTCGAGAGGAAAATCAGCAGCACAAACAGCTCACCCATGTCAATGTGAGAGGCTTATCTCGGCAGTCTTGTCAGAATGCCCTTGTTGTGCAACAACACCTCGGCAGTCTGTATTCGACAGGTTGACGAATGTCGTTAGACCTGCCAAACGACAACGCCGCAACAAAAAGAAGACAGTTGAAGCGGAATACCCTCAGGTCACTATCAACATGATCGGCCGAGGGAAAGCCTTGCCTACTGATTCCGATGAGTCACAAGAGAGTCATCACTCGACTGTCAGAGAAATTTGTGACCAGTTCGAAGGAGTATATCAGAATACTCGGACTCGAACAGGAGCTATTCGCCCGGTTGACTATCAAAAGTTAGCCAAAGGCATTACAACAAGTGAAGAACATTCAGCAATAGCTGAATCTCAATCGTCAAGCTCTGTTGGAGCACGCGAGGTCTCCGCTTACATGTCAGGGAATCACGAAGACATCGCCAAAAGAGTGGACGAACATCATGTCATGCTCCAGGCGCAACAAGAGACACTTCTCCAATTAAAGGATATGCTGGCTCAGCTTCTTGCTGAAAAAGGCCACAAACCTGAATCTTCCCGGAGAACAACTTCAAAGGGAAAACAAAAAGTGCACGAACATTCAGATCGTGAGACTCACAACCTGGGATCCTCTTCTGAAGGTGAGAAGGAGATGGAGAAAGAACTGCACCCTCAATCTACTAAAGTGGATGAGCTGGAGGCTCGCCTTAACGCAATCGCCAACCGAAGCGAGCTCCGGGAAGAGGGAGTTGTGCGGCCTTACCCTGCTGAGTGGGATACAGCTCCCTACCCACCGAAGTTTAAGGCCCCTACCTTACAACCGTTCGATGGTACAGGATCGCCAAATCAGCACATTTACTACTTCAAGTCCCAAACTGGGGATGTAGTAGCAAACGACGCCATCCTGACCAGGCTGTTCATCGGTACCCTTAAGGGTGTCGCCTTCGAATGGTTCATGAAATTGCCTGCCGGATCTATTCAGAAATGGGTAGACCTGGAAAGGCTATTCTTGGCCAGATTCTTTGAGGACGACACGGAGGTCTCGGTCCCAACTCTTCTTGCCACTAAGCAAAGGAAAGGAGAGTCCATCAAAACCTATGTGGAGAGATTCCGCAGCATGGCATTGCGATGCCCCTCAGGTATGACCCAATCAACTCTGGTTGAAACTTGCAGGCACAACCTGCAGACCCAGCTCCTTGCTCAAATGGGGGTGGCAGAATGTCGCTCCTGGAGACAACTAGTCTCACAAGGAGAACAAGCTGAAGAAATAGTGGCACGGGTCAAAGCCGAAGAAATGCCACAACCCAAGCCGCAGCAGCAAAATCAGCAACGCAACCAGAACAACGCCCAACGGTCTAAGGGGAAGGAGACCTTGGCGGCCGACTACACGCGAGTTCCACCGCCGAACAAGCAGGGCAAAGCGCCAAATCAGCAAAGAGCGCCCAAGCAGTATTCGTTCAAAGAGGAGCACGTGGATACATTATTCCAATTGCTTCGAAAGAACAACAAGCTGCAATTGCCTGAGGTCAGGAAGCCGGATGAAGCAGGGAAAGTAGATGACCCCAGCTATTGTCGTTATCACAGATTCCTTGGACATCCTACCAAAAAGTGCTATGTCTTCAAAGACATCTTACAGAATCTGGTGAACGCTAATGTGCTCACACTGAAGCCAGAGCAGAAGACCGTATCTACTAATATGATAGCGGTCCAATTTGGTGATTTTCCCCCGGTAGTAACGACGGACGGCGTCGTCCCCATTCGCAAGGGAGAAATACGTCTGAAGAATGCTGACTTGCATAGTCAGAAGGACAGGGGGTTGGTGCCCCTCACTACCCCAAAAGGGGAAATCATGTGGGTCCATCCTGATCTGCTGGGAGATCAACAATGGACGAACACCCCGTCCAAAAAGAAGGGAGGCAAGGCTAAGTCTTCCAACATGATTAGCCCCTCCATTACTGAAGATGATGACCACCTCAAGCCTCTTACTGATTCAGAAGAGGAGAGGATTGTTCTAGCGGCATACCCAGAAGGCAATCCTGGCACTCGGTCAGGAAAAGCTTACCTGAGAGATTATGGCCAGAACGCTCCAGAGGTCGTGGAACAGCCCCAAGACGCTGGGGGTTCTGTTCCGAAAAAGCCAGTAGACAAAGGAAAACAGAAGGAGCTCCGATTCCACAGAAATCTCCACCAGGAAACTGGAGAGTCGAGCGCTCCCTTCCAATTCAACGTCATGGCGCAGCTGGCCAACATACCGGCCAGGATTACTTTATATGAGCTCCTAAGGTTATCCAAAACTACCAAGGAAGCTCTGATTGAAGCCCTGAAGAATACAGAGAGCTTCATCACCCAAGTCACCCCGGCTCCCGAAGCCTCTGATGATCAAACGTGTCTACAATGTCTGCAAGCGGCGAGGAGTCTACCCTGCATATCGTTCACGCAAGAAGACATGCAGGTCAAACATGAACATGACCGACCACTGTACTACACAGGATATATCGGATCCTCCGAAATCAGTCGTGTTCAAGTTGACCCGGGCTCAGCACTCAGCATCATGCCCTACAGGGTCATGCAGGTCCTAGGGATTCCCATGCACCGGCTGCACACCACCCAGACTACAATCTTCGGGTTCAATGCAAACAGTACCCGACCCCTGGGAAAGATTAAACTCAGATGCCAGATCGGAGATCTCAAGTCTGAGGTAGCATGCTACATCATAGATGCGGACACGTCCTACAACCTTTTGCTAGGACGACCATGGATACATGCAAACCGCATTGTCCCATCTACTTTGCATCAGGTTATGAAGTACGCCAATGACAAGGGCGAAGTCAGAACCTTGATCGCAGAGAAATACCCCTTCCGAGGAGTAGAAAACTTCCACACCGACTCCGTCTTCTATTTGGAATCCCAAGAGAAAGAAGATGTGGACAGCGGTAATGAAGCTGACATCGAGCCAGACCCCGATGAAGATTGTCCTTGGGAGTTAAACTTTGATGTAATGGGTCAGGGTGAGAGTAATAATGATGTACCGAGTGGGGGCGAGTGGTGCATTAATGAAGATTTCATTTTAGCGTACTTGTCTGATGTCTCTCTTAACAATAAACAAATAGAGAATGATTCTAGTGCAGGTACCAACCCATGGCACGTACTGTGCACCGAGGCGTCACTCACCTTACCAATCCAGTCATCTTTCGCTTCGGATGAAGAAGTGGAGGACGCACAGAAGGCTTTCTTCAAAGTCCCATCCAAAAGGAGAGGGCAGAAGCCGATCTGTTTTGGTAAAGTCAAATCCGAACCACTCCAACGTGAAAGTTCGGAAGAAGACGATGGGGTCCCCCAATTCCATTACCATGAACCCAATTCTAAATACTTAATGAAACGAATGGGGTATAATTTTAATGAGAAACAGGGCCTGAACTTCGGGAAGGGAAGACGAACACCGATCCGGATGTCTCTCACTCCTGAAGGAAAACCTCCGGATTATTATCAAAAAACCGGAAGGGGCGTGGGTTACGTCACACCTCCCCCCGTCTCGGAAAACGAAATCAGTAATTACTTACGTCATGACCAGTCATCTGGAATATCGTCATACGAGTCCGACGTCAGTATTGGACCCTTCTTTAAAAACTTGACTGTGAACATGGTTTCAACAAGTCATCCAGACGAAGACGCAGGGGGTGACGAGGAATTATTGGAATCGACTGATGATCCTTGGATCAAGCGTCTCAATATCCTGTGGGATATGCGTTTCGAACAACGTGAACCACCCACTGAAGATAAAGTGATCCAAGTCAACATGGGAGATGAGTCTGACCCCAAGCCCATCTTTATAGCCGAAGACCTATCATCCACCGAGAAGGAAGACCTTATATCTCTCATCCGAGAATATATAGATGTCTTCGCTTGGAACTATGAAGATATGCCTGGCCTTGACCCGAAGGTTGCCGTGCACCGTCTCAACATTGATCCGGACGCAAAACCCGTTAAACAACAACAACGTAGGTTTCGTCCAGAGATCATGGAATCAATCGAGTCAGAAGTTAAAAAGCTTATAGACTCAGGTTTTGTGAGGGAAGAACAACACCCAGATTGGGTAGCCAACATTGTTCCAGTTCCTAAGAAGAATGGTAAAGTCCGGATATGCATCGATTTCCGCGATCTTAATGCCGCCTGTCCAAAGGACGAATTCCCACTTCCTATCACGGATGTTATGATCGACAACACCTGCGGGTATGAACGGATGTCTTTCATGGACGGATTCTCTGGGTACAATCAGATCAAGATGCACCCGGACGACGAGAAGCACACTGCCTTTAGAACACCACTGGGGGTATATTGCTACACAGTGATGCCCTTCGGCCTGAAGAATGCAGGTGCAACTTATCAGCGTGCAATGAACACGATCTTTCACGAACACCTCCGGAAGAAAATCGAGTGCTACGTTGATGACATAGCGGTAAAGAGCCAATGCAGAGACGATCATCTTGCAGATCTGAAGACCATGTTCGAAATCATGCGAGCACATCAGCTGAAGATGAATCCGACAAAATCATTTCTCGGAGTTTCAAGTGGAAAATTCCTGGGATTTATTGTTACATCCAAAGGAATCTCTCTTGACCCAGAAAAAGTGCGTGCCATCCAAGACATGCCACCTCCGAAGAATCTCAAAGAGCTCAGAGGTTTGCAGGGCAGACTGGCCTACATTCGAAGATTCATCTCAAATCTTTCAGGGCGTTGCCAACCTTTCTCTAAACTCATGAAGAAAGGAGTATCCTTTGTTTGGGATGGAGAGTGCCAAAGAGCATTCGATGAGATTAAGAAATATCTTACTCAACCGCCAGTTCTCGTGGCCCC
Source organism: Asparagus officinalis (assembly GCF_001876935.1). NCBI lineage: Eukaryota > Viridiplantae > Streptophyta > Magnoliopsida > Asparagales > Asparagaceae > Asparagus > Asparagus officinalis. Next base: position 146,738,106 of record NC_033800.1, on the reverse strand, counting down.
GATATCAGGAAAACCATTCCTGTTATATGTGAGAGCCATGGATCATTCCCTTGGAGCTTTGTTGGCCCAGAACAACGATCAGGGTCAAGAACAAGCCATCTATTACCTGAGCCGGACTATGATGGGAGCCGAACATCGGTACAATCCGGTCGAAAAAGAATGTCTCGCTTTGGTATTCGCAATTCAAAAGATGCGACATTACCTAGTTGGACAGACAATTCACGTCATTTCCAAAGTAAATCCTTTGAGAGTACTGATGACGAAACCATCATCTCTGAATTGCCGGCTTGCAAAATGGGCCATTCTCTTGTCACAGTACGACATGCAGTTCATGCCCCAAAAGGCGGTCAAGGGTCAAGCACTGGCAGACTTCTTAGCCGATCATCCAGTATCGGGAACGTCTAAATTGTATGAGGAATTACCTGACGAGGTTGCTGAAGCTTGCGCTACCCAAGAAGCTACGCAAGTGTGGAAGTTATTCTTCGACGGTGCATCCAGAGCAAATCCTCATGGAGCAATCACCGCGGGAGTAGGAGTAGTGCTAATCTCTCCAAACGGCCATGTAATCCCAAGGGGATTTTCCTTAATCGAACCTTGCACCAACAACGTAGCCGAGTATAACGCTCTGCTATTAGGCATGCAATTTGCTGAAGAACTTGGTATTCAGCATCTTGAAGCTTACGGTGACTCTCAGCTCATCGTTAATCAAGTTCGAGGAGAATATGAAGCACGTCATGAGGATTTGATCCCGTATTACTTTGCAGTGCTAGAGCAGGCTCAAAAGTTCGAGGGCTTCTTTATCGAATACGTGCCACGAGCTCAGAATGCTTACGCAGATGCTCTAGCCTCCTTGGCAACCTCATTAGCGTTGCCACCGAAGACTGAAACAACGATTCCAGTCGCGGGACGGAAATTATATTTTTCTAAAATTCCTACAGAAGAAAACCTAGACGAGACACCGTCAGAAGAAGTCTGTACAACTTCTATGGAGTTTGAATCCAGGGATTGGCGATTCCCGTACATCGACTATGCCGTATATGGAATTCTACCCGATGATCCTAAGGAAGCGGCCTCTATCAAACGAAAGGCCCTCCGATTCTATTACGACGCAGTCTCTCAAGTCCTGTATCGTAAATCGCATGATGGAGTTTTGCTTCGATGTCTCTCCCGGAAAGAAGCAAAAGAGGCCCTCAAGGAAGCTCACGGCGGAATGTGCGGAGCTCATCAGCCTGGAGCTAAGTTAGGAGATCGCCTCCGACGCATCGGCTATTATTGGCCGAAGATGTTTTCAGACGCGGTTGACTATGCTAAACGTTGTCACGCGTGCCAAATTCATGGGGATTTCATCCACCAGGCGCCAGGAAATTTACACCCCACATCAGCGACTTGGCCATTCGAAATGTGGGGTATGGATATCGTCGGACCGATTTCCCCTCCGACATCCAAGGGACACCGGTTCATTCTAGCCGTGACCGATTATTTCTCCAAATGGGCGGAGGCAATCCCGTTGAAAGAAGTCAAGACTTCAAACGTGATCAAGTTTATCAAACATCACGTCGTCTACCGTTTTGGAGTCCCGAGGCGAATAGTTCACGACAACGGGACACAATTCGTCAGCTTTGGGTTCCAGAGATTCTGTGACAGATTCAGAATCCAAAGTGTTGCATCTACGGCTTATTATCCGCCAGCAAATGGTCTTGCAGAAGCCTTCAATAAAACCATAGTGAAGCTTCTCAAAAAGTTTGTTTCTAAAAGCCGGCGCGATTGGGATGAAAGACTGGGTGAATGTCTTTGGGCTTACCGTACTACAGTAAGGACCTCCACAAGAGCTACGCCATTCTCTTTGGTATATGGCTGCGAGGCGGTACTACCATTGGAAATTCAGATTCCTTCTCTGAGAGTCGCTATCACAACTGGACTAACAGAAGAAGAAAAGCATCAACGACGTCTGCAAGAACTTGAAGCCTTAGACGACAAGCGACTTCAAGCTCAACAACAAATAGAGTTGTATCAAGCCCGTATTTCCAAAGCCTACAACAAAAAGGTTAAGGAACGGATCTTCAAGAAAGGCGATCTAGTGTTGGCCAACAGACGACCCATGGTGATGACACACAAAACCAAAGGGAAGTTCAATCCTAAATGGGAAGGGCCCTTCGTAATAGAATCAGTCTATTCGAACGGAGCATACCGCCTCATCAATCAAGAAGGAGACAGGCTCATGATGCCAATTAATGGGAAGTTTCTCAAGAGATACTTCCCGTAAATCATGTAGCCCCCTAAACCCCAACCAAATCAGGCTGGGGGTTGCCTATTCATAGTGTAATTCTATCTTGTATTTCGTCATGTTAACACTACACCTCTGACGATTGTAATTTGATGGAATTATTCTGAATAAATGATAAAGGGAATTTCGATAACATTTGCATTATTTTCTATTGTCTTGAACCAGATTTCAATAAAAAGAGACGATAAAGAGCAAAAGTGATATCATTTTCATTCGATGTGGTTAATCCAAACACAAAATGAAAAAGATACAAAATTCCTTAATCAAAAACAGGTCAAGAGCTAAACATCAGGCTTCATTAACTTGAGGGTTTTTAGCCTAGACTTGAAAGCAGAGAGTTTCTCCCGGTGAGCTGCTCGAACTTGTTCCTCGATCTCCTTTCTGAGTTCTGCTTCAATAGGAAGAGTAGCAACAATGTCTTTACGAGTCTGCTCGGCTGCGTGGAGTGTACGGCAAAATTTCGTATAAATTTGGCCACTTTTATGCTCAAGCTCTTTTCTGACATCCTCGTAGTGGGCCAATTGAGCTTTCTTCTGGTCCAACTCGGCCTCTAATCGAGCGATAGTCTCTTCAATATCACGAATATCAGAAGCAACACGTTTGATTTTAGCATATGCTTTAGAGTGTCGCTTCCTTAAAGTTGATATACGGGCTATTTTATCAGATAGTTCCTTGCGAAGATTCCCTGGGTGATGCGCTCTCGAGATTATCGCCAAGGAAAGAGCCGGCTCCACTTCAGAATCTAAATTGGCGCGCTGTAACTCCCTGAAAGCTGTCAATTCTGCCATCAAAAGAGTGATCCCACCCTGGCAGTGCTCAGTCCAGGATGCATCCCCTTTGGCCTTGATGTCGTCCAAACATTGGCTCAAGATGGATTTACAGTCTTCAAGAGAAGCCCCCTCAACACTGATCATACCAATAATTGTTTGCATCCAACGTTCCAGTTCATCAATTGATTTCTTCAGAGCTCCTGAGCGTGGAGGAGGAAGAGTTGGATAGATTGGATCCGTATGATCATCCTGAACACGTGTTGGAGCAACTTCAGAAGAAGGACCCTCTTCAGCCCCATCGTCTTCAGGAACTGAGGGGATCGATTGGGGCATTTCGTCCTCTCCGTCAGTAGAACGCTCAACGAGCGCAGACTTCATCGCATCCCCCATTATTTTGGCCCTCTTGGAATTCTTGGCCATGACAGGTATCCGCTTACGGATTCTCCTGTCATACTCACCTTGCTCAGCAGCAGAAAGAGCTTCCTTACCCGATCTTAAAGAACGAGGTGTAGGAACGGGCTCTTCTGCAGGAATCTCCTCAGTTGTCTTTTCTTCAGGAGAATCATCAATTGGCTTTCCCTCTTCAATTCCCGTAGGAACCTCTTCTTCAGAAGGTTCTACGGTGGACAAGTCTTTAGGAGCTTCAACGGCTCCGGTCGCTTCCTGTTCACAAGATAGGTATTCTTCCATCCCTGGTAGACGAGTACTCGCAGAACCGCTCCGTGAACGATACAATTCCCGAATCTCGTTTATACATGAAGTATAAACGTCATATTCCGGAATCCGAGAAGCTTCGGCAAACCACTGGCGGCAATCCATAACAGTAGAACAGCCGGGCGGTGAGTTGGGTAAAGTGAATTGCGCATGGGTTCCCCCGGCGGAGAAGAAGTACCATGCGCGAGCTCCTTCGTATAAATTCCCAATCTGAGCTAACGCCGGGTTAGGATTGCCAACATAGAGTTGGTCATATCCAAACTGTCTCGCGAACCGAGAAGGCATGTAAGGCTCGATTACGCACTTCTCCCGTGAGCGATAGACCAGGTAGCCCAACCTGATCATAAGAAGCCAGCTGAAGGTACCCTCTTCCAAAGAAGACGAGCCTTCAAAAAGCAAATCCATGAAACGAGCATCCTTAACATCAGCCCCGTCAAAGTTAGGAGTACAGCAGAAAACCTGGTAATTATCCTCTCGGGATAAAAGCTGTCGAGCCCTGACTATATAAGAACTAGTCCACGTGGCCGACTCCAATCTTTGTACGAAGGGAGTATAAGCATCACCCCCTTCATGCACTCCCGTCATTAATGAAGGGCAATGCAACACGAACCAAGCCATTAAATATGTGTATGGCACTGGTACACGTGGTTGAGGAGCTTTTCCAGCTTTCTTCTTAGCGGCTTTGACTCTCGAAGCACTGAGGAGTTCTGAAGTCAACACCCTCAGGCCATTCTGAATACAGCTAACCATAGCAGTAAGGAGGCTCACAGGTCTCCCATGCGCTAGCAAAACAGCTGGGTACACTACCTCAGCTAATATTACCTCTATCGGTCTTGACGGTACCACGTACCGCTTCAACCAAATCATGAAGAAGCCTGCAAGCAGAGCCGTGTCAGAGATAGGAACTGTGGCTTGGTAGTGAAAACTTTCAAACTCGGCACCAGCTTCAAAATCATCCTCTGCATGCTCTGTCTTATAGGTAGCACTGGAAGCTGTAATTCGAGCTTTGGCATCCTTACGAGAGATCACAGCAACCCGAGATACGGCTATATCTTTCCGGTTTAAATTCTGAAAGAGGTAGTCTGCCTACGTGGTATGCATAATGCCCCCTCCACGCATCCCAAAGACTTGGGCACATATGTGGAAATGGCACATCAGCTCCCAGAAAGTAGCACAAATTTCCGGGTGCGCCACCTTCAGTAGAAAAAGTTCCTCGGTGGTGGGAATGAACTCCTCGTAGGGCATTTTTCCAAGCGACAGCCCCGACACTGCCTGCATCTCATGAAGAGCAAAACCTAACTCTCCAGCAGGCGTAAAGAATGTGCAGCTGTCAGGGTTATATTTCTCCAACATAGCGAAGAAATTATGAAGACTCTGCACGACTCCCCGTCGTGCAGCTAACACCGGAACTGTGAGACCCGATTGAGTGAGCGAGTCTTTAAGCTCTTCAAGAACAAAGTCAACCATACGGGTCCACCAACCTCCTTCTCCGGAACAGATCCATCCAGGAGATCTGAACGTCTGGGTAGAGAATTCACCCTGAGTTGCAAGGAATTGGCGAATAAAGATGTTCGCTGGACGTGGCATCTCCTGAACCAGCTCCTTCTTCTCAAACAAACCAGGTCTTAACCCCTTTAGTTGCCCCCCGATTTGCGTACGAGCTCGCCGACCAAATCCAAGCGACACATTCTCCTTCTCTTTTACTATGTCGAAGGTCAAGCCCCGACGGCAGCTCACATTCAGAAAGTAGGAGAGAGGGTACATCCTCTTCATGCTAGGGAGAAATAAAAAGCGATTATCAACTCTCCGCAGCAGCTTTGAGTCTTCCATACATGTGAGATGATCATTAGCTGGTATGCGATCTCCAAATATGAACGCTGGTTTAGGAAACTGGGCACGGCCAACAGGGGTCTCCAAGTCCAAGTCAGTTATCAAAATCCTGAGAGTAGAGCATTGAGGGAATTTAATCATTTCCGCTCTTTCCGAATCAGGAAAAGTACACAATGGAATTTGGTTCTGAAGACTGAATATTTCATTCGCGTCAGGTCCACCGATGTATCCAAAATGATGCTCTTGCGAAAGCGGCACGTTTGGGAGAAGCACTGCACAATCAAAAGCAGAAGTTAGCAGCTAGAAGCGAGCTATCAACATAAAGACATAGCCTGAAACATAAAGGGTTAAAGGCTCATGTCGAAATCTCCAACGCGAAGGTCGAACCTCGTGTCAGAAATCTCCAACGCGAAGGTCGAACCTCGTGTCAGAAATCTCCAACGCGAAGGTCGAACCTCGTGTCAGAAATCTCCAACGCGAAGGTCGAACCTCACGTCAGAAGTCTCAAACGCGAAGGTCAACCTCGCATTGAAAAACTTGAACGCGAGGGTCGAGACCCACATGGGATCCCAACCCCGCGTTTTCATTGAGTTGAAACGAGTCATCTTCCTCGTTATCAAGAACCCATCTAGGGTTTTCAGAGAACTTGCCAAGGCAAGTTATTTCGGGTGGCACTCACCACGACAGGGAAGCCCCCGCAGCAGCGGTGACGACGACGATGTCCCCGCATGAACAAGAACGCCGCCGGCGTCCTCAGCCGACGGCACTTCGGAAGTCGCTCCGGCGACTTTCTTGGAGTTCGAACCTCTTCTCCGAGGCGCCATTGATGCAGTCGGTCGGAGGAAATTCCTTTGAATGAGGGAGACGAAGACCGTCGGAGATCTCACCGGAATCAAACGAGAATTCTCGTTCTTGAAAATAGTCGAAAGTCTTGAAAGTCAAGTGACTTTTGATATGACCACTCAGGTCTATTTATAACAGCCACCAAGCTGTTAAGATGGCACAGGATTCTAGGAATGAATCCCAACCATCTTTCAAAACGCGAAGCTCACATCCGCGTTCAAATTTCCCAAATGCAAAGCCCAAGCCAACGTCACAAGGCCTGAGCCTCGCGTTTCAAATATTAAACGCGAGGGTCACCTCAGCGTTGCAATTCTTTTAAATGAAGAATATGCACTGGTAAGCCTACTTAACAGAGTGGTAATCAAAACCTCTGTATCTCTTCAGCAGAATTCAAATTCTCATTGGGTTAATACTACACCCCAAAATCCACTTATCAATTCTCAAAAAATAGAATGATAAGTCTCCAACTCATTGTCGATTTATTGGCTCTCCTCAGCAGAGCAATAAATAACTCGTTTTCAGTGGGGTAATAAACTCCCCCAAAATCTTGATCAAATCACAAGTCTTATAACTCATCACTCCGATGATAAAACATATAGCAGTTCTCCCCTGTGAGACGCTATAATATTCTTTCCCCACAAATGTCACGTTAAAATTACACCTCTGACAAAATCAACTTATCGATTCTCGTCAATAGAACGATAAGTCCTCAAAATTGCCCTGATCGCAATATTTCTTCTGTCACGTTAAAATCACACCTCTGACAAAATCAACTTATCGATTCTCGTCAATAGAACGATAAGTCCTCAAAATTGCCCTGATCGCAATATTTCTTCTGTCACGTTAAAATCACACCTCTGACAAAATCAACTTATCGATTCTCGTCAATAGAACGATAAGTCCTCAAAATTGCCCTGATCGCAATATTTCTTCTGTCACGTTAAAATCACACCTCTGACAAAATCAACTTATCGATTCTCGTCAATAGAACGATAAGTCCTCAAAATTGCCCTGATCGCAATATTTCTTCTGTCACGTTAAAATCACACCTCTGACAAAAATCAACTTATCGCTTCTCGTCAATAGAACGATAAGTCTTCAAAATTGCTCCGATCGCAATATCTCTCTTGCTAAGTTAAAACTACACCTCTAGCATTTATAGACTTCTTTCAGTGTTTAAAGCAAAACATAACACAGGAAGAATTCTATTAGTCAACCCTATTATGGGAGTATTCGTCCTCAGCAGTTTGAAACTTTCTAGAGTTGTCTTAAATGATAATAAAGAGAGTTCTCTGCAACAGAACCATTGTGGAGGTATATTCTAAGTCAGGAATACATCTCAGGCATTTCTCGTGACTTGTATTTAAAATCAAAAAATGATAAATGCAAGAAACAATGAGAAGTCAATATCACTTTTTATTCAAGAACCAAAAGAAAGTGATACAAAACAAACTTTGTTCTTGTCAAAAGAACATTACAGAAGCCAAGCTCACTCATGCATTAAATCAAAAGAGATGAGTTGAGCCTTGAGTTCAGCTAGCTCCGCCTCGTGGTTAGCTCGCACCATAGCTTCAGCCTTTGCTCGGAGTTCATCCTCGCTGGGTATGATGATGGCCGCCATTTCCTTTCTGACGTCTTCCAGAGCCTGAGCTTGTGCATGATACTCCAAAGTACTAGCTGCATTCTGGGTACTAAGGATGTTGACAATGCCTTCTTCGCGGGAGAGTTCAGCTTTCAATCGCAGGACTTCGGCTTCAGCTTCAACCAGTCTGTCCCGAAGCGAATTCATAGAAGCAGTTGAGCGTTCTAGTTCTTCTCGCTTCCGAGTGTTACGCTCACGAAGCTCTGCAATCTGACGCTCTTTTTCAGCTAAGTCCCGTTCTAGCGCCTCTCGGTGTATCACTTCAGCGACCTGAAGACTAGCCAAAGTGGACATAATTTGCGGCTGAAGGTCACTATGGCCCATGGTCTCGAAGCGTTGTAATTTCTCCTCCAAACGAAGGATAATCTCTGAGCAGCGTTCGAACCATTGAGTTTCGCCCACACTCCTGACCCCGTTTAAGCCTGCTTCCAGCAGAGGTCGAAAGGAGTTCAAAGTTCCTTGGCCATTCATCAGGGACTCAACTACCGTCTTCGCAAGACTGTTTAGATACACCAAGGAGATTTGAAGGAATTTAGGTGCATTAGCGAGACTGACAATTGCACCCGAAGATACCCCTTCAGCAGCTGAGATTGAGGCATTAAGATGATGACTAGCAGGCGATCCAGGTGCTGAAGCTGCAGAGGCGATTGAAATGTTCAATTGCGAAGGGCTTGAGGTCAAAGCCATCAATGCTTTCGCTTGAGAAGAGCTAGGCCCAGCCTCCGTTGGGGTGAGTGAGATCTTCATCACCGCTTTTGGTGAAGCAGCTACTACAGAAGAGTCAGGCAGGGGTTGCTCTTGCATAGGGGCTGATACCTGCACGAGCTGTTGTTCCGGAGGAGGAGTAGCGGCAGTGGTTTCAGGCAACGCTACAGGCGGAACAGTCGCCGTAGGAGAACCAGGTAAATGTTGCTCTTCTAAAGGAGCCGACACTTGCGCAGGTTCTTGCTCTAAAGGAGCAGCGGAAGTAGTCCCGAGAGTGGGTGAACCTGCACGAAAAAACGGTCGGAACGCAGAAAAAGCATGTGGAAGAAGTCGAAACAAACCAAGCTTACCGGTAAGATAAAAAGGAGTATAACCTGATGCTTTATCAGACGGGACCTTGGGAGCATCATCATCAAAAGTGGTGACGTCATCGAGGGAATCATGCTCATCGTCATCTTCACCTTCACCTGACATGTTACCAACATCGGCGTCCTCATCACCTCTATCTTCATCAGCTGCATCACCAGTTGGGGAGTCGTCATAATCAACTCGCTCCTCATCACCCGGAACAGCTGAAGACTCCGGAAGACTTGCACCAGCGGCTGGTCTTTTCATAAGTCCCGTTGTAGGACTAGGCATTAAATCATCAGCTTGTGACATTAATGCTGAAGGAGAAGGAGGTGGATTATCTTCGAGACCCCCTGGCTCCAACGCAGGAGACCTAGGAAGATCCATCACCGGAGCAGATTCTGCATCTGCAACCATTAATTCATCTTCTTCGTCCTCAGGAGGATGATAAGAAGAACCTTCGCCCGACAGAGCTGGACCATGAGAACGAAGTCCCGCTCTATGCGGCAGGCCAGCCACAGATGATTCCTGTGGTTCGTCATCTTTAGCAGCTTTAATGGCCTCAGCCATCAACTTGGATTTTTGTTGGCCTCTGGGGGGAGAATCCACCAGCAACTTTCGACGGATCTGCTTATCATACTGGCCAGCTTCATCAGCAGAAAGTTTTCTTTTCCCCGCTGCTCTTGTCATAGGAGGATCAGCCGCTCGTTGTTCTTCCACTGGAACGGGCTCAGCTCCTTGTTCCTCTTCCTGTTCGGCAGGCTGACTCTCGATGGATAGAAACTCATCGATCCCCCTCAAGCGAGACGTCTTAGACCCCTTTCTTGAATTATACATATGCCTAATGTCCTTCAGGCAAGATGTATTCAAGTTGAAGTTGGGAGTCTGAGAAGCAGCGTAATACCAATTGCAGAAGCTGATGGAGGTATAGGAATTAGCGGTTTTGTGGGGAAGCTTGAAGACGGCTTTGGTACAACCCGCTACAGAATAATACCAGGCCCTGGCTCCTTCATATAAGTTGGCTATAACTGAGAGTTGAGGACGAGGGTTCCCGACATACAACTGATCATACCCAAATTGGCGAGCGAACCTGTAGGGTTGGTAAGGCTCGACGAAACAGTTGGCGCCTTGTCGAAAGATCAGGTAGCCTGGCCTGATGGATAAAAGCCAATGGAAAACCCCCCCGCTCAGCTGAGTGAATCCATTAGGACCCGCCGTATCCTGATATTCTGCTCCATAGACACCGCCCTCGAAATCAGGGAAACAGCGGTAGATATGGAAGTTAGTGTCCCGTGCTAAGATTTGGCGGATCCTAACCATGTACCCCCCTTCCCATTTCGCGGACTCTAGTCGCTGCACAAATGGGATGAATGAGTCTCCCGGGGGAGAGGCTGCACTCATTATAGGAGGACAGTGGAGCACGTACCAAGCCATCAAATATGTATATGGCATCGGCACCCGGGGATTGGGAGTCTTGAAGGTCTTGTGGCCCTCAGACTCCACCTCTGTAACATCAACAAATTCAGAGGCCAACTCCCGTAATCCGTACTGAAGACAACCCACCATAGCGCTGAGGAGGCTCACAGGTCTCCCGTGTGCCAAGAGAACAGCCGGGTAGACCACCTCAATAGCAAGGGCATCGATCGGCCTGGTAGGAACGACGCAACGTTTGAGCCACAGCATCAAGAATCCAGCTAGCAACGCCGCGTCGGAAATTGGAATCAGAGCTTGATAATGAAAGCTCTCAAACTCTGTGTGAGCCGGGAAAACATCTTCCTTGGCCTCGTTAGTGTAATGGGAGGTAGCGTCGTCAATACGAGCCTGAACCTCCTCCAAAGTACTGGCAGGCAAGCGGGTCACTGAAGCTCCCTTAGTGGTCAAGTTATGGAATAAATATTCCGCCCAAGACACTTGCTTAATACCGCCTCCACGGACCCCCGTCAGCTGCATGCAAATGTGGAAGTGACACATGACTTCCCAGAGAGTGGCATAAATTTCCGGACTGGTCTTCTTTAAAATCTGGAGTTCCGCCGAGCCCGGAACGAACTCTTCATACGGCAAATCCCCGAGAATAAGACCCGAGACTTCGTGCATCTCGTGAAGGGCGAAGCCTAGCTCCCCCACAGGGGTGAAGAAAGTGCAACTATCAGGATTATACTTCTCCAGTATGGAGAAGAAATGAAAGTGGCTCTGGACGATCCCAAATTCAGTAGCCCGCACAGGAACCAGCAACCCAGCTTGAGCGAGGGGAGCTTCTAATTCCTTCAGAACAAACTTGGTCATCTGGGCCCCCCACCCCGCCGATGGAGAATGAACCCAGCCAGGAGTTCTAAATCCTTGCGCAGGGAACTCTCCCTTCTTTTCCAGGAATCTCTTAACGAAGGTCTTTGCCGGACTGGGTGCTTCGCCAAGGGGATACTCCTTAGCAAATAAACTCGGCCGTAAAGCTGTCACCTGCCGATTATAACCAACGGGGCGAACCCCATAGAAAGTCAGAGCTCCTAGAGCAACCCCATCTTGATCCTTAACCAGGGGCCAATCCATACGCCTCGGGACGGAAGCGCATTGGAAATAAGATAGGGGGAACATCCTCTCCATGTTGGGCAAGAAAAGGTTGCGTTCCTCAACTCTCCGCAGCCACTTATAGCCCCCATCATAAGCAGTGCTTGCGTTGAAGTCAACAAAGTCCCCGAAGAGATATCCAGGTTTGGTTATGGGCTTACGGCTTGGGCTTTCAAGTCGAGCGTCCGAAACCAATATCCTAAGAGTGTCGGAAGAAGCTTGGGTGATCAGTTCCATGCGACTCTTCTCCCTCATCCGGAAAACCGGGAGTTCTAAACGCGAGCTGAAAGTTATGTTCATGTCTGCACCACCTTCATGTCCAAAGTGGTGGCGAAAAAGAAGAGGCTCGCTGGTATGGCGCACTGCAAAAAGAAGAAAAGAGTTAGACAACTCAAAATCAAAGTTACAACTCAAAATCAAAGTTCAGACGCGAAGGTCGAACCCCGCGTCAAACAAGTTCAGACGCGAAGGTCGAACCCCGCGTCAAACAAGTTCAGACGCGAAGGTCGAACCCCGCGTCAAACAAGTTCAGACGCGAAGGTCGAACCCCGCGTCAAACAAGCCCAGACGCGAAGGTCGAACCCCGCGT